>NC_034599.1:52597476-52622800 GCF_900095145.1 Mus pahari | reverse complement strand
CCAGCAACCACATGGTGGCTCACAACCATCCATAACAAGATCTGACGCCCTTTTCTGGAGTGTCTGAAGACAGCTACAGTGTACTTACATATAATAAATAAATAAATCTTTTTTTAAAAAAAAAAAGTAAATCAATCTAAAAAAAAAAATCACTAAGGCAAGAGAACTACACTATAACACAGTGGCCTTTATAACTACAAAGGGACTAGGACTACTCTGTTTGGAGAGAACCTTAACCAGCCAAACTCTCAGTGGCAAGGGCAGAAGGACACACACATGTAAACTTTTAATACTCCAATTTCAATACATGGATTTTACCCATCTTCAATTCTTTCTTGTATCAGCCAAAAACTAGCAAACAGAACTACATTTCTTTCTTTTTTTTTTTTTTTTTGGTTTTTTCGAGACAGGGTTTCTCTGTATAGTCCTGGCTGTCCTAGAACTCACTCTGTAGACCAGGCTGGCCTCGAACTCAGAAATCCGCCTGTCTCTGCCTCCCAAGCGCTAGGATTAAAGGCGTGCACCACCACCGCCCGGCTCAGAACTTCATTTCTGGTGAAATATATAGATAGTTATCAGGGAGTCCAGACCAAAGAAAATGTCAGATGAACACTATATCTGCCAGATCTAGGACACAAAGGATAAGTATTGAAATTACTCCTCTGCCATACAAACAATAACACTGCAATAACAGCCAGGTCACTAATTTCTGATGCAAGATGATGATTTCTAAACAACTGGGTTTTTCTGTTTTAAGCAAACTCAGCGTAAAGGACTCAGCATAAAGGACAGGACTCAGCAGCATGACTTACCCGTGCAGAACTCCTTGCTCACACTGTGTGGTACTGTGATCCTACGGTACACAATTGGCTCCGATTCCAGGATGTTTTCATCATGGCGGTACCTAGCAGGACGTTCATTTGGGACACCCCGAGAACGGGTGCCACTTCTCCTCTCGTAGGTGTCGATCTCCTCAAACACAGCTGCCTTGTCAAAAAGGGCCAGGTTCCCCTCAAAGTCAAAATCTGTGTCTGGGATCTCCTCAATATCATCTCCAAAGCACTCATCATCTTTATTCTTCATTTGGCCATTTTTTAAACCACTTTTCTTTGGGGTTGCCTGGTTTGGGTGCCTGCTACTAGATGACCCTGGGGGGGGGGGGAATAGAGAACAAAATCAGTGTGCCAATGTGCAATGTCAAAGGAAGATGTTAGCCATCTAAGAGAGTAGAGTCAAAAGGAAAGGCAGTGCTTCTACATCACATCACATTAGTAGCAAATAAAAAAGCACACAAATCTCACATGGAATAATCAATCTGAGAAACCACCCAAATAACTGAACATAAAAAAGGCAGTTGTCCTGAAAAACCTTAATTAGTGCTTCCTTTCATAAGGGAGGAGATGACAGAAGTTTTGTTTCTTGAGGTTATCAATAACTCCCAAACAGCTCGAATCACAGGTGTGCACCACCACACAAGGCCACAGAGGCTTACCAGATACTACCAGGTACAAGAATGAAGTCTACGGGAAGATGCTGTCCAGCTCGTACTCTCTGCATAGCCACCAAGGTTCTTTCTGCCCTAATTTACCCTCAGGCGAGACCACAGCAGGCAAGAAGCCAGACAACAGATCCAGATAGTCTGAAAGGTCTTTCAATCCTTGTTTTCTCAGAACTTTATCTCCTCTATATAAATATTTTCTAAACTTCAATGACAAGCTGAGCACAACACACATCAACACTGCAGCACCCAACCACCCTGTTTCTTAGACTCTACTTGGCTGCTATATGTCAATCAACACTTCTTTTGCAGCCAAAGAGAAAGTCCCATAAATTTCTCCAAATCAACCATTTGCAGAGAACCAAGAATTATCTTTATAAATTACACCTATACATCATTTCAGCTCAACTGCATTGCTCCTTTTCACAATCCTTCCATGGACCAAGAGCTTTTCATAATGTTGTCATCAATGTGTTCTGTAATCTAGAGGCTGAGGAAACAGCAATCATTCCAGTGTATGCTGAGCAGACAGGACAGCCTGAGCTCGGATCCCTAGGACATATAGAAAACCTGGACAAGGTGGACACAGCTGGAGCTAAAGGACCCTGAGAGCTATTGGTGAGCCAACCAGCCCAGGCAAATCCACAAGTCCCAGGTTCAGTGAGAGAGATTCTGTCTCAGAGACTGGAAAGGAATGAAAGCGGGCACCCAGTGTTGACCTCTGGTAGCACGTACACATGTGGATGTATACTAGCACGCACACACACATATAAAACCACACAAACACACACATACACAATATACATACACAGTTACAGAATTTGGGGATGGGTTGAAGCCCAGCTGGCAGAGTACTTGCCCTGCATGGACTAACCCTGGTGGGCACAGCTGTAATCTCCACACTGAGAAAGGGGAGGCAGAACTCAAGGTCACCTACTAGCATAGGTCACATGAGATCTTGTTTTAAAAAAACAAAACAAAAATCCAGAGTTACATACAGTCTTATATCTCCATCAGGCAAAGCGTTCACAGCACAGCTTCTAGATAGTCAATACACAGCTGACAAATTAATCCACACTAGTGAAGCTATTTTAACATTATTAAATATTATGAAGTATAAATATTATGCAAGTATAACTCATGTTTTCCTAATGCCTAGGTATGGAAAAATTTTTGCTGGTTTTGGTAGAAGGGAATCTGTGATTTCGGTCTCTGAGAAAAAAACAAAACACAATGAAAATAATGACAGGGAAAGAGTAGCCGAGATACCATTGACAGTTCAGATTATAAGCCCCTAAAAGGGAGAATAATTCAGAGAGTAGACTATATTGCATTTTCATCAGTTTGTCAGACATTTTCCCTGAGGCATGCTGAGTTGCATAGCCAAGGGCTAGGAACAGACTGCACAATCAATACTGAATACTGATTACTGATTAGAGAATGAAGTATACCAACAGTAAGCACATGGTGTGGACTCAAATGTTAAAAGGTCCTCAGGTGTGTGTGTGTCCAGAGGAGGACATCAGGTATCCTGCTCCATCACTCTCCAGCTAATTTCCCGAGACAGGGTCTCTCACCGAGCCTGGAGCTAGGCTGGCAGCCCCAGAGGTGCCCTGTCTCTGGCCTGCACAGGTTACAGACACAGGTAGCCATGCTTGGATTTCACTTAGGTGCTAGAGGTTTGAACTCAGGTCCTCACGTTTCCCCATAAGTGCTCCTACCCACTGAGATGTTTCCTCAGCCTAGAAAGTTATAAAGTGCCACAGAGCTATGGGTGAGAAATAGAGCTGGGTTAAGAATGGGGCAATAGGGCTTCCCCTGATCTCGGCTCTACCACCATCCACTGCCGTCTTACCGCCCACCATGGCCCTCCTGCACTCCAGGCGCATCCTCTCGGGGATGGCTGCTGCCTTTCTCCCAGGCCTAGCTGCTGCAGCCTCTGCCAGAGCCAGCTCCTGGTGGACCCATGTGGAAATGGGACCTCCAGATCCTATCCTGGGAGTTACCGAAGCCTTCAAGAGAGATACCAACAGCAAGAAGATGAACCTGGGAGTGGGTGCCTACCGGGATGATAACGGAAAGCCTTATGCTCCCCAGTGTCTGCAAGGCAGAGGCCCAGATTGCTGCAAAAAATTTGGACAAAGAATACCTGCACATTGGGGGACTGGCTGAATTCTGTTAAGGCTTCTGCAGAACTGGCCCTGGGCAAGAACAACGAAGTGTTGAAAAGCGGCCGGTTCGTCACTGTGCAGACCATTTCTGGGACTGGAGCCTTAAGGGTCGGAGCCAGTTTTCTGCAAAGGTTTTTTTAAGTTCAGCCGAGATGTCTTTCTGCCCAAACCATCCTGGGGGAATCACACGCCCATCTTCAGGGATGCCGGCATGCAGCTCCAAGGTTATCGCTACTATGACCCCAAGACTTGCTGCTTTGACTTCTCTGGAGCCCTAGAAGACATATCAAAAATCCCAGAGCAGAGTGTTCTCCTCCTGCATGCCTGCGCTCACAACCCCACCGGCGTGGACCCGCGTCCAGAGCAGTGGAAGGAGATAGCATCCGTGGTGAAGAAAAAGAATCTCGGGCTGGTGAGATGGCTCAGTAGGTAAGAGCACCCGACTGCTCTTCCGAAGGTCCAGAGTTCAAATCCCAGCAACCACATGGTGGCTCACAACCATCTGTAACAAGATCTGACGCCCTCTTCCGGAGTGTCTGAAGACAGCTACAGTATATTCATATACATAAATAAAAAGACCTGCTTGTGGACGTTGTACATCGTGGTGCGGAGCCTAGTGCGCACCACGATGTACAACGTCCACAAGCAGAATAGGGGCTGGTGAGATGGCTCAGTGGGTAAGAGCACCTGACTGTTCTTCCAAAGGTCTGGAATTCAAATCCCAGCAACCACATGGTGGCTTACAACCATCCCTAACAAGATCTGATGCCCTCTTCTGGAGTGTCTGAAGACAGCTACAGTGTACTTACATATAATAAATAAATAAATAAATAAATAAATCTAAAAAAAAAAAAAAAGAATGGGGAACAGGCATGAAAACACAAAGTTAAAACAGTATTCCATCAGGAATATTTGCAGTTAGAGGTCAGAAAGCACAGAACAAAAAGTCCATCTCTCAAACAATCAATGCACTGGCCCAATATGAAACCAGCTCCCTATGAGGAAATAGGCACCAATAGTAACCTAATATAAATAGTAACCCAATACAAATAGAAACCCGATGGCCTCTCCGGTGGATGTGCTCATCCCAGGTCCAAACAGGACAACCCACTGGGATGCAGAAGGTATCACAAAACATTTTATTACTCACCTTTAAGTAAAAACTGTAGGAAATTGCACTTTATGAATTTACTATGCTGATATATACTGGCATCCCTATGAGGTTTCATGCCAGCAAATCAATATCATTTCTGAGGTAGCTGGAGAAAAACCCAGGGTTCTCTACTTAGTAAGTCTGTACATGCAAGTGTTTTTTGTTTTTTGTTTTTTTAAAAAAAAACAAAGTCTTGGGGCTGGAGAGATGGCTCAGCAGTTAAGAGTATTGACTGCTCTTCCAGAGGTTCTAAGGTTCAATTTCCAGCAACCACATGGTGGCTCACAATCATCTGTAATGGGATCCAGTGCCCTCTTCTGGTGTATCTGAAGACAGCTACAGTATATTCATATACATAAATAAAAAGACAAAGTCTTGCCTTGGAAAAGCTAGTGCATGTGCCACACACTTGGCTGTATTAGTATTTAAATTACAATGCCTAAGTCGTTTACTGATGAGGACATATACTAAAACTACATTATGGGCTGGAGAGATGGCTCAGTGGTTAAGAGCACCGACTGCTCTTCTGAAGGTCCTGAGTTCAAATCCCAGCAACCACATGATGGTTCACAACCATCCGTAATGAGATCTGATGACCTCTTCTGGTGCATCTGAAAACAGCTACAGCGTACTTAGATATAATAATAAATAAATCTTAAAAAAAAAAAAAAGAATATGTTATATTGTCTGGTTGTTATGCAACACTATGGAAGGCAGCAACACATGACAACTACTGCATCAACAGGCAATAATTGTTGAGCCAATCAACAGCTCTTATGACTATCACAGAAATGTATAAATCTGAATACAAGAAACTTAAAGTAGTATCAGTTGACGACAACAACAAGAAAGTTACTATAGTACGTTCTTAATTAATATCACACTAGCAATGCCACGCTACTGAAATGCCCAGCACAAAGCCAAAGAAAATAAGCCTAGGTGGCTGTCCACAGCAGCCTCTCAGCGTGCTGACAGCCCACTACAGCGGTAGCAGGCTTCATGACAGAAAATGATGTCTGCCCTGAGATTCTGGGTACTGAACACGATTTTTGGCTTAGCTATAGAACTCTCCAAATTTAACTTGTGCCCAGAGCTGTTTATTTAGATTTCAAGTATCCGTGGCTTGTGCTCTCTCTCAACAAGAGTATCCACTTAAGAGCTATACTCTAAACTAGGACTATCCATGTTCCCAATACTATCATCGATATTTTTCCAAAAAAATACTAAAAACTCCCAAGTCAGGAAAAAAATGATTAGGAAATAAGACGACTTGGTTTTTTAAGCGAAAAGCAGTTAAGTTCGTCAGTCGGTCGTCAGCCTCCCAGTTCCTTATACTTTAGTACAAAACACTTGCGAGTCCCTAGTGAATAAGCTTGCTCAGTACTTGGCTCATTTCGCCCATGGATCTAGAAGCAATGCATTTAAGCAGGCTGGCCTCTGGCCACTGGGAGAACAAGGAACTTCCCTTGGAAAAGATAAACAGTCCTTCCCAGGCGTGCATACCTTTCAAACAAGGACCAAGCATTAAGACTGGAAGCTGGCCTTCCTGTGCCATTTTTCTGCCAGCCTTTGATACACAGGCCCTTTGGCCAGAACATTTTGTAACAAGCCCACAGTTGTGTAACCCTAGTGTCACTTACTAATTGGCTTCTGTCATGCATACAGTATAAAGAAAAACTTTGTCCTATACTTACGGTTCTAAAGGGTGCCTGATAGTCAAACAGAAATATTTTGGTTCAGACTCAGAATTTATGACAGAAAGCCTGTCAACATTGGAAACATTCTGATCATTTACCAAATTACAGCCCTATTCTTTCCAGCCTGGCAAATAGACAAGCACACCCAAAGTGATACAAAGTCAAGAGGACTTCTAGTAGAGCCATGGAAACCTAAGTTCCAACCTCAGACGACTAGCAAATCTAATAGTTCATTAAAGCCCAACCACACTGCAACAAGTTAATATCCAACATCTGTCCATTTAAAAGGTTTAATTATACTTTCCAATTTCTGTCTTCAATAGAGGAAGGGGGAACCTAGCACCAAGTAACATAAGGTTGTACCTATGATTTTACTTTACTTCTAATTTTGTGCATATATGTTTCGGGATTGGAATGGGAAATGCCTCAGAGGCCAGCAGAAATCATTAGATCCTCTGGAGCTAGAATTACAAGCACTAAGAGCCCCCAAAATGTCTTATCTATTAGACAACTTCTGCTTGTATAAAAATGAGCTCAGAGGGGGCTGGAGAGATGGCTCAGCGGGTAAGAGCACTGACTGCTCTTCCGAAGGTCCTGAGTTCAAATCCCAGCAACCACATGGTGGCTCACAACCATCCGTAATGNGATCTGANGCCCTCTTCTGGNGTGTCTGAAGACAGCTACAGTGTACTTACATATAATAAATAAATAAATCTTTAAAAAAAAAAAAAAAATGAGCTCAGAGCCCTTTCATGTTCTATGAGCAAAAGAGCCTTAACAACTCAACAGCATGTAGCTAATAAATGACTGCTACATTCATAATCATACTGTGATTTCAGAAGAGTGTTTTTATCAGTCCCTAAGAGTCATTACTTTCAGCTGACACAGGATTTAAAAAAGAGGTTTTCTTAAATTTTAAATTTATTATTAGTGTATGTCTGTGCACATTTGCACCCAAGACACAATGCCTGTGAACTTCTGATCCTCCTACGTCTACCTCTCAATTCCTGAGATCATAGGCATACCAACAAAGATCAGTTTATGTGGCCCTGGGGATCTAAGCCAGGTTTTCATGGTAAGCATGCACTCTGGCAACTGAACCACATCACCAGCATGACAAATATGATTTTTACCCACACAGAGACCTATATACACTTAATAAACCTTAAGTGATTTCCCTCATCTGGACCATATGGTTGACCCTCCCATGGCCTGAGCATCAGCTCCCACTTCCGGGATCCTGCCCTGTTTGAGTTCCTATCCTGATTTCCTTCAATAATGAATAGCAATATGGAAGTGAAAGTCAAATAAACCCTTTACTCTCCAGCTTACTTTTTGGTCATAGTGTTTCACCACATCAATTGAAACCCTAAAGACACCATTCAAAGATATTGTATGATTTAATCTGACATTCTGGAAAGTGAAAACTAGAGGACTACCAGTGGAAAGTGTAAAAAAGGGAGGGGCAGCTGAACAGGTGAAGCACAGAAGACTGGTTAGGACACTGAAACTATGCTATATGAAAACTGAATGACGCCTGGCGTGGTGGTGCCTTAAATCCCAGCACTTGGAAGGCAGAGGCAGGTGGATTTCTGAGTTCAAGGCCAGCCTGGTCTACAAAGTGAGTTCCAGGACAGCCAGGACACAGAGAAACCCTATCTCCAAAAAAAAAAGAAAGAAAGAAAGAAAAAAGAAAACTGAATGACAAATATTCGACCATGCACTTGTCAAAAACCCATAAAACTTTATAGCAAAAATATTCAAATTACTCAGTAGGTTTGGGGAATCCCAAGATGGAATGAAAAATGGCAAACCATCTGTATTATGAATATAAGAAACAAATCAACAACATGGGTGAAAAACTCTTGAGTAACACGGAAAATAAATGGAATATGTATGATGAAAGGCAAGAGGAATCACACATATGCTCACATTCCCTGTGACAGTCCCCCACAGGGCTGGGGAGTACAAGCTAGTAATTCTGATATAAACTGAGTATTCTCCATCTGAAATACGTGGGTCCAGAAGTGGTTGGGATTCTAGGAGTATCTGTACATACATAAGCTATCCTAGGAATCAGACCCAAAACTGAACACAAAATTCATAAATGCCTTTTTCACACAGCCTGAAGGTGATTTTATATATTTTCAGTATACCTGATTTTGATGGCAACCTGTGACATGTGAATAGGTATGGAATTTTCCAATTGTGACATTATGTCACTATTCAAGTGTCAGATTTTAGAGCATTTTAAACTTTAGATCTTCAGATTAGTGATGTTCACCTTGTATCACTACACATACACTGGAACCAAGTAATAAACAGGTGACAAATGGTAGGAGTCAAGTTTCTCACTGTTGGCATGAGAGATGATAATAAGTGAAAGAAGGTAAAAGTGATCCATAATGCATCATTTGGAGAGATGGCTCTCAGCTGTAAAGAGCCGGACCCACATGGAGGCTCACAACTGCCTATAACTCTACTTCCAAAGGATTTGATTGACACCCTCTTTGAACCTCTTTCATGCAAGCAAACACATAAGTAAAAATAAATAAATCTCTAAAAAAAACTAATCCATGAATGTATTAGGTGTTTCCCGTTGCTCTGAAAAACACCATGACCAAAAATAACATGGAGAGGAAAGAGTTATTTGGCTTACCCTTCCCAGTCACACAGCTCATCACTGAGGGAAGCCAAGGAAGGAACTCAAGCAGAGCAGGAACCTGCAGGCAGGAACTGAAGGAAGCAGGGCCATGGAGGAATGCTGCGTACTGGCTTTCTCTCCATCATTTGCTCAGCTTGCTTTGAAATACAACCCAGGACAGCTGGCGATGGAGTGGCATCACCCATGGTGGGCTGGGTGCTCCTACATCAATCATTAATCAAGAAAATCTCCAACAAAAGTTTCTAAATGGAGGCCAGTCCTTAACTGAGTTTCCTTCTTGCTGGGTGACTGCAGTTTTTGTCAAGTTCACAAAAATAATAGACACAATGAGATAATGGAATAATGTTGGAGATGTCAGTACAGACTCAAATGTAGCATAGTATGCATGGTTCCAGACATAAATATTTATACACATTTATAAATATAGACATGTCTGTTTCTTTGCTGCCAGTTATAATGATGACAGTAATTAGCAAGGGGTAAACCTACTGGTTTGTGGGTTTTTTGTTTGTTTTGGTTTCTTGAGACAGGGTTTCTCTGTATAGCCCTGGCTGTCCTGGAACTTACTTTGTAGACCAGGTTAGCCTCGAACTCAGAAATGGGCCTGCCTCTGCCTCCCAAGTGCTGGGATTAAAGGCATGCACCACCATGCCTGGCTTAAACTTACTGGTTTTTAATACCAAAAAAAGGAGACAAGGAGCCTGATTCATTTCAGGCTAACGCAGAAAATGCACAAGATAAGCCTCAAGTTATCTTTAGTGTCATAAAGGAAGTATTAGAGAATAAGAAACTATTTCCCTGTAAAGTGTTCCTATAGTCAAAGCTGAAATAATATGGCACCAAGTGGCAGCTAGGGACACAGCTCATGACACAGCACCTGCCTAACCTGCAACAGCCTGAGTTTAATCTCCAACACCAACAAATAATTATAATAGAGTAGGGGCTGGGGAGATGGTTCAGTGTGGTGCTATGTAAGCATCAGGACTTTAATAATTCAGATCCCTACCATATAACCAGCCAGCCAGCCATACAACACACACACACACACACACACACACACACACACACACACCCCTGAAATCCCAGCATTAGGAAGTAGAGACAGGAAGACCATAGGAGGGCAGTGACCGGCCAGTCTGGTCAACTGGTGAGCTCCAGCTTGAGTAGGAAACTCTGTCTCAAAAAACAAGGCACAGTGCAGAGTGTGACAGAAGAAAACACCCAGTGCAAACCTCTGATCTCTACAAGCACACACACACGGACAGAGCAGCATACACAAATGCAAAGCACGCACAACAGGCACACACACACATAACCAATGAGCCAAGGACAAAATAAATCTATGAGTCAAAACTCTACTACTATCAATGAGTCAATAAGACAGGTAATCTGACACATACCTTTAATCCCACCATTCAGAAGGCAGAGACTCAAAGATCTGTCAGTTCTAAGCCAGCCTTGTCTACATAATGAGTTCCTAGCCAGCCAAGGGCTACATAGTGAAACCTTGACTCAAACAAAAAAGGGCATAAATAAATACATAGGGTAGGGGATCTCTGGTACTGATACTTCCAAATAGTTTATGGAGACATTGTTCCAACAGTAATTTCACACTTTGGATTTAGGCTACACAGAATTATTTTACAAAGGAGAAACTCAATGTGCTATTTTAAGTCAGGTGACCAAAGTCACTGTGAAAAGTCATATATTACGGTCATTGCACAGACCCCTGATACACTATAATAAAATGGTATTTTACCCTTTGTGGTTTTTCTACCCAAAATATATTAAACTAGTCTAATCACAAGAAAAATATCAACTGAGGGGCTTTCTACAAAATACCTGACCAGGATGTATCAAAAGTATCTGTTGAGCCGGGCATGGTGGCACACGCCTTTAATCCCAGCACTTGGAGGCAGAGGCCAGCCTGGTCTACAGAGTGAGTTCCAGGACAGCCAGGGCTATACAGAGAAACCCTATGGCTCAAGTGATGGTTTAGTGATTAAGAGTATAAACTGTTCTTCTAGAAGACACTAGCAGATCACAACCTACTATAACTCCAGCTCTAAAGGATCCAATGTCCTTCTCTGACTTCCTTGGATACCTGTACACACACACACACACACACACACACACACACACACAAAATAAACAAACAAACAGACAAATATATAGTCAGATAAAGATTAGTAATTTCTAAATGTAATAGATGCTAAATAACATCTAAGACAAGACATTAGGGTAAAACATGGGCAACCTGAATAAAATATGTACTTCATTCAAAAAAAGACTAAAATTCAAGTGGCCTGAGTCATTCTCTATGCAGCACTCTAAGTGTTCCTTAGGATACATAAGTACTACTGCAAGCACCTTAGTCCTCTGTTTGAGGCCATCACTAATTAATACAGTTGCTTTACAGGAATTTAAATTGCCTAGAAATATTCTTTTTATTGCTTTCTTCATTTAAAGTAGGCATTTTTCTTGTTTTTGTTTGTTTTGTTTCAAATGGTGTATTTTTACTTTATGTGCACAGCTGTTTGTTTGCATGTGTCTGTCTGTCTGTGGGTATCAGATCCTGGAGATTACTGTGAGCTGCCATGTGGGTACTGAGAACTGAAGCCAGGTCCTCTGGAGACCAGCCAGTACTCTTAACTGCTCTACTAAAGTAGGCATTTCTAAAATTTAAAATGTTAGGCTTGACACAAATGTCACATCGCAAGCCAGAACTGAAGCAGCGCACTAAAACCTTACAACAGGGTCAATGGGACCAACAGTGAGGAGCCAGAAGAACAGTAAGTGGCATCTGGAACCTTTCATAATCAGTTCTCCCACATGGGCTCTAGGAAGCAGCTCATTCTAAATCCTGCCTTTTAGTAGGGAATGCCTTGGTTTTAGTATGACTCTAGTTTGATTTTATGTGTTAGTGAATACACACTTAAAATTCCTAATATATTTGCTTCTAGGTATAAAATGCAAGAAAAGAAAGAATAGTGTGCTGGATAGTCACCCTGACACAGGCTGGAGTCATCTGAGAAAGGCGAACCTCAATCTGGAAAATGCCTCCATGGACTCAGACTGTGGGCAAGCCTGTAGCCCACTTTCTTAAGTTAGTAATTGCCTGGGGGTGAGGATGGGAGTCAGTTCATTGTGGATAGTGTCATCTCTGGACTGGTGGTCTAGGATTCTATGGGAGGACAGGCTGAACAAGCCATGAGGAGCAAGCCAATAAGTAGCACTCCTTTGTGGCCTCTAGCATCAGCTCATGCCTCCCTGCTTGAAGTTCCTGTCCTGACTTCCTTAATGATGAACTACAATGTAGAAGTGTACACTGGAGCCGGGCATGGTGGCGCACACCTTTAGTCCCAGCACTCGGGAGGCAGAGGCAGGCGGATTTCTGAGTTCGAGGCCAGCCTGGTCTACAAAGTGAGTTCCAGGACAGCCAGGGCTATACAGAGAAACCCTGTCTCAAAAAACCATAAAAAAAAAAAAGAAGAAGAAGAAGAAGAAGAAGTGTACACTGAGTAAACCCTTTCCTCCCAAGTTGCTTTGGTCACGGTGTTACATTCCAACAAAAGTAACCCTAACTGAGATAGTTTATCATTTAGAAGTACTTTTTAAATATTTATTTTTATTGATATGTATGTGTCTGTGTGTCTATGCATATATACAGGTATCCAAAGACAGAAGAAGCCTTTGGAGCTGGAGTCACAGGCAGTTATGAGCCGTTTGACGTGAGTACTGAGAACTAAACTCAGGTCCTCTGTAAATACAGTCAAAGTGCTCTTAACTACTGAGCTTTCTCTCCAGTCCTAGAAGTAATTTTAAAAATTGTATCTATTTTATTACTTTATATGTATGAGTGTTTTGCCTACATATACACATGTGCACATGTTTGCCTGGTGCCTTTGGAAATCAGAACACAGTGTCAGATTCCCCTGGCACTAGAGTTACAGAAAGTTGTAAACTGTCGTTTTCCTGCTGAGAGTTGAAATGGAGTCTTCTATAAGAACAAGTGCTCTTAACCAACAGGCTGACTAGTCAGCCTCCCTAGAAGTAATTTTTAAAAGAACATTCCTATGTATTTAAGGAACATAACAGATGTGAACAAATCTGTCATGTCTCAAAATTACACTACTCTAGTACACATGTTTAAAAACATTACAGGTTCTAGTGACCCATCTATGGTTCTATATCTGTTACTAGCAAGCAAAACCAGAGTGTAATATATATATATCAGTAAGTGGCTTCCTCAGTGGCCTCTAGTGGGGACATTAAACACAACGAAATTTAAATCATCAGTCTGGGAGCTGGTGATATTGTTCAGAAAGTAAAGGTGGTTGCCACCAATCCTGACAACCTGAGGTCAATCCCGGACCCACACGCTGGAGTGCTGACTTCCACATGCACACACTTGCACACATACACATAAATAAAAGTGCTTTAAAAAGAAACAGAAATAAAGTATTCAATTTAGGAAAGGGATGGGGCTTGGTGGCAGAATGCTTGCCAGGTATGCAAGGCTCCAGGCTCAGTCCACATCACCTCAACAAAACAAAACAAATAAAATGATCGGCTTGCTAGAAATGAAAGGTAGCAGTGAGGCCACACTACTTCCCTCCTCTCTAAGAGCACAAGTCTACTCAAGAATTAGCTGGAACAGCCCAAGTAGAGTCAGTTCAGACATCACAACCACCACCAGTAATCAGACTTAAACATCAATATGGCACAGATCCGCGACCTTTCCTGAAGGAAGAAAAGCGACACCGTGGGCAAGAAGCTTGGGTGTACCTCTAATAACTCATTTCCTTTTCCTTGGTTCTTGAGGAATTGGCCCTAGAAGGACAGAAACAACTGTGTCTCCGTGACACTCTGCAGGTACCCCCTTTACATGACTAATGAGGGATTCCCGGACAGCGACAGTAGTTAGTGTTTACAGCCTGAAACACGAGGTTATGAAAGACAGCAACTTGACTGTACTTACAGGAGTTGTGCCGACGACGGAAGCTTTTGGACTGACTCAAAGATTCCATGTGCCTGTCCACATAACTCTTTGAGCACTGCTGCTGCTGAGGAGAAACGGCAACATCCTGGCTCTTCACATCTGTCCTCTTAGGGATGCTCTGAGGGGCACTACTGGAAGAGGCTGGCTTCTTGACCACTTTGCCTGTTCCATTCTGACTGATACTCATTTGGTACCCAACACCAGAAGGGCCTAATTCTGTCTGATGAAGATCTCCAACCTGCTGGTTGTCTCCAGGACCTGGTATCTCCAAAATTTTTAATTCTGTAATATCACCTGCCCTGAAACACACAAAAATCCAACTCTCAAAATTATAAAAGCAATAGGAAAGTGGTAAGGATGAAACTGGGATTAAGAGAAATCACCTGCACTCTGCCAACTGCATTAACTCAGGGTTAACAGAAGTAAAACTAAGAAAAATAGCAGAACATTTATAGACAGTGCTCAGCCACCAACTTTCAACTCATACACTACTTTAAGAGAACCAGCTGTTAATAACAACTCTATAACTGTCTTAGATTTCCAGAATGCTAGTGGCTTTTTAAAATTCTTTCACCCACTTGCTCCTTCAACAGGCACATATAATGCCCTTATTATGTGATAAGCCCTGGTTATGAGCAAGATACAGAGCGACACAGTACTTACTTATAAGTAACTCAGTCTGAGCACTGGAAAAGACATGTGCTGTAGACAGTAGGGAGAAAGATATTTCAGCCAGAGAGTCAGAGACTAGGAAAATCTAACACTGTCCACAGGAAAAACGCTTGTAGAAGGCCATCGGGAAGGTAAAGTGATAGCCAAGGGCCAGATCATAAGCACATGGGCTTTTCCATGGCAACAGGAAGGAAGGAGAAACCAAAAGGGCATTGCAGCTCCTGCCTAGAACCCTACATTTGGGAGGCAGAGGCAGGATCGTGGCAATTTTGAAGCCAGCATGGTTTACATAGAGCTCCAGGCAGCCAAGATGATACAGACTCTCCTCCGTCGCTTTTCTGCGCTGGGCAGCTCCTGACAGGGACTTTCTTCTAAACTCTAATAAAAATGTCCTCTCAAGCTTATCATATTTGGGGAAAATGTTTATTATGAGTCTTAAATTTTCTTTTTAAGATTTTGTTTTCTTGGCAGGCGGTGGTGGCACACGCCTTTAATCCCAGCACTTGGGAGGCAGAGGCAGGAGGATTTCTGAGTTCGAGGCCAGCCTGGTCTACAAAGTGAGTTCCAAGACAGCCAGGGCTATACAGAGGAACCTTGTCTCGAAAAACAAAAACAAAAACAAAAAAAAAAAAAAGAAGTTTTAACTTTTTAAGATTTTTTTTTTTTTTTTACATGTATTCACTGAATAGGGAGAAGGGCAGAGATGGAGTGTCCAGAATGTCATAGTGTGCACCTGGAAGTCAGGGGACAATGTGCTGGAGTTGGTTCCAGGGACTGAACTCAGGCTGCTAAGCTTGTTAGCAAGCACTTTCACTTGCTGAGCCATGTCCCCACCAGTCCAAGTCTTAAGTCTCTAACTTTGGTGAAAGGCATCAACAATATAACCAGCCCTCCGGAGGAAGGACCCTGCAAACAAGCCTGGCCCTCCGGAGGAAGGACCCTGCAAACAAGCCTGGCTCTCCGGAGGAAGGACCCTGCAAACAAGCCTGTTCAGCTGTAGGGCTTCAGTCTGAGATATCTTATAGCCTATCCAACTGGGTAAGACCGGGGCACAAAGGATCTATAGCTCAGGCAAGGAGTTTCAAAGGACAGAGATCTGCGTTCTTACTCAAATACAGAAAAAAGGACCTAAGGTTCCCTAGAGCCCAGCTTAAACTGTGGGCTACGACACACATGGAGTCACGCGTGAACGTGGAGTTTTGAAAAAACTTGGGGATAGTGAAAGACTTCTGACCTCGAGATGACCAAAATGAGTTCAAACCTCATCATGAATGCAGTGTGTTTCTGCACACTTGGTACTGTGCATGCTGTTGGGCCATCTAATGCAGAAATATTGCCTCAAACACCTCAGCTCAAATTTAAGACCACTCTACATTATAAATTGTATGGTTCCTACGTTAGACAGCAACAGTGTACTCATATATAATTAATAAATAAGTCTTTTCAAAAAAAAAAGTCTGAGAAAAAAAAGGTGTTTCATTAAAAAAAATTAAAAGCCTTGATCCCAAAGATTAACCAGAATAAACCAATTTTTGACCCCACCCCACCCCCACAAAAAAAGAGAAGGGGACACTTCTGGATTTGGCAGTTAGGTCATGTGCAAGCCTGGCAGGAGACAGTGGAGGATGATGACTGCATTACAGCACAGTCTCCACTGAGAACCACAGAACTCTATCTAAGGTCTACATGAGTACAAACTCTCCTTCCTGACAAGACTCAACTCCAGTCAGCCCAGGCAAGAAAACACTGTCAATCACCTTGATTCCAGCCCCCAGCCCAGCAGGCTGGATTTTGAAGAATGTGAGTGAGGACACTTACCGAAAAGTGACTTCTGGTACAAGACACTTCACCCCATTGTGGAAGGGCCGAGTAAGAGAAATGGTCTGGCTGACCTGATCCACTGCTGATACTCTTCCCTGGTAGACGCCCAGGCTATCTCCACAGTTGATGGACACAATACTGCCTAGCCAATCCATAGCCATGTCTCAGATGTGAAGTCACTGCGAAGAGAAGCAAGCAAGTCTGTCAGGCTCTATACTCAGTGCTGTTTGATAGCGCTCTGCCACTGAGGAGATAAAGCATGAAAATAAAGCACATCAAAAATGAATCTTTGGTAAAAAGGGAGGTATAAGGGCACACACCTCTGCTTTATATTTGTTTTTGTTTTTTTGAGACAAGGCCATATCATGTAACTGGCAGAACTAGAACTAACTATATAGACCACAGACTTACAGAAATTTGTGTATCTGCCTCTTGAATGCTGGGATTAAAGGCACATAACACCATGCCCAGCTTAAAACACCTTTATTCCCAGTGTTGGCAGGCTGGGTGGAGGCAGTCAAGTGGATCTAAATTGAGGCCAGGCTGGTCTACACAGAGTTCTAGGTAATCCATACTACACAGTAAGAATCTGTCTAAAAAAACCAAAAACCTTCAGTAGGAACATGCATACTAATAAGCAATATTGATATATATATATGCAAAGACCATGTAGACACCAGGCAGTGGTGGCACACTCTCTTAATCCCAGCACTCAGGAGACAAAGGCAAATAATTCTCTATAAATTTGAGGCCAGCCTGGTCTACAGAGCAAGCTCCAGGACATCTAGGGCTACTGAGAAAACAAACAAAAAACAACAATAAAAACCAAAGACTGTGTAGTTGTTTAGAGTGTGCATTACAGGTAACAGTGCAAAGTCTTTCAAAAGAGAGAAAAAGTGTTTCACTGAGCAGTGGAGCAGTATTTACCTAGCAAGCAAGATTTCATTTTTAGCACCATAAATTTTTTAAAAAAATTAAACAGCTGAACAAAAGGGGCTGGAGAGATGGCTCAGCAGTTAAAAACACTGACTGCTCTTCTATAGGATCCTGGTTCCATTCCCATCACACACATGCGGATGACTCCAGTTCCAGAGAATCTGACGCCCTCTTCTGGCCTCCTTAGGCACTGCATACACATGATGCATAGGAACACATTCAGGGAACACTTTTGCACATAAAAATCAAAATTTTAATTAAATAAATTGCTATATATAAAATTGAACAAATTACTATATATATAAGACACCTATTGGCCAGACAGTGGTGCCCCCTACCTTTAATTGCGTCCTCTATAGACCAGCCTGCTCAGGACACCAGGGCTACACAAAGAAACCGAAACAAACAATAAAGACACCTACTGTAGGCTTATTTCCATTCCTTGTCAGATTTTGCCTATTTTATGTCAGGGTAGTATACATTTTCTTACCTATCATTTACACTTTAGATACCTGCTTTAGATAAAGCATTATATTAGATAAAGCATTATAAAAGGCCCTCATAAAAGCTAAAAAACAAACAACTAAAATTTAACCAAATGGAGAATAGCTTCTTTTGTTTTTCCAGTGAATATGCATTTTTTTAAGATTTTTTTTTATTTATTTATATGATTACACTACAGGTGTCTTCAGACACACACCAGAAGAGGCATCAGTTCCCATTACAGATGGTTGTGGTTGCTGGGAATTGAACTCAGGACCTCTGGAAGAGCAGTCAGTGCTCTTAACCACTGAGTCATCTCTCCAGCCCATGAATATGTATTTTTAAGGCCCTGATATTTTACATTTAATTTATACTGTGCTAACTACTGAATCAAAATGTTAACACTTTGAAAATGTGATAAGTGCAATCTTTTCTTGCTTCTATATTAATGTGTAACTATCCATTTTTATTGGAAATTCCCCTGTAAATTATATTGACAATATACTGAAAAATCATCAAATGGGTTATCCTATCAACTCCCACTTGGGTGTGGTGGTGTATGCCTGTAATCCCAGCACTTGAAAGGCAGAAGCAGGAGGGCTGCAGAAAGTCTGAATCCAGTCTGTTCCAGAGAGCAAGTTCTAGGATATCCACAGCTACACAGAAAAACCAGGCTCAAGGGAAGCAAAATAAACAAACCAAAATTTCCTAGTACTGGGGACACAGCTCAGTGAGAGAATGCTTTCCTAGACTGTGTGCACAAAACCAACCCTGCAGCTATTCCCCAACACTGAAAACAAGTGAAACTTTCTCCTTTACACACACACACTAAATATGTTCCATCCATTACAAGTCTAAGGCTTCCATGTTTAAAAAAAAAAAAAAAAAAAAAAAAAGCTAGGGCTTGTGAAGCAGGAGGATAGACAGGAGCTACAGAAGGACCTTTTTGTAGCTGGGAGTCCTCTGTGCAGCCCTGGCTCTCCTGGAACTCATTCTGGAGACCAGGCTGTCCTCAAACTCAAGAGATCTGCCTGCCTGTGTCTCCCTGCTATTGGGATTAATGTTACTATGCCTGGTTGGCTTTTTTACTTTTGTGTGTGTGTGTGTGTGTGTGTGTGTGTGTGTGTATGTGTGTGTGTGTACAGTCATGCATGCATTTTGATGGAGATCAAATACAGAGCTTGTGCTAGTTGCTACACCTCTGTCACTGAGATACATGTCTAGCACAGGACAAATCTTGAGGCCTTTTATTTTATACTTTTCCATCAAGTTATAATCTACATAAGTGTATCACTCTACATTTAAAAAAAAACACACAAACCACCACCAACAACAACAACCCAACACGTGGCTCACTATGTAACACAGACAAGCTCAAACTCAAGATCCCCCTGCCTCAGCCTCCTGAGTACTGTGACTACAGGTACATACCATAACATCTTGTGCTCAGAAATGTTCACAGTAATCCCCAATGCAGCTGCGACCTAAATATCACAAGAGGCTCCACCGTGTCTCCATAAAGGAGCTGGTAGTCTGACATCACGAAAGACCAAGTTATGTTGTTTTCAAACTACACTAAAGTGGAACCATGCAGGTTCATGTGTCTGGTTTTCTTTAATCAACAGTACAACTGTGAAATTCAGCTGTTGCATGTGGGAGAAGTTAATTACCATGTCTGTACTGCATTGTTTAAGCATCAATGAATTTAGCCAGTCTACTATTATAAACATTGGAATTATTTCAAGATCCGAGTTCCATTTTAAGTAGCATTTTACATGGGTTCTTTTCATATTACACAGAAAAATCTGAGATGAAATTGCATTTGACTTTATTAGAAACTGCCAGAGTCAGGTATGTTGGTGTATGTCTATAATCTCACAAGTCCAGAGGCTAAATAAAGTAGGAGTATGACTCAGTAATAGGAGACCCAAGTGGTCAAATGTCTCAGTAACATCAAAACCAGTAATCCTGGTAGTCAAAGAGTCAAGCCCTTTAATTGCAGCACTCTGGAGGCAGAGACAGGAGGATCACTGTAAGTTCCAGGCCAGTTTGATCTACACAGATAATTCTACAGTTTCTCACTATGTAGCTCTAGCCTGGAACTATATACTGAGCGCCTGTCACAACAACAACAACAAAAAAAGTCATTCTTTGCAACTACTTTTACTTCAGAGAAACCAACAACTAAGAATTTTGTGCCCGAACAAAACAGATACATCATTCTCTTTAAAAAAAAAAAAAAAAAAAAAAAAAAAAAAACACCAAACAAACAAAAACAAAACAAAACAAAACAAAAAACTGGGTTCCACCTGAGGGTTCCAGATGAGACACGAATAGCTCGCGGATAGTCATTTATATTGTGGAAAGATTAAGGGTCCTTTTAACTCTGCAACGGGGAGGCTGAAAATCAACTAAAGTTGATGAAGACTATTCCTCCAACACAGCCCAACACTTAAACCACAGATCAAGTATTACTAATATCTGCAGTCACAACACAGAAAGGATAACTGCAGCAGTGCATCGAGGGCAGTTAAGTGTGCGCACTGGCACGGCATCGGTATCTCTATCCCCACACTCCAGCCCCTTACAAGTTACACAAGTTCTCATCCACCATGTGGCACTCGCACGACTGGCTATTAACCTCAAAGGTTAATGAAGGCAAAGAGCAATGGCTCTTTGAGAAGTCACAGTGTCAACCAAAGCTGGCCTGGGACCAAGCCGTTACTGCCTCCAACCCGAATCCTTGGGCTACACCAAACCCAGTGAGTACCCAACATGCGCGCACGCGCACACACGCGCGCACACACACACACACACACATACACACCCCCCGCAGTTCCTGTCCGCCAATATAAAGATCTACAATGCCGGGAAGCACACACACAGGGTTCTTGAGCACACACACACCCCGCAGTTCCTGTCCGCCAATATAAAGATCTACAATGCCGGGAAGCCTGCAGCCTAACAAGCAAACCGAGCTGACCACCCGGAAGCGCCAACGAGCACCGGCGAACACGCAGCCTTCCTCGTGCTCACCTCCCCGCCGCCTGCCCCCGCCTGCGCTGCACAGCACACCAAGACGACCTCGCTCGCCAAAACCCCACCGAGGGGCTTCACGCCCACCTCCACGGACACAGAAGCAGCCGCCACCTCCGCCGGAAACGCCCCCGCGTCTCGGCCCTACCCGGAGTGATGTCACTTCCGTTGACACGGAGCGGAGCCAAGGGGCGGGGCTCCCGGGAAATTTGAGCGCTTGGGGTAATGTTAAGGGTTGATGGGTAAGGCAGCTAAGACGTTTTCTGTGTGTGAAATTTGAGTGGAGTAAGAGAGAGGAGAGAAAGAGAGTAACGGAAGGAAGGAAATATGCTGGCTAGTTTTTCAAATTGACACAAGCTGAAGTTATCTGAAAGGAGGGAACCTCAATTGAGAGAATGGCTCTATAAGATCTGGCTGTAAGTAAGCAGCATTTCTCTTAATTTGTGACTGATGGGAGAGGACCTAGACTATTGTGACTGGGGCCCTCCCTGGGCTGGTAGTCCTGGACTTTTTTCCTGAGAAAAAAGGCTGTGCAAGCATGGGGAGCAAGCCAGTAACCAGCACTCTTCAGAAGCCTCTGTATCAGCTCCCGACTCCAAGATCCTTTCATGATGAATAGTGATATGGAAGTGTAAGCTGAGTAAACCCCTTCCTTCCCAAATTGATTGTGGTCATGGAGTTTCATCGCAGCAATAGCAATCCAAACGAAGATAAATTGGTACCAGGAGTGGGGTTTGGGAACAGACCAGATCATGTTTGGAAGGACTTTGGAATTTTGGGCTAGAAAAGCCATGAGAGCTCAGTGGGCTGTTCTGTAGGAGACTGGAAGATAAGAATGTTGAGAGCACTGCAGATTGCCTGACTTGTGAAGTTTTGGGAGAAAATTTAAAGACTATGGGGCCATTTGTTATTTTGAATTAAGATTCTGTGGTTCTGGTTAGGTGGGGCTGAAGAAATGGCTGTGCTTAACAAGAACTACAAAAGTGAAACTTTTGCTTTGCTGGGATAGTCAATACTGTTTGACTGGAGGTGAGAAATTAATGGTGCTTAAGAAAAGAAAAACATTGTTGAGATGAAATCTCTTTCTTTTTTTCTTCTTGGTTTTTCAAGAGAAGGTTTCTCTATGTAGCCCTGGAACTTGCTCTGTAAATCAGGGTGGCCACTACCTCCCAAGTGCTGGGATTGAAGGCATGCTTGCACCACCACTGAGCATGGTTAAATCTTATGGGAAGTATTTCTGAGCACACCAAGAAAGAAAGAGAAGCCGGGCGTGTTGGTGCACGCCTTTAATCCCAGCACTCAGGAGGCAGAGGCAAGTGAATTTCTGAGTTCAAGGCCAGCCTGGTCTACAGAGTGAGTTCCAGGGCAGCCAGGGCTATACAGAGAGACCCTGTCTCGAAAAACCGAAAAAGAAGAAGAAGAAGAAGAAGAAGAAGAAGAAGAAGAAGAAGAAGAAGAAGAAGAAGAAGAAGAAGAAAGAAAGAAAGAAAGAAAGAAANAGAAGAAGAAGAAGAAGAAGAAGAAAGAAAGAAAGAAAGAAAGAAAGAAAGAAAGAAAGAAAGAAAGAAAGAAAGAAAGAAAGAAAGAAAGAGAGGGTGAGGAAGGAGGGAGAAGGAAGGAAGGAAGGAGGAGAAAGAAAATAAGGGAAAAGAGAAGAGAAGCTGGAGAGATGGCTCAGAAGTCAAAAGCATTTGTTGCTTTCCCACAACTGTCCATAACTCCAATTCCAGGGGATCTAACACTCTCTTTGGACCACTGAGAGGACCAGCATGCTTATGGTGTACATACATACATGCAGGCAAAACATTCAACACACATAAAATAAATCTAAAAACTGAAATTAGAAATGTGTATGAGCTCATGACTTCAAACACACTTAAGGGATTTTAATTTATGGGAAAAAATTTAGTCAGTTTGTTGCTATGCAGCCCTAGCTAGATTCAAACTCAAAGCAATCCTGCCTGCATTCTGAGATTAAAAACATGTGTCACCATACTCCATAGAAATTATTATCAATACACAAACTGTGCTATCCTCAGGGCTTAACTTGTTCAAGATTGTTCAACATGACTGAGTCTTTCCCTGGAGTCTTTGTCATGTCGTTACCATCTGGCACGGCCAAGTGTTCCAGGCTTGGCATGACCAAGTGTCCCAGGCTTGCCTTCTAGTCATACAGCTTCTGTCCCAGATTTGTGGCCAATTGTTTTCATAAGAAACCTTGGATCCCAGTCTGGGCATTAGCAAGTTAGAATGCTCATTTCTGTGAATTGGCCATTGCCTCTACGATTTAGCATATTAGCCAGGCAAGATATAGTACGTGGTGAAACAGGTTTTCACTTCGTAGTGCTGACTGAACTGGAACTCACTCTGTAGACCAGGCTGGCCTCAAACTTAGAGATCTTCCTGCCTCGGCCTGCTGAGTGCTGAGTTTAAAGGTGTACACTACCACTGCCAGCTCATAAATTATTTTACATATGCTGTCCAGATTGCTTAGTTTTAAAATAGTTTAACCTGCATAATTCATTGTTGGGATTTTTTTTTTAATGAAGATTTACTTTTTGTAGGTATGTGAGTATTTGAGGGGGCAGTATACTCATATGTTGGAGTGGGTGGGAGTGCCCACAGATGCCAGAAGAGGGTGTCAGTTTCTCTGGAATTGGACTTTCAGAAAATTGTGAGCTGTTCTACAAGAGTACTGGACATGGAACTTGGATCCTCTGGAGAAGGGGCAAGAATTCTTACTGCTGAGCCTGTAGGCCTCCCTGGTCTGCTGCTTTTTGTTTTGTTTTTAGTGTACACTAAGTTATACTATCAATATGCTCCCTATGTTTAGAAGGAACCCCACACCTCCCAATTCCCTTTTCCCTGTCTTCCTTAATTTTTTTGGCTCTATTTAATTTGCTTATTCTGGATATTTTATGGGCTCCTCTATATTATATCTGTATTAGTCAGGGTTCTCTAGGGTCACAGAACTTATGGGTAGTTTCTATATAGTAAAGGAATTTGTTGATGACTTACTGTCTCTAGTCCAACTCCCAACAATGGTCAGCAACAGCTGTGAATGCAAGTCCAAGGGTCTAGCAGTTGTTCAATCCCACAAGGCAAGCAGGTGAAGAAGAGACAGAGTGAATCTTCCTTCTTCCAATGTCCTTATGTAGGTCTCCAGCAGAAGTAGCCCAGATTAAAGGTGTGTGCCACCATGCCTTTAATCCCAGATGATTTTGAACTCAGAGATCTCCCTGTCTTTTTTGTTGTTGTTGTTGGTTTTGTTTTGTTTTTTGTTATGTTTCTCTGTGTAGCCCTGGCTGTCCTGGAACTCACTTTGTAGACCAGGCTGGCCTCAAACTCAGAAATCTGCCTGCCTCTGCCTCCCAAGTGCTAGGATTAAAGGCATGAGCCACCACGCCCGGCTTGAGATCTCCATGTCTTAATCTTCTGGAATTCATACCCACTATGCCTCAAGATCTCCATGCCAAGATCCAGGTCAGAAACTTGTATCTCCCAGCCTCCATATTAGGATCACTGGTGAGCCTTNCAATTCTGGATTGTNGTTCATTCCAGATATAGTCAAGTTGACAACCAGGAATAGCCACTACAATAGCATATAATACAAATTTGTTTGTTGTTTCAAAGACAGAATTTCACATATTCCAGGCTGGCTGCAAACTTTCTGCAGCTGAGAGTGACTTTTAACCTTTGACCATCCTGTCTTTATCTCCTGCTTGATAGAATTACAGGTGTGTGCTACCACAGGAACTCAAGGCTTTGGGCATGCTAGACAACTATCAACTGAGCTATATTTCCAGCTCAGTGTTTTGTTTTGTTTTGTTTTAACAAAAAACATGAGAATGGTAACTGGGCACCCTTGTTCCCTCTGATTCATGTTTGCTCTTTGTGGTGGCCTAAAACTGTTGGTGGATGGAAACTATCTACTCTAGTCAAAAAGTTTAAGTATGGTAACTGCTTTCCACTACAAGCTGTTGAAGAAGGAGCTTGAGTGGGGCGATACTAGGAAGGGCCACATCCCTAGATGCATGTCCTCTTAGCATGTTAGAGGAGCTTCTGGCTCTGTGGGTCTGGCCTTCACCCCTACATGACACTGCCATTTTGACATTCCAAATGGTTGAGGATTTCTGCATTAAAATATGAGCCACGGGCTGGTGAGATGGCTCAGCAGGTAAGAGCACCCA
>NC_034599.1:52556914-52597431 GCF_900095145.1 Mus pahari | reverse complement strand
GGTGGCTCACAACCATCCGTAATGAGATCTGGCGCCCTCTTCTGGAGTGTCTGAAGACAGCTACAGTGTACTTACATATAATAAATAAATAAATCTAAAAATATATATATATATCTATGAGCCACTCAAGAGAATGCTTCTCCAGGAGAACTCTCCATGCCTCTCACTGCCGGTGGCATTGGGTGAGCTAGCCAGGGGCAATGCTGGAAAGCTCAACCTGGTGGAGTAGTTTCGGGAGAACTGACAGGTTGACCAACTTAGCTACCACCCAGGCCCAGATCTAGGGCTTTGAGTTGGCCCACCCCAACATCCAACCCAACTATGATCTGCTGGAGCATGTGAAGGGGCCAGTTCTGCAGATCCAAAGCTGCAGGATCTCCATAACATAGAGCAACAACAGGATATCTGACAGGAGTCCCAGTGAGCATCCAGTATTGACAGTGTAGCAGAAGCCAGAGACCTCCAACTGTACAAAGGAATGACTCATTGCAGTGAACATTTGCAAGCAAAGAAGTGTGGACAAAAGGGTGTACTATATGACACACTGTGACACACTGCAGCTACCATGATGAGATTCTGTTTGTTTTGGAGGGGTTTGGATATTTTTATTCTCTCTCTCTCTCTCTCTCTCTCTCTCTCTCTCTCTCTCTCTCTCTCTGAGATTCACTTTGGAGAGAGGTTACAAGGGTGGAGATACAAACTGATGGGGAGATGAGTAAGATTGGGGTACATGATGTGAAATTTACAAAGAAGAGAGAGAGAGAGAGAGAGAGAGAGAGAGAGAGAGAGAGAGAGAGAGAGTCTCATCCTTCAAGAAAGACTCTGTTCCAATGTCCCCCAAAGACCTAGGGTCTTCTCCCAGCCTTCCTCCCCACCTAGCCACACCCTCAGCTCTAGAGTTCATATTCCCTATGAAGGACTAGTACAGCGCCCTGGTTACTGTGAATTAGATGATATGCTTATGCATCAGACCCTCCCACCAGCTTTGGGGGCTTCCGAAAGCAGTCTTTGTTTGGAGTTCCAGAGAGTACTGCCTATCAAAGTGTGACACAGTAGAGAGGGAGACCACACTGGTCTGCGAGCATTCCCTCCAGCTCTGTGCTGCCAGTCTTCTCCTCCCCACAGGAAAACGAGCTTGAGGGTGTGAATGTGGCTTAACTTCAGGCTCAGAACTTCTCTACACATAGTACTTCCAGGTAATATTTTTATTTGGTTCAGGTAGGGTTTTTCTATATATTTCTGGATACTTGAGTTAGAATTTTCTCTGTTACACTAGCAAATTATCTAAATCTCTTAAGGTATAACTAATATGAATGCATAAGCAAAATACAGTCCATAATACAAAGCTCTTATGCACAAACATTTTCTAAGACAAAACATTTTATATACAGTAAAGAAGAGAGACCAAGAGCTGATGCAGTAGTCAATGACTGTATCCTAGCACTTGGTATGGTGATAAGAACAACAACAACAACAAAAAGGAGTCCAAGGCCTCCTTTGGTAGCAAGTTCAGAGTCAGCCTGGGCTACACAAGACTCTAGACCTGGTTTTACTGCCCAGAAAATCTGTCCCTCTGTTCTTGGGTCTTTCTAGACACAAGTCTCAACCCTTCCTGAA
The DNA here is from genome assembly GCF_900095145.1 of Mus pahari. Classification (NCBI taxonomy): domain Eukaryota; kingdom Metazoa; phylum Chordata; class Mammalia; order Rodentia; family Muridae; genus Mus; species Mus pahari. The sequence goes on along the minus strand of NC_034599.1, from coordinate 52,595,814 downwards.
TAGAAACATGGGCTTTGCAAGGACAGGGGCATCCTATTTATTTCTATGTAGGGTGAACAGAGGCCCCCCCCCACATGCAGTGTCATAAACCCATGTGGGAAGGCCGTTTAGCCTCAGCAGGTGGCAAGGGCACTTCTGTGCCAGTATTTTAAGCTGCCTTCTCCCTCCATTCTGGGCAGCTCCCACTTGTCAAAGTAACCAGACAGATCCTGCCATGACCTGCTGTATTTTTCAAACCAGCTAGCCACTGGGGCACCCAGACCGCTCTTCAGGAGCTCTCTGAGGCCCAGATATCTCCTAACCCTTTCAGGTCTCCTAGTTGATGCTGAAATTGAGAAGGATCTGAGGTTCCTGTGGGCCTCTGCTGTGCCCAGTGTCTGTGTTCAGCATACAGAGAAACAAGTCCAAAGTAGGAGGCAGGTACAATATCCCAGGGTCTGTGTTTCTGGCTGAAGTTGAATCCCAGGAACAGCCACCTGGTCTGGTGAGCATCCTGGACAGTCTAAGCCTGGAGATGCTGAGGACCAGAAGACCGCATCTGCACTTGGAAGTGTTCGCAGCGGGCATGCTTTAAAGTCAGCCCATAGATAGGAGTCATATCCACCTTCTCCCCTGGTGACACCTTAAATTCTATTTGCTGCAGCAAGATGGCCAGGAAGAGAAAGACCTCCAATCGGCCAATGGTCTCCCCGATGCACTTTCGCTTGCCCAAACCAAAGAGAATGACCTTCTCACTCAAGCACTTGTCCAGAGTGCCGCTCGGGGTGAGAAACCTTTCAGGCCGGAACTCGTTTGGGTCACCCCACAGTTCCCTATATGCAGAGGGAGACAGCTGAAGTCAACATTCAGGGATTATAAGCATCAAGTAGGTCAATCCCCAAGGGACAAGGGGGTCTGAAGCCCAGGAGGGATGGACCCATCCCACCCAGTTTTCACTGCCCCTGTCAACTTACCAGTCATGATTAACCTGCCACTGGTTCACAAAGACACAGCACCCCTTGGGGATATAGAAGCCATTCAGACTTGTATCTCTCGTGGTGCTGGGGAAAGAGGACAAGTAGTCAGGATCAGGACCGCGCATGGGAAATGCACACCCTGCCCCATGCCATATCCTTCCCATGAATCCTAAGGGGCTGTGTACACTAAACTGAGATCTGGTATCAAATGTCAATGAATCTATGGTCTGACCTGTGGGGGATGGTGAAGGGGAGGAAGGATGAATGTCGGAAGGTCTCCAGGATGAAAGCCTCCAGATAGGGCAGCTGAGGTCTGTCAGAAAGCCGGGGCTGCCGATCCCTGCCAATCACTGTGTCTACAGAATACAGAGGTTCAAAAGGATTAAGGGGTTGCCAAGACTTTATTAGGGTCCTCCACTTAGAGTCTTTTGAATGGAGTCACCACCTACCTAGCTCCTCCTGGATCTTTCTCTGTACCCTAGGGTTGGTTACCAGGTACATGAGGCCCCAAGAGATAGCAGTCGTGACTGTGTCAAACCCTGAACAGGATGAAACAGAGGCAGTGGTTAGGTATGTGACAACTAGGGGCACCTGAGCACAGAAATGATACACCAAAGTACACGTACCAGCTCCAAAGAGGTCCAAAACAATTGTGATGACTTTATCATCTGACAGCTGGACATTGGCATTCTCGTCCAGCTTCCTGTCCTGACAATGCTCAATGAGGCTGTCTGTGATGTCCCGGATGTGGCCCTGGGAGACAAAGGAGCCCAAGGTGAGAAATATCCCAGACCTACCTATCCATCTAGGCCTGGTCCCTCACTGTTAAAGAGGTGACATGCTGAGGCTGCTGTCCCAGTTTCCCCTTGCCTCTCCAAGTCTCTTTCTACCTTAAAGAATGGAGAACCCAACTCAAGGGACCCTGGAGGCATAGAGTCTGACACTGTTAGTTATTTGATGAGTTCTTTAACTTTTTTCTACAATGAAGAACTGGCCTAGGGGGCTGCAGTGCTTAAGAGCACTGACTGCTCTTTCAAAAGTCCTGAGTTCAATTCCCAGCCACCACAGGGTGGCTCACAACCATCTGTAATGGGCATTTGATGCCCTCTTCTGGTGTGTCTGAAGACAGTGACAGTGTACCCACATACATGAAATAAATAAATAGAAAGAAAGAAAAAAAGGAAAGAAAAGAAAAGAAAAGAAAAGAAAAGAAAAGAAAAGAAAAGAAAAGAAAAGAAAACTGTCCAAGGCTCCTCCCATCCAGTAGCTCTTGTCCTATGGATGCATAGAAGGACCAGCCAAGAAAAGTTTTGTTGACCTGCTGAGGACAGAGTACACTCTGCTACCAGTTTTAAGCTTGTCTGTGATGCTCTAGCCCTGGATCCTAACTGCTTCCCATCCTCTACCTTCTCAAACGTCCTGTAGTGCTCTTTGATTAACTTCTTCATGAAGCTGTAGAACTTCTCATTCAAGTCCTTGAAGGCATCGAGGGAAGAGTTAGGCAGGTAACGGAGGACAGGAATGAAGTCAGCTGGGTATCCAGAGCCAGTAACCTCTCCAAACTCATTGCTCAGATTGACTATGCTGAGCAGCTCTTGGTCATCATGGTCATAACGTTGGCCAAAGCATATGGCACAGATGACATTGGCCACTGACACTACCAAATACTTGTAAGGGTCAAAGTGGCCAACCTCTGCCATCACCTTCTGGAGTTTGTCTATTAGATGGTTAGCCTCCTTGCTCACGTGCTCCTCCAAGTAGCAAGAGGATGCTGATGTCGGGTCTGAGGCTATGGAGAAGCTCTTCAGGGCATTCTGGGCCAGGCGCCGGCGGGCAGCCCACACAGGTCCAGAGTCTGGGTTAAAAGTTATGCTCTTGCCGTTACTGATAAGTGTGAAGCTATAGAGGTCTGGCCGGCCCTTGAAGTCATCTCCCTGCCTCACCAGGGCCTGCTTGATGGTGTTCAGGCCGCTCAGCACCACCACAGGAGTGGAGCCAATGCGGATCTGCAGCACGTCCCCATACTGCTGACTCAGCCGTGTCAGTGACAGGTGTGGGTTCTTCCCCAGGGTCAGAATGTGCCCAATGAAGGGCCAGCCCCAGGGTCCGGGTGGAGTCTTCAGGCCTTTGGGAACCCAGGTTCTTGTGGCTCTGACCATCCAGAACCCAAGGCAGAATACGGTGACGGCCAGGAGCAGCTCTGTGGCCGACATGAAGGCTGGAAGTCCGTACATGGAAGGCATGATCTTGGTGGCTGCTGAGAGGTGAGGCCAAAAGAAAGAAGGCATCAGACTGAGGGCGAGGGTATGAACATCCTAAAGAGTCCGTGAAAAGAGAAGCCTTCCTCCTGGAGCTGCTCCCTGGGCACAGAGCAGGACAGAGCTTGTGGAGTTGCCACTGTGTGCTGCAGTTCTTTCTTACTCCACATGCAAAAGGGCTGAGGGCAGGCAAACTGAGCTCTCATGGAGAAGTCTCAGTACCCGGGAAGCTCGATGTGGTTTTGTTTTATTTTTCACACAATATATTTTAATCATACTCTTCCCCCGCCCCCATACACACACACACACACACACACTTTTTTTTTCAATCTTAGCCGTAAGCAGATGAGGAAAGCTGCAGTAAGATTCAGAAAGTGTAAGTAGCATTCTCAAAGTTATGCAGCTAGGGGGTGTTGGGCAAACTTTGAACCCAAGTAGCCCACTTCTACAGCACCTCTCTCTTTTTTTTTTTTTTTTTTTTTTTTTTTGGTTTTTCAAGACAGGGTTCTCTGTCTAGCCCTGGCTGTCCTGGAACTCACTCTGTAGACCAGGCTGGCCTCGAACTCAGAAATCCGCCTAGCCTCTGCCTCCCAAGTGCTAGGATTAAAGGCGTGAGCCACCACGCCTGGCTAGAGCACCTCTCTTAACTGTGTGGTTTCAAACAGTGGCTTCCAATCTCTGTGGTTTCCATTAGCCCCAATTTACCTAGTGTCTCCTAAAATCAGTTTTGCATCCACTAGGTAACATCAACCCAAACAATGTCTGTGCCTAAATACAGCTTTCTACTTAACACATTCCAATAAATGTACAGTGAACAAATGTCACCCGAAAAACCTCTTTGGGGTCTACCCATCAACTTTGGGGAAGCCATCCTATCAGGAAATTAATCATTTGTTTCTTTGGCCTCATTGCTTACTCTAGCAGCGGGAAAATCAGCTTCCAACTGGGGCATTAGCCGGGGCTCACAGCGCTTAGCCGGGGCTCACAGCACTTAGGGAACGTTCCACAGAATGTACAGCCGCTATCACAGGTGCCTCCTTTTGAAAAACCAAAGAATCTGAGTTCTCAGTTCTTTACTGTTCTTCATCGCAGGATCTAAAGAACCCCACCAAACCTCAGTAGAGGACAGGAATGAGAGAGGGTACAGGAAAACCAATGCCCAAGCCACCTTCCTCTCAGGCCTAGTTCAACTGAGTTCAACTGAGCCACACTTTAAAAGCCAAGGGAGACCAGCCAGATACAGCTCCAAGTAACAGTAATCCAGGCCAAGCTTTTTGTTGTGCTCAGTTCTCATGAATGAATAGTCTAGTCCTTCCCCCTCTTTTGCTGTCATAAGAAAGCAGAAATGAAAAGGAAGATTCCTATAAAGTTAGGGCTATAAGAAAACCACTGACTGGAGTCAGGAGAACTAGGAATGGATCTGAGCTTAGTTTTGACTAAAAGGACACTTTCTCTTTAGGCTTATTCTAGAAAAAGTAAACAAATTTACCAGCTGCTCTAAGGCTCTGCCCAGTCAGGAGAGTCACTTTGCAGTGAAGTACAGTCCAGGTCGTCCTGGACAAGTCATTTTAACACCGAGGCTTCAGTTACATAACCGGGAAAGAGAGTAAGACAAGCTTGCCCAATTCATCTGGGAGGGAGGCACTGGCCCATGCCTTTAATCCCAGCACTCAGGAGACAGAGGCAGGAGGAACTCTGAGTTTCAGGCCAGCCTGGTCTACAGAGTGAGTTCCAGGGCAGCCAGGGCTATAAAGAGAAACCCTGTCTCCTAAAAACAAAAACAAGCAAACAAGAAAGATTGCTTAATTCAGAGGGTACAGATCCAAGGTAGAGAAGATCTGAACTACATACGACAGTAAGATGTACAATTCCTACCCCAAATACTACAGTCAGCTTGAAGCGGAGGGGCTTCCTGGGGGAGCTGAAAACACACTTCAGCATAATTGGTGCCCCTAAGGAACTCTAGCCTTTGTAAGGTGGAAGGGCTGAGGGAAATGTAACTGGTGTTTCCAGTTCCCTGAAGCTCTCAGTTTATGGAGTTGATGGTGTCCCAGCAAGGATGGAAGAAACAGTCAGTGGGGTAGGGAGCCTCTCTAGCCCAGGTCAGAAACAGCTCTGACATGCTACCCTTTGGGAGGAGAGTAGAGGCTATTGGGGGTAGTTCTTAAATAAGACAGAGAACACCAGAAAAGCTCAGGGCATCTCCACTGTCCACCCTACACACCCAGAGAGGAGCCCTCAACCCCATTGGCAGTCCTGAGGAAGGAGCTAAATGTGCAGGGAAGAAGCCCCAGGAGGTCAGTGGGAGGGAGTGGCCTGAAGTGGAAGGGTATCTCACTTCTATCTAAATATCTGATACCTCTGGTCTCAGGTTCTCCCTTAAGGAATTTACCTGGTCACCAAAAAAAAAAAAAAAAAGTTTAGTTCCCTGTTTTGGAGGAGCTACGCAGTAACTCTTCACCAAAAATTTCCTTTTCTTGGGAGGGAGGCAATCCAGGAGCCCCCCAAGCACTCACCTTTGGCTGTAAGGAGGAACTGAACTGAAGAGTGTTCTCTAGGACCCTAGGGAGGATCGGGAAAGCTCCAAGAACTACCACCTTCATGGTTAGGGTGAAGGCACCACCACCTTTATAGGACTCTGTGTCTGTTGGCCACGCCTCCTTATCTGAGCCCAGTGGTGGGACCGAGGGAGGGACAGCCTTAGGGAGTGCTCTAGGCAGGAGGGGGGAATGAGATAGGCAAGAAGTCATACCAGGACACCTGATGTAGGTACAGGCACACACACACACACACACACACACACACACACAATAATAATAATAATAATAATAATAATAATAATAATAATAATAATAATAATAATAATAAAGGTTGGGGTCACCCCCCACTTTCAAGGCACTCCATGGACAGTACAGAATCCCACTGAGGGAGGGGTTTGAGGAAAAATTCTGGGGCAGCCTAAAAAGTGAGTATTGGGGCCGCCATTCTGTGTCATAGGGATTCCTTTCCACTATTTTTTCACCCCTAAAACATTAGGTGTGTAAGATCCTCTTGCCTACTACAAGCCAATGGGTGCCCGGGAAAGGCTGGTAGAGGGAGAACAGCTGGGTGGTGACTTTGCTTCCCTGGATTACTGAGTCCAAGCTCGCGTGAGAAGCGCAGCGACCCCAGCCCAGAGGTCACAGGACAGGAAGGCCAGTGGCGCCATTGGACTGACTCTGTTCCCCACAAATTGGGTATGGGCCGAAGTTCGCGCTGCTTCATCTAGGGGGTGGGGATGAATGGCAGGCTTGCAGATCTCACCTCTAAGGGTCACCTTAGGCAAGCTGCAAGCCCGGGTGACTCCGCTTGCAGCTCCCTGTAGGCTCCCGGGGCTTGTTAGTGTTTTGCATACATATTGAAGCAGGCAACACAGAGAAGTCGGGCGGCGAGTGCAGAACTATCTACGTTTGGTGGAGGAAGGGTGGAGGGAGGATCCACGCGAGACAGCAGGAGGGGGTCTGGGGCCACAAAGGGTGATGCTTGGCACGCACACAGGTTCCCGAGGCTAGCGTGCGTAAGCCTGCTCCATCCTCTGGGGGCAGAGGTCGGGCTGCCTGTCTCCGCCCCACCTGGCTGGGGACAAGGTGCCCGGGAGTTGCGTGAGAAGAGCCTGGAGGCCCGCGCAGCCACCCAGCTACCCAACTCACAACCGGGCGCGGGTCCCAAGTGCTGTCACGCTAGCTGGGGGAGGGGAGCCGTGGGTGAGGCTCTTAAAGGGCCAGCTCTCCTGGGGCGTTGGGGTGGGGTTTGAGAGATAGAAGTAGTCTAAGTTTTGCAAGGGCGCGACAAGACAGTGCCAGCGGTGCAAAGGGCCGGGTTTGCGTGCGATGCTCGGCTTCTGCCTGAGAGCAAAGGCCTGAACAGCGTGTGTCCACATTTTTAGTGGCAGGACACGCAGCACCACCCGGCACGCCTAGCTGGCTGTTTTGCAGGCGCTCTCTGGCCCTGAAGGGTGCTCCCAGAGTGAGATTAGTATAAGAACACCTGAACTTGCGTGTCTAACTCAACCTGTTCCTAACTAACACCTTCACCTGCCCTCCCCTGTGAGCTCCGGAGCCCAGAAAGAACATTGCTATCTGCTCTGTGACCAAGACCAGAAAAAGCAACAACAACAACACTACTTCATCCACCCCCTCACCTCCCACTCTAGTTACATGCCACCCTCATGCATTGTGCAAATATTCGCCAAGCTCCTACTACACTGGACGCTGGTGATTGATGCAGAGGTGAAAAGGATTAACTATACTCCTTTGACGGAGCTTTACCCGCTGCTGTGGGGGAGACAGGTGATAAGTAACAAAACATAGAGACAGGCACACAGGGGACAGTTTACAACTGCAAATGAGGTGGTCAGGGGAGTGCTCTCTGAGATAGCATTGAACAGAGGCAAGAGTGTCCAGTCGAGCCTCCCAGGTATCTCCCTGGAGGATGCTCCTGGGAAGAGAACCCACCTCATAGGCACAGCGCTTCCAGATGTTCTAGTTGTGAGTAGAGGTTGTGGTGTTCTCCAGCCGTGTCTACCTATTCAAGAAGTAACCCACCGAGGAAGATGAGAGTCAGTAGTGTGGATGATGTCTAACCTGAGCTAACCTCAGGCTTCTGTGCTGGAGGTAGATTGGAGGGCAGGAACACTTCTGTCCGTTTTGACATCCGTGAAGTGGGGTACACATCCACACTCTCATCCAGACCCCTATTGATCCCCAGAGAATGGATTCACCCTTCGCTTTTTGATTCTTCCAACTTCTTCTTCCCCACTGTGCCTCTCAGAATGTGAAATCCTTTCTGTCACCATGTCTGCTGAAATCCCTTAGGTATCTGAAGATAGGAACCAGAGCCTCTTGCAGAATCTACCAGGTCTGCCCATCGAGGGATCTAGTAATTTCAGTTCTGAGTCTAAATAAAACATGACTTCCCGGACTGGAGAGATAGCTCAGTGGTTAAGAGCACTGACTGCTCTTCTGAAGGTCCTGAGTTCAAATCCCATGCAACCACGTGGTGGCTCACAACCACCCATAATGAGATCTGACGCCCTTTTCTGGTGTGTCTGAAGACAGCTACACTGTACTTACATTATTAATAAATAAATCTTTTTTAAAACAACAACAACAATAACAACAACAAAAAACATGGCTTCCCCCTTGTATTCCTTCCTGGATCCTTGCCACAGCAAGTTAGATTTCACTTGGTGTCACTCTTCCTCTGCTTTCCATTGTCCCTACCACTGCCTTAGCTCCAGAGAGTGAAGCACACAGGAGGTGAGGCGCGCCTTCTTAGCATCTTTGCAGCCATTCTCAGGACACCCGACCCTTACAATCTTCCTCTTCTTCCTCTATGTCCCAGAACAGAAAATATGCATGTGGAAACTTAATCAGAAATACAGGTCCCTATGAGATAGAAATGATTGTCAAACCACATTACAGGTGGGGTACACAGCAGTAGAAGTATTGAGCTCCAACTATGCAATGATAAGAGTTAGGTGAGCCGGGCGTGGTGGCGCAGGCCTTAATCCCAGCACTCAGGAGGGCAGAGGCAGGAGGATTTCTGAGTTCAAGGCCAGCCTGGTCTACAAAGTGAATTCCAGGACAGTCAGGGCTATACAGAGAAATCCTGTCTCAAAAAACCAAAAAAAAAAAAAAAAAAGAGTTAGGTGAGAAGGGCTGGGCATGATGCTACATATCTATAACTCTGAAGCAAGAGGATTTTCATGAGTTCAAGGTCAGCCTAGGCTACATAGTAACAGTGGACTAGTCAGGATTACACAGCAGATATAGCAAAATCCGGGAAAAAAAAAAAACCCTAAAAATAAAATACATTTTAAAAAGGGAGGAAGAGAGGACAAAGGGGAGAGAGAGAGAGAGAGAGAGAGAGAGAGAGAGAGAGAGAGAGAGAGAGACTGGGTATCAGAACAAGCAAGCCACATAGGAGGTGAGGTGGGCCTTCTCAGCATCTTTACAGTCAGCCACTCACTGCATCTCTGGACATGGTACCCAGGTTGGAGCAAGAATTAGAGAATTGAAAGAGCTTATGTAGAACTAACTTCTGGCCGAGCAGTAGAAGCACTGCTGTGTAGATCCCTCTGCAGTCAGTCACTCTTCCTCCTGTTTCCATTGTCCCTATCAATGCCTTAGCTGCAGGGAGTGGAGGAAATCTGTATTTCACTGCCAGCCGAAGGCCCAGCTCTGAGACTTGCAGCCAGGAATGCAGGAAGCCCCACTGTTTTGCTCATGTTCTTTACCAAAAACTTTATTAGCTAATAAAACCAGTTCCTCTCTTTCTTCTCTGCTGGAGAGATGGATCCCAGGAAGGAAAGGCCCAGGGACCTCTGACAGATGAAATCTGAGCCTAAGACCCTGACCTCTTGCTTCCAGGCAATGGTTCTACCAGCTAAGGGAAGCCCTGGGCAACAGGCTCAGGCTCGAAGCAAAGGCCTTCATTTCCCTAGCCCCCGTGCACTGGGGTTATGGGGCTTATACTCACTGTCACCAAGACTTGTCTGGGCTAAGGGTCACAATGGAAGGAATGGGCCTCACTAATCCCTCACTAATTGACGGGCAGAAAGTTTGGAGACCTTGGCACAGAGCTAAACACCCAACAAAGGCCAAAGTTTATAAGCCTGTGCGTGAGAAGCTCTTTGGCGTCACTCGTAACTGATACCAGGAGCACATTAGGAGGGAAGTAGAGAACTTGCTAGTCAACCTGGCAGAGAAAGAGCTGGGGGGGGGGGGGGGGAGAGGGTCAGTACTGCTGAGGGCTAGATAGTGAAAGCCAGGAAACAAGCAATACCCTACAAAAATGCCCTTCTCCACAAGGAAGACAGGAGCCACACCCCAAGGAAAGCCTGAGGAGAGCCCAGAGATGTTACCAAATCCAGAGGAAACTAAGGCAGAGGATGTAAGGACTCTGGAGAGCTTAGAATAAATGTGAGGAACTTGGGGGAAGATATTGCTGGCATGGTGGGAGACATTGTAGTCTAAAGAGGGAGAAGAAGCCAAATCTCTAAGATAAAATGATTTGGGTTCCATGAAAAGAAGGAGGAGGAGGAGGAGGAAAAGGAAGAAGAAGAGGAGGAGGAGGAAGAGGAAGGAGGAGGAGAAAGAACATGTCCAAAGAAGGATAACCCCAGAGGAGGTGGCTTGGAGTCACATGCTGGAGGAGTTGGTTGACTAGAGAAATGGAGGTGCCTTATCACCAGTGCTTCATGATGGTGAGGTATAAACAAGCATCTATAATGGAAAACAATGCACTTTCTTGAGAGCAGAGGAGTGGCTGGAAGGAGGGGTTGTGTATTCTGGGTAATGGGCACAACACATGACAATGCAGAGGCAGCAGCTGGAGGAATCCTGTGATGTCTCCTCTGGCAGGTGGGAAAGTTACACTAAGTGGAAGATGATGGTGTGGGAAACCAGGATCACACGCTGAGGTGAGGAAACTTGTTTTAAATGCCATGAGAAGTTAACAGGCAGCTCTGAGGGGAATCTAGCATGCAGTTTTACAAAGTTCACTTAGGTGGTAGCATGGAGCACTCTTTGGAGAGCCGTGAATCTCAACCACACTTGAAATTCAGGAGAATGAAATGCTCATTGTGTCCGCTCTGCCAGCACACTTCACAGCCGTACCAATCAGACAGCAGAAATAGAAAACCCTTTTTTGGACAGGAAGTACAGCCTGACAATCTGATTTTAATTCCCAAGACAGTCTCCTGTTGCTCAGGATGGCTTGACACTCTCTATGTAACCAAAGATGACCTTGAACGGTGGGTCCTGCCTCCATCTCTCAAGCTTGGGGTAACAGGCTTACGTGTGGTTTTATGCAGTGCTGGAGACAGAACCTTCATGCCTGCCAGGAAAACTCTCTACCAAGTGAGCTATATCCACAACCCTAAATAAAAATTTTGAGTAACCCAACCAGTACTTCCTTACCCTTCCACAGCCTCAACCCTGCCTTACCCACCTTCTCTGGAGAGTGAATTCCTCTAGCTCTTCACTCACAGTAACTTTCTGATTTGCTCTCTCCTCTGCCATGCCCTATATCTGACTTAGGGTCAACCACTTACCATCTCCAGGTCTCCGTTGAGTCAAGTGAGAAGTGAGGCTCAGCTAGTGGTAGCAGCTGGCGGAGAGGTGTCCCGTGTTAACTGGTAGGAGATCCTGGGCTTAGTAGGTGTTCAGAGAACACTAACTATTCTTATTCATCTATATGACCAGAGCAGAATATTCCCTAAGAAGAGCTGTCACCAAGCTCTTGTGAAGGTTCATATACCTGCTTGTGAGTACTAATTAATTTATCAAACCTTTTTCTGAGTGTGTGCTGTGTCCTGGTCCCAGTATTAGAGACTAAAGGTATGGAGAAAAGTTGAAGTTGTGTCAACCTCTTTCTGAGCCAACTTTCCATTCTTTTTTTTTTTTTTTTTAAGATTTATTTATTTATTATATGTAAGTGCTATCTTCAGACACACCAGAAGAGGGCATCTGATCTCATTATAGATGGTTGTGAGCCACCATGTGGTTGCTGGGATTTGAACTCAGGACCTCTAGAAGAGCAGTCAGTGCTCTTAACCACTGAGCCATCTCACCGGCCCCAACTTTCCATTCTTACAACATATGCTTGAGTTTATCAGCATAGAGAAGGAAAGAATTTACATGCTCACAGTTTTAGAAATTCAAATCCACAGTCAGAATGCCCTATTGTTTTGGACCTGAGGAGGGGAGAGTATGGCAGAGCAAAGTTACTCACCCTAAAACTAGGAGGTAAAAAGAAAAAAAAGATTGGAGATCTAGGGTCGCACAATCCCCTTCAAAGGTGGTCTTTTGGTGACCTAATCCTCCAACAGTGGCACACTTCAAAGTGTTCACCCCTTCCTAATAGCATCGATCGAGGAATCCAACCTCAAACATATGGGTCTTTGGAGAGCACTCAAATATCTCAAAGCACAACAAACTTCAAGCTACACACAGTCCTGAAGGAAGGCAGGTGATGAACAGGACTAAGAATTCAGAGGCCCTGGCTAGTTTGGTGGTAACTGGGAAGGGTATTTAACAAGGAGTTGGGTCAGAAAGGCAGGGTGGAGCTCAACCTACAAAGATTGTAGAAGTACCCCCCCCCCCCTTGCTGTGTGGTGCTTAGCACAGTGTTGGATGCAGCCCTTTACCTCTAAATTCAGATCCCTTGAACCAATGCAAAGAGTTAGGTGTGGACTGGGGAGACATCTCAGTGGATAAAAGTGTTTGTCACACAAGTGTGAATACCTAAGTTCAGATCCCAGAAACGCACGCAAAGCTAGACTCTGCAGCAGGTGTCTAATTCCTGAGCTCCTACTGCTGATGAGTGTTGGAGTCAGAAAAATTCTGGAAGCTCAAGGGTCAGAGGTCCAGTCGTGAGCAGTGGTGAATAACAATAGACCTTGTCTCATAAAAGATGGAGACTGAGAACTGAAACCTGAGCTGGACTCTGACCTATGGCAAAGACATGCCCACATTCATGCACATGAATACTCACACAGCATACACACAGAAACACTTTTAAATAAATTTTAGAAATGCATTTTATAGGCTGGGAATGGTGGCGTTTACCTGTAACCCAAACACTGAGGGGGAGGAGACAGATGGCTCCTTGAAGCTCACTGCCATCCCGTCTAGCCAAAACCACTGACTTTCAGGGTCACTGAGAGACTCCCTCAGAAAATAAAGGTAGGGCTAGGTGCACACCTTTAGTCCCAGTACTCAGAAGGTGGAGACAGACAGATCTCCATGACTTGGATGACAACCAGGACCGCATAGTGAGACCTTTTCTCCAAAACAACAACAACAACACTAACAAAACCCAAGAAACAACTATTCCTTGACTGGAAGACTCAGCATTAATTGCCACATGGCAGCTCACACCCATCTGTAGCTCCAGTTCCAGGGAATCTGATAGCCTCTGCAGGCCTCCATGCACACACGGCACACATGTGGTACACATACATACATGCAAGCAAAACATCCATATGCATAAAATAAAATTTAAAGATCTGAAGGATTGTTCAATGGCTCAGAGCACTAGTTATTCTTCCAGAGGACCCAGGTTCAATTCCCAGAACCTATATGAAGGCTCTAAATCAGCAATAATTCTAGTCCCAGAGGATTTAACATCCTCTCTGGTCTCCAGACTTATATGCAGGCAAAATACTCATATACATTGTACTGGCTGGGTTTGTGTGTCAACTTGACACAGGCTAGAGTCCCAGTTAAGGAAATGCCTCCAGAAGATCCAGCTGTAGCACATATTCCCAATGTGGTCAATAGGGGAGGACACAGCCCAGTGTAGGTGGTGCCAACCCTGGGCTGGTAGTCCTGGGCTCTATAAGAAAGCAGGCTGACCAAGCCAGGGGAGCTCTCCAGTAAGCAGCACCCCTCATGGCCTCTGCATCAGCTCCTGCCTCCAGGTTCCAGCCCTGCTTGAGTTCCTGTCCTGACTTCCTCCAATGATGGATTGTGATCAGGAAGTGTAAGCCAAATAAACCCTTTCCTACCAAACTTGCTTTTCAGTCATGGTGTTTCATCACAGCAATTAAACCCTGACTAAGACACACATAAAATTTTTCAATATTTGAAAACAATTTTTTAAATAATAAAGGTTGCTGGATGTGATAGGCCACACCTTTAATCTCAGCGCTTGAGAAATAGAGGTAATTGAATCTCTGTGGGTTCGAGTCTAGCCTAGACTACATTGTGAATTCAGAATACCCAGGATTATGTAGAGAGACCCTGTCTCAACGTGGTGGAGCCAGGCATAGTGGCATAAACCTTTAATCTCAGCATTTAAAAGAAAGAAGCAGACAGAGCTGTTCATTAAGGCCAACCTGGTCTATATGGCAACTTTTGGGCCAGCCAGATATGCAGTAAGACTCTGTCTCAAAAACTAAATAAAATTAACATGTAAAAGTTGGGGCTGGGGGCTGGAGAAATGACTCAGCAGTTAAGAGCACTGACTGCTTTTCCAGAGATCCTGAGTTCAATTCCCAGAAACCACATGGTGGCTCACAACCATCTGTAATGTGGGATCTGATGCCCTCTTCTGATGTGTCTGATGAGAGTGACAGTATACTCACATACATAAAATAAATAAATCTTCTTTAAAAAAAATTGTGGCTAGAGAGCTGCCTCAGCAGTTAGAGAGTGTTTACTGCTTCTGCCGACAGGGCCCACACGAATGTCACAGGGTTCTGCAACTCCAGTTCCAGAGGATGTGGACTCTGAGAGTTCCTGAATGCAATATAGTGTGCACACACTTGTGCCAGCAAGTGCATATAACACAGCATAAATAATAAAGGAAGATATTTTTCAAAAGTCAGGCCAAATTAAGCCATACAATTAGAAATCAACATTGTAGCTACTTTGGGGGGTCAAGGGAGACACACAGGGGATTCTGGGGTCTGGTGACATTCTGCCTCCTGACGCAGAAGTCACCAGGTCAGGTTGTCAGGTTTGTAAAGATGCACTGAAGCCAGGCATTAGAGCTATGTGCCTATAATTCTAGTATTCGTGGGCAGGAGGCTTTTGCGTTCTAGGCTAGCCTGGACTAGATTGTAGAGAGCAAAGTAAGCCCCGGGTGAGCAAAGTCCTGAGTGAATGTGTGGTATGGATGTGGTGCAGCCATGCCGAGCACCCCAGAGCCTCAGGCCCACGGGGAACATGGCAAAGCCTTCTCCCCTGAGCTGAGACTCAGAGGCAAAGCCTTTTCTTCTGATCCGTGTGTAGATATTGATGGTGTGTGCAAAAAATGTCCATCATAGCTTTCTCCCTCTAGATATTTACAATACGAAGACTCCTCCCCTACAGAAACTACTGCTACTGAGATTAGCTAAACCTGTCTCCTTGATCTAGCTGTGTACCATAAACTCCACCTCCTTGTTTAACTCTACATGATAACCCCGTGTCCTTGTTCAGCTACTGCAAAATCCCATCTCTCCATTCAACTCTATATAGTGAACACACTGAACTTCTAGGGTCCTCCAGTTTCTCCATTTGAGAGCCCAACTCTCCTGTGCTTGCTCTCTCTGTATCTCTGTCTGTCTGTCTGTCTGTCTGTCTGCCTCTGTCTCTGTCTGTCTCTCTCTCCCTCCCTCCCTTTCTCCCTTCCTTCCTCCTCTCTCTGTTTGTCTCCCCCTTCCCCACCTCCCCTGTGTGTGTGCGTGTGCGTGTGTGTATGTGTATGTGTGTCTGTCTGTCTGTGTGGTGTCTTCTGTCTGTCTTTCTTCACTCCCTTGCTTCCCCAGTCATATTCAAAATCCTAAAGTTATACATGGACACTGCATTATATATATAGCGAGACCGTCTCAAAGCAAAACAAAACAAAACAATTCACTGAGCTAGCCATGATATGTGCACTTTTCTTTATTGTAGGATTTTGTTTTTGAAACATACTCTCATGTAACCCAGGCTGGTCTCAAACTCCCTATGTATCTGGGAATGAACTTGAACTTCTAATCTTCCTGGATGCCCCTCCCAAGTGCTAGGCTTATAGGCATGTGTCACCATGCTCCATTGACAAGATGCTAAGGATCAAACCAGGTCCTGGTGCATGGTGGATAAGTTCTCTACCAACTGAGCTACAACCCTGCCCTCTTGTAGTTTACTTTTTAAAAACAAAAGCTATCTGTCATAGATAAGTGTCCAAATATTTATATATGCTCCCCACTTCCTGGGTGTAGCCTGTGCTCAGTGACTTCTTTCAAAGGATGCTGAATGGAAAGAGGGGAGATGACTTAAAATGGATGAAGTTACTTCTCAGCCTAACACTGTTTATTCTGGAGAGACTTGCCAGGCTCTGTTCGGCCAACCAAAGTCACAAAGACAATGCTTAGTCACATTAGAATCATTTTACCTTTCAGATCCTTTTACCAACAACCCCCAACCACAGGCTTGCCAGAAGAAAACCCCAGACCAATTCTAGCAGAGAGATATACTGTAAACACTTGGCCCAGGCTCCTGAGAATTAACAAAATCATCAAAACCAAGGGTAGCCTGAGAAGCCTGCCATAGCCAAGAGTTTAGAGTCTAAAGATCACCTGGAATCCCAAAGGAGATCCTGAAACAAATAGAACATTAAATAAAACTGAATGACATCTAGGAGCTGGACAGATGGCTCAGTGGTTAAGAGCACTGACTGCTCTTTTAGAGGACCCTAGTTCCCCAGCCCCACCCACATCCTGGCTCATTACCGCCTATATTCCAGTCTCAAGGGAATTTGATGCCCCCTTCTGGCCCCCGTGGGTGCTGCACCCATGTGGTCCACAAACATGCATGAAGGCAAAACATTCACACAGGCTTATAATAAGATAAAAATAATTTTTATTTGTTTAACTTTGTATTGGTTCTTTATGAATTTCACATCATGCACCCCAATCCCACCCATCTCCTTGTTCTCTTGTACCCACCCTATGCCCTTCCACTTCCTCCCAAAAGAAAAAAGAAATCTTGTTGTGGAAGTTGTAGTGAGTCATTGGTCTGGTTCGAGGCCTCTGGCTTCTGCTACACCATCAGTACTGGACCTCACCGAGACTCCTCTCAGATACCCTGCTGTTGCTCTGTGTCATAGTGATTCTGCAGATTTGGACCTGTAGAAGCAATCCCTTCATGTGCTCCGGCAGTTCATAGATGAGGTAGATGTTGGCGTGGGCCAATCCAAAGTCCTGGATGTGGGCCTGGGAGGTATCTGCGCTGGTCAGCCTGGCAGCAATCCTGTACCCACACCACTGGGGCAAGCTCTCCAACACTGCTCTGGCTAGCTCATCCAATGCTGCAGCCAGCAAGAGGCAAAGCCACCTCTCCCACTCTCATGACCTCAGGGCCAACTCTCCCACCTGCCATAGGTGGTGAGGAACAAGGGGCAAAGAAGGGCATCTCTCCCTCATCCATACCACTGCATGACCGATGAGTCTCAGGGCTAGATCTCCTACATTCACACCCTTGGGGCTGGCTCACCCACAACTCCCAAAACCAGGGTCATCTCTACTGTGCTCCGTGGGTCCAGGGGCTGCTCTTCTGAGTACTGAATCTGGTGAAGGGCAGGGACCCCTCTCCTGATCTCACCCTCCAGGCTAGCTCTCCCACAATACCTAGGCAAGGGATGGGGCCAGTTCGGCACAGCCCTCAGACATCAACATGGATGATTCTCGGTGGCAGTTGAGACCAGGGACATTCACCTGGCCTTGGGTGGTAACAGACCTTGCTGCTACAGGGCCACTGTGGCAGCATAGGCCAGGATGTCACCATGGCTTTGGTGGCATCACATCCGGCTGTTCCTCACTACCTTTGAGTCTCCAGTTCTGCCTCCCTTCATTGTACACACATCCTTCTGCTTCTCTTTCTCTTCCATTTCCCCATCACTCGCTTGCTCCCTGGGGCCTCTGGATATCTGGGATTGCCTCACGAGTAGTCTCAGGAGTGCTATACCCTACCCGGGCTAACTACCACCAGATGGAGATTGTCTTGGGTGTGGTCGGTCTTGCCTGGGCCTTTGAGGCACCAGACTGGTAGTCATCTTGGACTCATGCTCTGCCCTGGTCATGTGGCACCAGGTGGATTGTTTGGTTTGTTGTGGCTTTTTTTCAAAGCACATCTGGGTGTATAAAGTGACACATACCTTTAATTTTTTTAAGACATCTGTAGCTAAAGGGATATATAGTGACACACATACATTTAATCCCAGCACTCTGGAGGCAGAGACAGCAGATCTCTGTGAACTGGAGGCCAGCCTGGTCTCCATAGTGAATTCAGATCAGCCAAGGGTACATAGGCAGATTCTGCCTCAAAAAAAATGGAGGAGAGGCACCTAAAGAGAATAAGCCATAAACTTTACTCAATAAGAAAGAAGAAAACGAATTTGTATAAAAGCTAGCCTAATTTTTCAGGTTGACTCTTTGAGCAAGTGGAACCCAGTAAGTCAGTGCTCCTTCCGTCCTAGCTGCCTTCAAAACAGCTTTGTGACTCTGTAGGATTCTTCCTCCTTAACACTTGCAGAAGTTAATCCTGAAGCTTTGTGTGTGTGTGTGTGTGTGTGTGTGTGTGTGTGTGTGTGTGTATACAGAGTTTCTCTCTGTAATCCTGGAACTCCATCTGTAGACCAAGCTGGCCTTGAACTCACAGAAATCCACCTCTGCCTCCTGAGTGCCCACCACCTGGCTGCCGCCACCACTGCAACCACTGACATCACCCGATATCTTAAAATTGTGTTTATCTATTGTGTGTGAGACAGAAAGAGAGGTAGGTCAAGAAAGTACACATTTGTTAAGATGTACATGTGCCAAGGCACACGTGGAGATCAGAGGACAACTCTTTCCGCCACGTGAGTCCTGAGGATCCAACTCAGGTCATCAGGCTTGGTGCAGGCACCTTTACTCACTGAGCCATCTCAACCGTCCCAAATGTAGGCTTTAAAAAAAAAAAAAGAACCATTTGAAAGAAGGTTGTAGGCATCATGAAACTTCACGCCTAAAGTACACAGCATTCATCTCCTAAGAACAAGAATATCTTCCTACATGTGGTTTCAATGAGAATGGCCCCCATAGCTCATACATTTGAGTGTTTGGTCCCTCATTAGTGGAACTGCTTGGGAAGAATTAGGAGGTGTGGCCTTGTTGGAGGATGTGTGTCACTGGGGGTGGGCTTTGAGGTTTCAAAACCCCATACCAGGCCCAATCTTGATCTCTCTCTGCCTTAATGAACTAACTCTCTGAAACTGTAACCAAACTCACAATAAATGTTTCATTTTATAAGAGTTGCCTTGGTCATGGTATCTCCTTACAGAACCAGAACAGGAACTATGATATCATGTAAGTACAACTGTATGTCACATCTGAGAAATTTGGTGTTCATTTGAAAACGTCATTTGATCTCCATGTCCATGTCCAGACCATGTCCTTGAGTCCCCAGTTATCTCTCCAAAAATGCCTTCTGTAGCTTTAAAAGTTGCTTTTTGTTAAAAATAGAATCCAATCAAGTTCACATATTGCATTTGGTTTTTTTTTTTTTTTTTTTTTTAAGGCTCTTATGATGTAACCCTGGCTGTCCTGGAATTTACTATGTAGATTATGTTGGCCTTGAACTCATAGAAATCCAGCTGCCTTTGCCTCCCAAATGCTGGGATTAGAGATGTGTGCCACCATACCCAACCCTGCATTTGCTTTTAATTCTTTTGTTTCTTTGTCCTGGAACTTTTCTGGTTTATTTGGATTTTTTTCTCCTCCAATAGTGTTGATCAGAAGAGTCCAAGCAAATTGTCATAAAGAGCAATCCATGCTATGAATATTCTTTCTTAAAATTTTTTTCTTTACTTTTATTTTATGTACATTGGTGTTTGGGGGTTTTTTGTTTTTGTTTGTTTGTTTGTTGTTGTTTTCAAGACAGGGTTTCTCTGTGTGGCCCTGGCTGTCCTGGAACTCACTCTGTAGACCAGACTGGCCTTGGACTCAGAAATCTGCCTGCCTCTGCCTCCCAAGTGCTGGGATACATTGGTGTTTTGACTGCACATTTTTCTGTGTGAGGGTGTCAGGTCCCCTGGAACGGGAATTACAGACAGTTGTGAGTTGGCATGTGGGTGGTGGGAATTGAACCCTCTAGAAGAGCAGTCAGTGCTCTTTCCCTCTCTTTCCGGCCCCCATGAGTTGTCTTTATTGGCTTTTAATTCCTTACCATCTTCCACAGGAGGGAGGGTGCAGAGAGAGCCTCCCTTTAGAATACAAAATTCTAAAGAACATAAAAGTTGGGAGAGGAGTCAAGACATAGTTCAGTGACAGAGTCCTCATCAAGCATGTTTGTGGATGTAGATTCAGTTACATGCACATGCACACACACACACACACACACACACACACACACATACACATGGGTGTGGGGTGTGATGAGATAGCTACAACATAGGTGTGATGGTTAATCTCCAGTGTCATCTTGATGGGATTTAGAATCACCTAGAAGATGGTCCTCGGGGTGTACCTTTCCTGAAAGGTTAACTGAGGATGGAAAGCCCAGCCTGAGTGTGGGCTATACCATCCCTAGGCTGCAGTTCTCTCTCTCTCTCTCTCTCTCTCTCTCTCTCCTTCCTGACTGTAGATGCCATGTGACCAGCTAACTGCAGATGCCATGTGACCAGCCACCTCACATTCCTGCTGTTGCAACTCCTCTGCCACAATAAACTATACCCCAAAAGCATGAGCCAAAATAGCCCTCCCTCCCTCCTTTCCTTCCTTCCTTCCTTCCTTCCTTCCTTCCTTCCTTCCTCCCTCCCTCCCTCCCTCCCTTCCATACTTCCTTCCTTCCTTCTCTTGCTTTTGTCAGGTAGATTGTTAATTCCAGAAAAGTCACAAGTACAATGCCCCTCCCTATCTGCCTCCGTGGAGAGCATGAGCTTCCCTGGTTGGCCTGGGGGCTAGAAGAAGTTATATCTGTTCATCCGCCTAATTTTTACTCCCTGAACCCTGCCTTGTCTTTGAAAGAAGTATATTCTTTCAAAGAAATATACCCTGGCCCCTAAAATGTCATATTTTTTTATCTCCATGAATATTTATCTCCATGGACCCCAAGCCACTTCTGATCCCAAGTGGAAGGTGGAGCTGAGGAGCCATGGCTTGAAGCCAAGAATTGATTGGTATCCAGCTTTGTGCGGTATCCAGCTTTGATATCAAGTGACCTGGGCACCTGGGCCAGTCCAGAGGGGGTGGTGTTATAAAGGGCCCCTCGTCGAAACCCAGAAGTCCCAGACTGACTCCCACAAGTCTGCCAGTCTCCAGCCCCTGCCCTTCAGGTATGTCTGTGTGTCTTTCCAGATCATGAGACTGGATTCTATTTCCTAAATGCTATTATGATGGAGAAATGGGGACCCTGTGGGAAGTGAAGGCAATCTGAGAGGTCTAAGGTTTTGCTTCTTACTTCTCAGCCAGACCTTTGCACCTCCGTGTGTATGTTTGTGTGTATGTGTCTGTCTGTCTGTCTGTCTGTCTGTCTGTCTGAACACCACAGCTTATGTGTGCAGCTCAGAGACAACTTTCAGGAATCAGTTCTTTCTTTCCACCACATCAATTCCAGGGATCAAACACAAGTCATCAGGCCTGCCAGCAAGTGCTTTAACCACTGAGCCATCTCAGTAGCACATTATCTTTAATTAAACAGTTTCAACCAGGCTTTTTCTAAGGACAGTTGCCGGAGTAGAGGGGTAGGGAAAGAATGCCCATCTGGCGTTGGGCAGCCCTGGACCTGGCCATAGCCCACTTCAGCCTCTAAGCATAGAGGTAAATGAAGACTCACTTCTGGAGGAGGTACCCCTGCTGGGTGTTGTTAGAGTGTTACAGAGAAAGGAGGATGTCACAGGTCATTGATATCATCCCAGAAATAGTGGCTTTCTGTCGCTTGGGCAAGGAGGTATCTTCTGTTCCTTGGGTGTGTGGAGGGTACCACCAATGTGTTGGACCCTCTGGCAGAAAGTGCTGCAAACACTCTGTTCCTGTGGCTGTTGAGGGGCTGCCTCTAGCGTCATGGTTTGGGAGTGGTTACTTGCATCCACGCCAGTCTCAGAATTGGAAATGAGAGACGTAGACAGAACAGCCTGGGATGGAAATCCAGACACTAGAGTTGTAAATGCAAGGCTCCTTCCCAGCCCTTGGCTTTGGGATGGGGTAAGGGCAAATCCCTGAAAGAACAAGACACACGACAGGTATATTCACTTTTCAGATGTGTGGCTGAAAGCCAAGCACAGGATGTATGTCAGCGCCTACTGAATGAGTGAGCGAAAGAATAAACGGATTCGCTCAGAATCCATCCTCAACCACTCCATCTTTCCATTTCCCCTGCAGTGGTACAGATGGCGTTCTCCCAGTACATCTCCTTAGCTCCAGAGCTGCTACTAGCCACTGCCATCTTCTGTTTAGTGTTCTGGATGGTCAGAGCCAAAAGGACCCAGGTTCCCAAAGGTCTGAAGAATCCACCGGGACCCTGGGGCTTGCCCTTCATTGGGCACATTCTGACCCTGGGGAAGAACCCACACCTGTCACTGACACGGCTGAGTCAGCAGTATGGGGACGTGCTGCAGATCCGCATCGGCTCCACTCCTGTGGTGGTGCTGAGCGGCCTGAACACCATCAAGCAGGCCCTGGTGAGGCAGGGAGATGACTTCAAGGGCCGGCCAGACCTCTACAGCTTCACACTTATCACTAACGGCAAGAGCATGACTTTCAACCCAGACTCTGGACCTGTGTGGGCTGCCCGCCGGCGCCTGGCCCAGGATGCCCTGAAGAGCTTCTCCATAGCCTCAGACCCGACATCAGCATCCTCTTGCTACTTGGAGGAGCACGTGAGTAAGGAGGCTAACCATCTAATCGACAAACTCCAGAAGGTGATGTCAGAGGTTGGCCACTTCGAACCAGTCAACCAGGTGGTGGAATCGGTGGCTAACGTCATTGGTGCCATGTGCTTTGGGAAGAACTTCCCCCGGAAGAGCGAGGAGATGCTGAACATCGTGAGGAACAGCAGGGACTTTGTGGAGAATGTCACCTCAGGGAAAGCAGTGGACTTCTTCCCGGTCCTGCGCTACCTGCCCAACCCGGCCCTCAAGAGGTTTAAGACCTTCAATGATAACTTTGTGCTATTTCTGCAGAAAACAGTCCAGGAGCACTACCAAGACTTCAACAAGGTGAGACTGGGAGGCAGGCTGTAACCCACACCACCGCCAGAGAACGCCCTCTGGAGTCCTACTCCCAGGTACTCAGAGTGTCATGTGCAGCCGAGGCCCCTTAGCAACCGTATGACCTGAAGCCTTTCCTTCTTCCTTACAGCTCGCCTCTGGGGACTGTTTCAAGCCCCAGAAAGTGGAGGCATGTGACGGAGCCTGGGCGAGCTTTGCAATGATGGGGGTTGGGGGGAAGGGTTTCACTAATTTAAAGGCAATTTATTGTTCTGCAGGAAAATGAACCAGAACAAAGGCTAAGTAAGCTCCAGCTTCGTGTCACTTTTCTTCCCTGTGTTCACCCTACCTCTTCCTCCTCCGAAACCTGAGCCCTGGGGTTATGGGAAGGAAGGGTTAGGGGTACATGAGATGACTACACTCTATTTAGGGCTGATGCTAGTTCAAAAATCTGAGCTCCAGCCCAGGGCTTGGAGGCCAAAGCAGTTCCCAGGCCCCCAGGACATATCAAGTGGGATGGGCAAGATTGGGCATTTGGCCCTGGAAGTGCCAAAGTTACCCTGAACTTATGTCCTCCTAGAACAGTGTCCAGGACATCACAAGTGCCCTGTTTAAGCACAGCGAGAACTACAAAGACAATGGCGGTCTCATCCCTGAGGAGAAGATTGTCAACATTGTCAATGACATCTTTGGAGCTGGTAGGAGCCACATTTTTGCCCCTCCATCCACCAACTGCTATTCACCCATATACAACCTATCAGCTCACTCATCAACCACATCAGGTGACACAGAACAGACTCCTGCCCTAAGATCAAGGTGTGACCTCATGCTGTACCACCAACTCCTAGGAGTAACTCAACTAAGTGCTCTCCTTTGGAGATCCGGATTTACCCACAGGGAAATTGTAAGAGTTCTATACCTAGAAGTCCAGGCTTCTAATCCCAGCTACTGACTGAGAAACAAGTGTCTACTGGGTTTTGCTTGTTTTGGTTTCTGATTTGGTTGGTTTTGACTTATTACATTTGCGACTAGGTCTCACCTCTGTATCCCAGGCTGGCCTTCTCCTGCCTCTGAGTCCTTCCCTCAGGGTAGACAGGATGGGAGCCAGAGAGAGAGAGAGACAGACAGACAGACAGACAGACAGAGAAAGCTTGCTCCATTTATGCTAGTGCTTGGTAAAAACAAACAAACAAACAAACAAAAACCAAAGAGTTTTCCTTCTGTCCATTTTCTTTTCCCCTTCACCCTCCTCCCTGATGCCCAGGTTTTGACACAGTCACCACAGCCATCACCTGGAGCATTCTGCTACTTGTGACACAGCCCAAGGTGCAGAGGAAGATCCACGAGGAGCTGGGTATGTATTGTACCCAACCCTAGAGTCAGAGAAGCCTTGAGGCTCTGGGTCACTTGCCCCACAAATACATGTCTATGTGCCCACTATGGGTAAGCTCTAGGCATATGGCATGCCCCACTTATCCAGATACGTTGTTGGGTGGGGGGGGAGACTGTGGGGGTCTCAGAAACGTGAGTAAACAGTACAACATAGACAGAGTGATACTAGTACAAAAGGGACCCAAGTGCACGCAGCAGGCAGAGCATCCCATGAGGTCTGCTTGTGCTTTACAGACACGGTGGTTGGCAGGGATCGGCAACCACGGCTTTCTGACAGACCCCAGTTGCCATATCTGGAGGCCTTCATCCTGGAGATCTACCGATACACATCCTTTGTCCCCTTAACCATCCCCCACAGGTAATGACCCTGTTCTGTGCCCCTCAAGTTTTCATATTTTCCTCTACCCAACTTCCCAGCTCTGGTCCCAACTCAGGCTCCATCCCATTCCTGAAGCGTGTCTTAGCTCCTGATCTCAGTCTCTGGTCTACCCCATCCAGTCCGGTCCCCCATGGCCCCAGCTGTCACTCCCTCACCTCCACTTGTATATAATCCCTATGGACACCTTCTTCAGCCAGGCCCTCCTCACTGTCCTTTACAAGGGTAACCCAGTCGCCTGCCAGCTTTGCTCGAGCTTGACCTTCTGCCCGGAAAGACTTCTAACCAAACATCTGGCTCCCAAAGTCTACTCTAGCCCAACACCAGTCCTGACTCACGCACTCTTCCATGTGAGCTCCTTTGGGCTCACTAATCCTCCGATGACTTGTAGAGCTTTCAGGCCCATGTTCCCTGATTGTAAGAGCAAACATTTAGCTCAGCTCATACCCGAGTCTAGTTGTTTCTTGTACAAAAAGCTGGAGATTCCTCAGGGCAAGCCCCACCTGCTCATTTCTTAGGTTCAGACTGCCCCGGTGCACCGCTGAGCACAAGACAGTCTACTAAACAAATGTTGAAGAGCAGGATCCCAAAAAAGGAAGGGCAATTGCCCCATATTCCCTGACCCTCACATGATCTCCCAGTACTGGGTTTGGAGACTGTGGTAGTCAGACACTGGGATGGAGTGGAGGAAGGAACAAGCCACATCTCAGCTTTTTCAAGCCCTGATAGACATAGCTGTCTTCTTTCCTCAGCACAACGAGGGACACCTCACTGAATGGCTTCCACATTCCCAAGGAGCGCTGTATCTTCATAAACCAGTGGCAGGTCAACCATGATGAGTGAGTACATAGCCCTCAGGGGCAAAAGGCACACTCTGCAGTAGGAAGGCTGTCTGTCTGTCCCTTCAGGAAGGGGCGCGCTCAGCAATAGGAAGGCTGTCTGTCTGTCTCTTGAGAAAGTGCTTATAAAAGGAATGCCTTGTTGCTAGATAGCCTATTTTAAGTGACAAAATTTAGACCCTGTTTCACAAACTTCAGTGTACAGAACTTAACTAGGTGTGTGATTTGGGTGGCAAATGCCTGTTATCCAGCCTACTGAGGAGGAGACTGAGGCAGGGGAATTACAAAGAGTTCAAGGCCAGTGTGGGCTTCTTGATGAGTTTTAGGCTAGCATAGGTTCCATACCTGTTGAAAGACAGAGAGAGAGAGAGAGAGAGAGAGAGAGAGAGAGAGAGAGAGAGAGAGGTAGAGGGAGGAAAGAAGGAAGAAAGGAAAGAAGGAAGAAAGGAAAGGAAGGGGGAATTAACTAAGAACTTTCCTCATGCCCCAAGGTTCCAGTCTGATAGATAACAAGGATACCCCAAATGATTTATGGGAATTGTCTAATGACCTCCTTGGGAAAGTCCACTCTAAACTGTAGATAGGAGATCCCTCCAAACCAGGACATACTGAATATGAGAACACCATCTGTATTTGTATTGTCAACTTTCAGTCAGAAGAAAAATGAGCATAGGCTGAGCATGCAGTGAGCTACTGTGCTGCTGGCCTGGTGGAAAGGGAAGGGGGAGAAACATGTCTTCCTTCTTCCAGTAGCTCGCTGGTAGTGTATGTGATGTGGAAGGCCCTCACCAAAAAAACAAACAAACAAACAACAACAACAACAACAAAACAAAAAAAAACCGCTGGGCGTTGGCGGCACACGCCTTTAATCCCAGCACTTGGGAGGCAGAGGCAGGCGGATTTCTGAGTTCGAGGCCAACCTGGTTTACAGAGTAAGTTCCAGGACAGCCAGGGCTACACAGAGAAACCCTGTCTCAAAAAAGCAAAAGCAAAAACAAACAAACAACAACAACAACAAAAAAGGGAACTAAACGCGTATTAAAACCGCTACCTTGGACCATGGAAATGACTCATTAGGTAAAGGATGCCATGCCTAACACCCCAAGCCCAGTCCCCAGGCCCCACATACAAGGAGAGAACTGAATTTTTCAAGTTATCCTCTGTCCTCCACATGTGCACACAAGTAAATAAATAAAAATATAATTTAAAAATTAAAAAACAATCACAATCCACTATCTTTTTTAACTTCTCTAATATATTATATCCCAACTGCAGTTCCCCCTCCCTCTTCTTCCCCATCTTTCCCCCACCTCCCTTCTCCCACAGATCCCCTCCCCCAAAATCCACTATTTTTAAAGTTGATCATTTTAGATAGAATCTTATTTTTTAAAAAAAAAAAAATCATTAGTATGGCTGGAGGTGCAGCTCTTTGGTAGAGTACTCACCTACCATGCCCGAGGCCCTGGGTTCCATCTGAACCACCGGGTGTGGTATCACATGCTTGGAATCCCAGCCCTTGGGAGGTAGAGGCAGAAGGGTCAGAGTTTCATACAAGGTGACCCTGGGGTGACGAATGGCGTCCAAGGCCAACTTTAGGTGCATGAGACCCAGTCTCAAACCTAACACAAAAGGAACACAAAGAAAAGGAAATGAAGAGAAAGGTTGGCACCCTCCCCACAGAGCCCACAAGCTCAGGTCCCATCTGTTCCTCCTGCAGGAAGCAGTGGAAGGACCCCTTTGTGTTCCGCCCAGAGCGGTTTCTCACCAATAACAACTCGGCCATCGACAAGAGCCAGAGCGAGAAGGTGATGCTCTTCGGCTTGGGAAAGCGCAGGTGCATTGGGGAGATCCCGGCCAAGTGGGAAGTCTTCCTCTTCTTAGCCATCCTGCTGCAGCGGCTGGAGTTCAGTGTGCCACCGGGTGTGAAGGTGGACCTGACACCCAACTACGGGCTGACCATGAAGCCTGGGACCTGTGAACACGTCCAGGCATGGCCACGCTTTTCCAAGTGAAGACTGTCCAAGCATCAGTGGGGCCGTCATTCTCGTTTCTTTTCCTTTCTTTTTAAATAACAGCCCCCCCTTTTTTTTTTGAGATACAATTCTTTCCCCATTTAATTCATCTGCAATCAATTTTACAATAGTGTCTGTCATGTTCACCCCATAACCCATACCCACTATGATTTATGATTTAAGATTCTTCCTACCCTGTCTTGCTTGCCGCACCTCATGCTAATCTAGTTTTTGACTCAATAGATTTGCCCACTCTGGATGTTTTTATATAAATCCAATGAATTAAGGTCTGTGACTGGCTCTTTTCATTTAGCACAGTTCTTTCCGGGTTCATTTATGTTGTCGTGTAGGTTCATAGGCCTTGCTTTCTTGAATCCTGGGACTCAAAACAGGCCTCAAGTCTGTTTTCTCATAGTCATGGTGGGCGCTTAGTTCACTGCTTTTTCCTCGTGCTGTTCTTCTAGGAGTTATGTCTTTGGACACTTGAAAGGGACAGAGAGGAAGGAATGCAGCCTGTGATGGATAGGTAGCTCCTATGTCCTATCCTCAAGTAGAAGGTGTGACTTCCCATGGTCTTCAGATGTATTCGAATTCACTGGACAGTGAAAATAGGGACCTGGGGGGATGACTCTAGGTAAAAGCAATTGCTGTGCAAGCATGATGACCTAAGTTCGAATCCCAAGCACCCATGTAAAACAGAGACATAGCCATACCTGCCTGTAAACCCAAAGCTATGGGGCAGAGATAAGTAGATCCCGGGAAGCTTACTAGCTACCCTAGCCACACAGCTAGCTCCAGAGTCAGTGAGAAACCCTGTCTTAGAGGAACAAGGCAGAGAATGATAGAGGAAGAAACCTCACACTCTCCTCTGGGCTCTGAATGCTTGTGCATGAGTTGGGCACGCACACTCCAACATGTGCACATGCACACACACACACACACACACACACACACACACACACACACATACACACACACACCACATGAAGAAAAGGTAGAAATACACTTCATAGAACAGAAGATAATTGGAAGCCATGCCTCTGATGAGAGGTTAATGCCAAGGGCATGTAAAGACCTTCAATAATTCAAAGATACCCCAGTTTATGGTGGACAAGGAACTAGAGTCAACTGTTCTCTTAAAAAGATATACAGGGGCCAGAGAGATGACTCTGTGGTTAAGAGCACTGACTGCTCTTTCACAGGCCCCAGGTTCAATTCCCAGCAACCAAATGGTGGCTCACAACTGTCTATAATTCTGGTTCCAAGGGATGTGATGTCCTCTTCTGACCTCCAGAGGTACCAGGCAGGTATATGACACACAGGTATACATGACATGCTGGCTAAACACTCATACACATAAAAATAAATAAATCTTTAAAATTTATATAACCAGCCAATAAACATAAGAAAAGATATTCAATATCACAAATCACTATGGAAATGTAAATGGAATAAGGGAAGTGTGGTGGCACACACCTGTGAGCCCAGTCACTCAGGAGACTGACAGGAGGGTCACTTTAGTTCAGGAGTCCAACATAAGCTTGGGCTTATGTTTTAGCAAAACCCTCTTCTCACACAATCAGTTTTAGCTAGATGTGGTGGCACATGCCTGGAACTCACTCTGTAGACCAGGCTAGCCTCGAATTCAGAAATCTGCCTGCCTCTGCCTCCCAAGTGCTGGGATTAAAGGTGTGCGCCACCACCACCCCACTGGCACATGCCTTTAATCCCAGCACTTGGAAGGCTGAGGCAGAAGGATTTTTATGAGTTCTAGACCAGCTACAGCTTATATAGTAAGACTCTGCCTAATAAGTAAATAATTTAAAAGATCACAGTGAGATACCATGGCACACCCTGTAATGTACAGTTGTAGTCATGAAGGGAAGTCAAGGAAAGAACTCAAGGTACAGGAACCTGGAGGCAGAAACTGAAGCAGAGGCCATGGAAGAACGATGCTTAGTGGCTTGCTCCCCATGGCTTGTTTTCTTATATAACCCAGAACCATGTGGCTGAGAGTGGCACTGCCCACAGTGGGCTGGGCCCTCCACATCAATCATTAGTCAAGAAAATGTCCCATAGACACACCCATCAGCTAATCTAATGGAACCAATTTTTCAATTGAGGCTCCTTATTTCCAAGAGACTCTAGTTTGTGTTAAGTTGACAAAAACCAACCATTATAAATAGGATGTCAATAATTTTTAAAATGGAACATAACAAGTATCAGGGGAGTATGTGGAAAAAGTATAGCCTTCATACATTGCTGGTGGAAATATACAGTGGTTCAGCAACTGTGAAAAACGGTTCAGTGTGTATCATATGATCTGGCCACTCCACTTCTCCTCCAGGTCTTCCCAGCCAGAAGAGAGTGTATCTCCTTAAACTGTAACTCAAAATAATGCCTTCCTCCCTTAAGTTGTTCCTCATGAGGCGTTCAGTCACAGCCCTGAGAAAGGTAACTCATACAAGTGGTAAGTTCACAGAAAGAACTCTTCAGCTGCCAGGTGGATTGGCTGGGTTTGTGTCAACTTGACACAAGCTGGAGTTATCACAGAGAAAGGAGCTTCAGTTGAGGAAATGCCTCCATGAGATCCAGCTGTAAGGCATTTTTCTCAATTAGTGATCAAGGGGGAGGACCCATTGTGGGTGGCACCATCCCTGGGCTGGTAGTCTTGGGTTCTATAAGAAAGCAAGCTGAGCAAGCCAGGGGAAGCAAGCCAGTAAAGAACATCCCTCCATGGCCTCTGTATCAGCTCCTGCTTCCTGACCTGCTTGAGTTCCAGTCATGACTTCCTTTGGTGATGAACAGCAGTGTGAAAATGTAAGCTGAATAAACCCTTTCCTCCCCAACTTGCTTCTTGGTCATGATGTTTGTGCAGGAATAGAAACCCTGACTAAGGCACTAGGTAACTTCACAGAACAAAAACAAGAGGTTTCCATAGGTTCAGAGGAGGAGAGAGGAGCCAGCTGTCATCATTTTGTTTTGTTTTTGTTTATTAAAACTTGGATTTAAGGACTACAGTTTCTGTTTAGGATTACAGAACAATGCTAGAAAGTGGCTGGTGGCAGCTATTGTACCACATTTTGGATAAACTTATCCCCAATGAACTGCATACTTACATGGTAAATTATTATGTGTTTTGTCACAATCTTTTTAAAATGGCAAATGACACAAAAAAAATATTGTGTGATGAAAAGAGATGAGATATCATAGCCACCATGATCTACAATACACAGCAAGTTTCAAGCCAACTAGGAATATCTAGAGAGGCCTCATCTTAAAAAACAATAAATAAGGCTGGAGAGATGTCTCATTGGGTAAGAACACATACAGCCCTGGCAGAGGACCCAACTTTGGTTCCCAGCACCCATGTCGGACAGCTCCCAATTACTTGTAACTCTGGCTCCGGGGAATCCAATGTCCCGGATCTCCGTGAGCATTTACACACACGTGCAAATACTCCCACCCAGATACACGCACATACACATAATTTAAAATAAGATGAGAATAAAATTCTAAAATAATAAAAATAACAAGACGTGAAGATGTTTGTGGTGTTTCCTCTGTGAGAGCAAAGCCAGTTTCCTGTGGGAGTCAGGGACAGGACTGTGAAGTGTGCACTTCTAAACTAACCTGAGGCCTCTTTAGACTCTTTAATCACTGTTGTAATCCTAAGGACACGGCTTCATGCTCAGAGGGGCCAGCTGGCTATGGTGGGATTAAGGGGTCTCTGGGCTCCAGGTGTTGGGAAACAAGGAAATGAAACGTTAGTGGAGTGCTCAGGGTGAGACTGGAGGAAGGAGGAAGAGGCTGACACTAAAACCAAGACTGTGGGGCTGGATGCTCAGTGCAGCATGCACAAAGCCTGGGGACGTTTGCACTCTGTCTTTGAGTTCTGGTTTGAGGCAGGGTCTCACTATGTAGCCCTTTACTGGCCTGGAACGCACCATGTAGACCAGGTTGGCATCAAACTCACAGAGTTTAACCTGCCTCTGCCTCCTGAGTCCCAGGATTAAAGGTGTGTGCCACGTCAGGCTCCACCTGCACTCTGGCTCCCTAGGTTCAGTTTTGCTTTTTCTATGACTCATAAGGTTCAAAACAAATATGACCTACAAGTTATGACTCTGAGCTGAAATAAGAAGGAGCCAAACTTATTTCCAAGGAGCTTACTCCGGTGGTATCACCCAACAGTCTAGACAGCCATAATCATGGTTGTCTGCGACTTTGAGAAATATTAACATTGGGGCTTACTACTTTTGAAAAAACTAATGTTGGATTTCCTAATAACTGGTCACAGCACTGGGAACAAGTGGCTGTGGAATGATCAGCCCTAAGTGGAACATCTGTCTCAACCCTTTGAAGACCTAGGGAAGAGGATGTGGGAAACCTGTGAGAGCTAAGGAAGTGGAGCATGCTCTGACCCCACAACCAGAATCCTGCTTAGCTTCTGGTCAACTTCACTCTAAGCTCTGGAGAGATGGATCAGTGGTTAGAGCAGATACTGCTCTCCTGGAGTTTTCTTTCCCACCATCCATATCACAAGGCTCACAGCTACTTATAACTCCATCTCTGGGGAATCGGATGCTTTTGACCTCTGTGAGTGCCTGCGTGTGCGCGTGCACGCACATACACACACATTAACAGATACACACACATAACTACACACAATTTTAAAATAAGGTAAATCCTTTTGAAAA
This sequence comes from Mus pahari, assembly GCF_900095145.1. Classification (NCBI taxonomy): domain Eukaryota; kingdom Metazoa; phylum Chordata; class Mammalia; order Rodentia; family Muridae; genus Mus; species Mus pahari. The sequence continues at coordinate 52,563,589 of NC_034599.1, read as the reverse complement.
GAAAGTAATAATGATAATGTTTAGGAGGTGAAACTATGATAAACTCCATGTGAAACTATGATAAACTCCATGCAGGAAGGGAGCCCCTTTCTGGAGCTCTACCTGTCTATGGCATGCCTGTCTTCAAACCCAAGGCAAATGCCTCAAGGCATTCCAGCTAGGATAAGACTCAGCTCATCTCTTAGAGCATACCTTACTCGGCCCTAGGCAACCTCAGAAAGAGACTGTAATGCTCCAAAATTTCAAGACTGATCAGGCCATAAACCAGTCCTGAACATCTCAAACCGGAAGAGGGAGGCAGAGTAGGGGTTCCCCGTGCTCAGAAACAGCCCATTTAAGGAGGAAGATGGAGCCCAGTCCTTGGAGTGGAATTCCTTGTAGAGAGACATGGCTCCAGTCTGAGTGGGCATGGACCTCCCTCCAGAGCCTCTAGCCTGGTGGAAGATGTCCTGAGTATATAATCTTGTAATATATATATATATTCATTATACATGATAATAGGTTTTAATTATGACATTGTCAGAGGTGTGTTTATATATTTGAGTATGTGCACATCACTACTCTCTCTTGGCAGTCTTCACTCCCACTAACGCCCTTCCTCTTCCCGCCAGTCTTCCTTCTGATTCCATGGGTGTGTATGGGGGGAATCCACACCCCAGTGAGTTTAACTAGGGTTTCTTACATGCGTACAGGTGAGGGATTATTTACAGGAGAAAGGGAAACTTACAATGTTTACACCACTGAAGAAAATGTGCCCCCCCCCCAGGGCACTGTCAATATTGCAAAAGAGTGGGGCCTTGTGATCGCCTCTCCTGCTCATGACTGAGCATTGGCTGGCCCTGTCTCGTCGTGAATCATAGCCGCTGTGAGCTCATGGGGACAACAGCCATGTCCTGCCTGGAAAGCAGCATTTCCCAGCACCCTCGGCTCTCAAGGGCTTCCCATCTCCTCCTCGCTAAGCCTCCAAATGGTTGAGACAGGAATTCCAACAGGTGTTCTCAAACCTGAGAGGAGCATTGATGGTGGTCATAAACCTAATTTAGCAGGCAGTTTAACAACACCCTTTTCAGCAAAACTATGGTGGTAGCTCTCCCATTAGGGCCTATGAGCTCCCCAGCTAGGAGCTTTTGACAACAGAGCTCAAATTCAATCAGAAAGTGGTTGGGCCATAATGGCCCCACTGTTATTACGCAAGTGGGCACATACTGATGGTTAATCTTGGATCTGAAGTCAACTAAGAAACACACTTCTGGATGGATCTGTGAGGACATTTGCAGGAAGGATTGACTAAGGTGAGAAGGCTGGCCACCAGAATGGACAGGCAGCACTTCCCAACGGCAGCCCAGACATAAAGAGGTCTGGCGGGGGTGGGGAGCGGTGGAGAGAAGGCTCAGTGGTTGAGTTCATTGACTGCTCTTCCAGAAGACCCAGGTTTGATTCCCACCACCCACATGGTGGCTCACAACTGTCTGTAAGTCCATCTCCAAGGGGTCCTCTGACCTCTTTGAGCAATAAGCAAACTCGTGGTGCACAGGCATGCATGCAGGCAAAATACCCATCACAAAATAAGATAAAAGTAGGTTATTGTTGTTGTTGTTGATTATGATGATGATGTTTTGAGAAAAGGAAAGCATGAGAATGGAGAGAAAAACATAACAGGTAAAAGAAGTCGCTGCTTTTCCTGCTGTGTTTCACTCTGTTTGTTTGTTGGTTTTGTGGGCTTTGTTGGTTGGTTGGTTGGTTTTGAAGCATGGTCTCCCTCTGTAAACCAAAATGGCCTCAGACTCAAAGAGATCCTCCTGCCTCTACCTCCCAAATGCTGGGATTAAAGCCTGTCAACCACACCCAGATCCACCTTTGCTTCTTGCTGGTGAGTGTCTACTGAGCCCGTATTGCACAAGCCGACTGAATTTCGCAATGCATGTTCAATCTGGCTCCGCTATTCCTCTGGAGACTATGGACTGATCGGGGCACACGGGAACCCTTAAAAGGTACCAGGCAAACATCTCCATACTTCTTCCATCCAAGTTCTGCAGGTCTCAGCTTCCCGGGAAGCTTCAGGGCAGGTCTGTTGATTGACATCTAATGGTCACTGCCCAATCTGACCACAGGTGGACTGGAGTTGGCCTGAGCTTCTCACGCACACTTGGCCAATCTTTAACCAGGTGGCCTCGGGCTCCGCTCTGGCCAGAGCCAAGGCAGGAGGAATTGGACATAGAGACTTTGCTCCTTCTCTGACCATTGTCTCTGACAGCAGGTAAGAGGCTGATGGAGCCAGTTCTGTCTTGCTGAGTCCTGGGCAGGCCCTGAACATACATCATCTCAGGCTCTTCTCACTCTAGGAGTTGGGAAAACACTGAAGTCTATATAGCACACCTGGATGGATGATTTGGGCAAAGATGAAACAGTAGACAAAATCCTAGGGCGGGATCCCGACTCTGTCTCCCAGTGGAAGTTGAGGGACTCCACTGGACCCCCACATTCTGTCCCCAGATCCCCAGCTCTTTATCTTAATGGTCTCCCACCAATCCGGTCTTCCCTCCACCTCCACCCCAGCTGGGAATTTTGATTCAGTGGTGGGCTAAGGTAGGAAGTTAATCACAATATCCAGAACTACCTTAGGAAATGAGCCCGATACAATAGGCCCACGGGAAATAACGTCACAGAAGAAAGCTAGCAGAGGTGCGCAAGGATTGCCAGGTGTCACCTTGCTGATCTCTCTACTAACAGTGAAAACCCAGCTCACTCCAGTTCTCAGAGGGGCCTGAAGACCCCAAGTCAGGCTCTGCTGACAGTTCCACAGCCTGACTCCACCACTGTGATTCCATAGTAGTTCACTCTTTTGGAAGGGAGCTGTGGCCCTGAGCCAGGTGGTCTTTCCTGGTCCTTTTATCCTCAGGGTCATCTCTCTCTCAGTAATCCCTTCGTCCCTAGGCAGATAAACCTGAACACTAAGTTTCCTCTCACCTAGATCTGTCAGGTAAATTTCTTCCTAAGGCAATTTACTTCCCAAGCAAGGATTTTCCAGTTGGCAAAGGAATCTATGGATGAAGTAAGGTATCTGGAACCAGATGTAAGTGCGCCTCTAACAAGGAATTAGATGCTGCTTCTCCTAGACCAGGGTAGATGGAGTTCAGAGAGTCAGCCACTGAGTTTGCCCTGTGCCCTATTAAGAGCACCCCAACTCTCAGTGACCCCCCTCAGTGAGCTCCCTAAGGCCCTGCTCTCTAATTATCAGGACACAGGGTCCTCTGGTCTGGCAGCTCTCTGGGTTATATAGCAGGGACATTTCTAGGCAAGGACTACACCTGGTGCACCTCACACCATGCTGAGGAGGAAGGCAGCCTCTGGTCTTTGCTGAGGCCACCTGTGCTCTCCCAAGGACAGACAGTAAGGTGACATTTGTTTGCTTTTTCCTGCCCCTCCCTATCTTCACCTCTGCACTTCTGTCCTGGGCCAGCAGTTAAAGAGGTGTTCCAGCTCAGCAGGGGGAAGCCGAAAGTAAAAAGCAGGTGGTTGGCTCAAATTCACTAGCCAGTTGCATAACCTGAGTCTGGCTTTTCTCATCTTGCAATGGAGGATAATAGGTCTACCTCACAGGGCTGCTAAGAGGCTTAATGAGATAGTATGTATAAAGTGTCAGGCCTCAGGTGAGTGTACACACACACACACACACACACACAGAGAGAGAGAGAGAGAGAGAGAGAGAGAGAGAGAGAGAGAGAGAGAGAGAGAGAATCCTCAGGACTTGCACCCTCTTCACTGGGGTCTTGCCAGGGCCCAGGCTCAGCTCACTTCCTCCACTCCTACCCACCCAAAAGCTAGGGAGGGTTGGGAGGGGGGTGGATAGCGTGTCAGGGAACAATAGGCCCATAACCCCTTCCGGCCCATCGCGTGAGAAGGAGCTTCGTGAGAAGGAGCTTCGGGAAGGAAACTCATCTCCCAGTGGGAGAGGCCACCACCCCCTTGTTGCCAGCCCTGTGGGAATTTCAGGACCCTCTCTCTGTTCCAGGCCTCGCCCCCACCCCTGCATTGTAGTCTACATCACCTGGACTGGCTCCCACACACACACATGCCTTCCTTCAGAGAAGAGCACCTGAGCTAGGCACCCTGACTCCCTGTCTGCAGCTGGGCTGGTGCGTCCCAGGAGCCCAGGGTCTGCTCTCACTTGCCTTTCTGTGTCCTGGCCCAGAGCAGCCTCTATGAGTGCTAAGTGCTGACCAACAGAAGGAATGGCCTAGTAAAGGAAGCCAAGTCTGGAGACCACTGGGGCCCCGAAGTTAAGCCAGGAGAGTTGAGAGAAGGATCCAGCATAGACAAGCCAAAGTTCCTCCCCTTTACATAGGGACAAAGTAACAGCTCCCAAAATGCCTCCCCAAAGCTGAGGCTGGAAATGAGGACATTTGGATACTTCTAACGCTCAGCTCGCCACTTCATGTATGAAAGAGCATTAGTCCTGTCACCTACACGCCCAACTCTGCAAGCATTTCTACTGTCAGACTGGGAGCCCTTATAGACAGGAGAGCTCTCCCACTCTATCTATCCACATCTGGCTGCTAGCTCAGAGGAACCCCTCCAGACAGGCTGCTAATCAAGAGCTCTGGGCTCCATTTCTACACATAGAATACATGGTAAAGGTTGGAGCCTGGCTGAAACTATCCCTGCCCTGGCCCTTCCTGATCTGGGCTATATAAACAGAGCCTCAGTTTTTGGTTTTCTGAGACAGGGTTTCTCTGTATAGCCCTGGCTGTCCTGGAACTCACTCTGTAGACCAGGCTAGCCTTGAACTCAGGAATCTGTCTGCCTCTGCCTCCCAAGTGCTGGGAGTAAAGGCATGCGCCACCACTGCCTGCCTGAAGTCTCACTGAAGCTCTTCTCCATTTCCTTGCTGCCACTCCCAAAACTCTGGGCAGGATCCCTGCTCCTCTGTGCATGGTCTCAGTGTCACCAGTTCCAAGACTCCCCAGCCTCAAGTGTGACCATTGCCAAGGAGCAAAGGAAGCAAAGGTTTCCTAAGGCTTCCCAGGTCTGGGTTAGTCACCTCCCACGGCCACCTCCACTGAGTTCTCAGGGCTCCAGATAGAGGCTCCTAGGACCTGAGGTCACAAGAATGGCAAACACACCCACCAACACATGCCCAGCCTCAGACACAGACACACCTGCCTGGCACGCTGACCCACTTGAATGCACAGCTGGCACACTCACGCACGTACACCTGGATGCACTTGCCACAGAGAGTAGACCCAGTGCAACCCAAGCCTGTGCACAGACCCCACCCAGGCAAGCAGGGGCTGCGCAATTCCACTTCCCACTTGGCCATGCTAGAACTCTGCCAGGCGGCCTCAGGAATTAGGAGCCTTTTTTTTTTTCCTACTGGGGATTAAACCTGTGGCCTCACCTAGGGTAGGTAGTGTTTCTAACTAACCATAGTTTTAAAAATGTATTGTGATCATGTGTGTATGATGAGCAAGGGAGTATGCCACAGCATACATGTGGGGGTCAGAGGTCATCCAAGAATCCACTTTCTCCGACTACACTGATTCCAGGAGTAGAACTCAGGTCTTCAGACTTCATACCAAGCGTCTCTGCCATCTAAGCCATCTCAAAGGCTCAGTTTTATTTTTGTTTTGGAGTCATGTGGTCCAGGCTGGGCTGGAACCTATTGTGTAGATGAGGCTATCTCTGAATTCCGGATCATCCTGTCTCCATCTCCCAAACACTAGGGTTACAGGAGAATGACACCTCCCTCTTCTCTCTCTGTCTCTCTCTTGATATTGTCTTTCTATGCAGCCCTGGCTATCCTAGAACTTAATAGCCTCCAACTCACAGCAATCCTCCTGTCTTAGCCTCCCCAGTGCTAGGATTACGGGAATATACTGCACAGCTAGCAAAAACAAAAACAAAAATCCCCCACTATATAGGGATTTAATTTTAATTTGGGGGGTGGGGTGGGTTTTGGAGTAGGGTAGACCAGGCTGTCACAGAAGTCACAGCATTCCTGTCTCACGTTCTGGAGAGCCACGATGACAAGCATGAGCCGCTGTGCATGACTTTTTAAAAATAACAAAACTTTATTATTCATTCACTCATTTACTTATTTGTTCATTTTGTTTTCTTGGAATACAATCTCATACCAGAATGTTTACCAGGCTGGCATGGAACTCAAAGCCATCCCCCGCCTTAGCCTCCCAACTGCTGGTATTATAGGCAATGGATTGCTTTACTACACTTGGCCAAAGGCTATAACTTTTAAAAGGAAGGCAAAAGAGAAAATGCTAATAAAAACAGTGCACGGATTTTAGCAATCAGATTGGCGAGGTTGAAATGTTCAATAATGGACTGTTGGTCAGACAAGAGTATTAAAAGCTGAACACGTGGGTTATGGAACATGCCTATAATCTCAGCCTGTAGAAAGTAAGGGCAGTAGGACCCAGAGTTCAAAGTTAACCTTATCTACATACAAGGATTTTAGGCTAGCCTGAGCTACATGAGATTCTGTCATTTTAAAAAATGTGATTAAGACATGACCAAGGACAGTAGCATGCTCAGACAGCTCCAGGTGTTTGAGACAGTGAGGTGAGAGGATGGATGGGCACTGGAGTTTCACAGAAGGCTGACTGAATGGAGGGAGGGAGAGAGAGAGAGAGAGAGAGAGAGAGAGAGAGAGAGAGAGAG
>NC_034599.1:52552271-52556909 GCF_900095145.1 Mus pahari | reverse complement strand
AGAGAGAGAGAGAGAGAGAGAGAGAGAGAGAGAGAGAGAGAGAGAGAGAGGAAAGAAAGCTCAACCAGTAATGTGCTTACCAAGAAAGCACCAGGACCCCGGCTCACTCCCCAGCACCATGGCTTAGTGCACAAGGATCCCTGAGGTTGCCCGGCCAAGCAGCCACCTCAGTAAACCCCAGGCCCAGTGAGAGGCTTCTGTCTCAAAAGACAAGGTGGGACTGAACACAACGTCCAGTGCTTATGATCCCAGAACTCAGGAGGCAGAGGCATGTGGATTCTCTATGACTATGAGGCCAGCCATGTCTACAAAGCTAGTTCGAGGCTAGCCAGGGCTACATAGTGAGACTTTTAAAAATAAAAAGTAAAAACAAAAAAGACAAGGTGGATGACTCCAGTGACACCCTAGTTTGACCTCTGACCTTTAAGTGAAGTCTTCATCCATCCTACAAGTGCACATGAACACACACAAAAAGTTTAAAGTGAGAAAGGTGATGGATGGCTCTGTGACGCCCTAGGTTGACCTTGAATTTTTAAATAAAGCCCCCCCACACAAGTGCACATGAACACAGACAAAAATTTAAGATGATAAATCGTGTATGTATGTTCCTAACATTTAAAAAAAAACTTCCCATTTAAAAAAAAAAACAAAAAAAAAACAGGAAGACAAAGCTTTAAAGAATGCATATGATAGGGGCTGGAGAGATGGATCAGTGGTTTAGAGCACTGGCTGCTCTTCCAAAGAACCTGGGTTCAATTCCCACCAACCACATGGTGGCTCACAACCATCTGTAATGGGATCTGATGCCCTCTTCTGGTGTGTCTGAAGACAGCTACAGTGTATTCACATACATAAAATAAACAAATAATAAATCGTTTTTTAAAAATGCATATGACGGTATGTGTCAGCAAAGTCATCTTATGCCTATGGTCAAATTTAGGGTCTTGTGTGTGAGCATTTCCAAAGTTCATTCACTCTGGTCCAGCAATTCCACTACTAGGAATTCCTCCTTCATTTAAACTTACACAAATGACAATAAAATGCTCAAGGGTTTTTATTTGTTTGTTTGTTTAATTTAAAATAAGGGTTTCATTATGTTCCCCAGGCTAACTTTGAACCCATTCTGTAGCCCAGGAAGGTCCCAAATGTGAGATTTTTCTGCTTGGGCCTACCTAGTGTTAGGATTACAGATGAGGGTTACCAGGCTTGGTTTAAGGATTTTTGTTGCAGATGTCAAAAATCAAAGTCAAGGGTTTTGGTGTGGCTCCTGGTTGAGGTTTTGTCTTTTACTGTTTACTGGAATGCTAAGTCTGGCCTCCAAGATAAGGAGTCCACAAGTAGATTCTGGGACCCCGCCCCCACGTTAATTCTGATTGGTGAATAAAGATGCCAGCTGCCAATAGGGGAGAAGAGAGATTGGGGGCGAGGGTTAGGTGTTCCAGGGCTTGAAACCACAAGGAGGAGAGAAGAGAAAGAAGCCGCCATGGGACAGAAGAATGTGCAGGAGAGGAGAAAGGAGGAAGCCACCATGGAAGCTCAGACAAAACATAGTATATAATAAGTAGTAATTCAGTGTCATCGATAGGAAAATGGATTCTAACAGCATGAATGAAGCCTAGGCAGTGGCCCAACTATTGTGCTGATTAAGGCATATTAAAATGTAAAGGCTATGTGTGTGTCTATAACCCGGGAACATAAATGGTCAAAGGCGGGAAGAAACCCCAAGTGGAGATTTATAAATATATATATACATACATACACACACACACACACACACACACACACACACATACACATATTATAGCTCATTTGTGAGAGCTTACGCAGTATGCTCAAGACCCTGAGCTTTATTCCCAGTATCAGTATAACCTTGCTGTGCTGGTACACCCCTACAATCCCAGCAGTTAGGTGGGGGTAAGAGAAACAGAAGTTCAAGGCCAGCCTAGGCTCTGTAAGACTCTGTCTCTCAAATAAGTAAGTAAACAAACAAATAAATACATAAGTAAATGAAAGACCATGGAATTGCTTTTGTCAAGCATTACAAAATAACAAAGTAAAGTCTAGAAAGAAATTTCACAAATGGTTAATAAGAAAAACTACAACCGGGCATGGTGGCGCACGCCTTTAATCCCAGCACTCTGGAGGCAGAGGTAGGGGGATTTCTGAGTTCGAGGCCAGCCTGGTCTACAGAGTGAGTTCCAGGACAGCCAGGGCTACACAGAGAAACCCTGTCTCAAAAAACCAAAAAAAAAAAAAAGAAAAAAGAAAAGAAAAGAAAAGAAAAGAAAAGAAAAGAAAAGAAAAGAAAAGAAAAGAAAAGAAAAGAAAAGAAAGAAAGAAAAACTACTGACAACAGACTGTGTCTTCACCTCACACAGACTACACAGCCTCACCCAGAGAACACTCTGCAAGGACATCTGTCTGCCCCATCATTGTCTGCTCAACCTTGGACAGAAACAGCCGTCGTTGTTGATCCTGTGGCCAAGGATCGTTGTTGCATCAATAGAACTTACGAAAGCCTCCTCACTTTACCTTTGACACCTGCCCCTTGCCTCAGCCTCTTCACAGACACGCAATTTACTATGACACAGGTATGCTGTGGCAATGCTCCTCCAGCCAACACTGAAAGGCTGACTTGTGGATGCAGATCCGCTGTCCCAGGCTGGGACACCTATAGTCTCAGCACTCAGGGGACAGAGGCTCTGTGTATTTGAGGCTATAGTGCCTGGTTCCAGGCCAACCCAAGGCTACACTGTGAGACAACACCTCAAATGAAAACAAGCAAATAAAGGTCTTCAGAGATGGCTCAACAGCTTAAAACTTCGGTTGCTCTTTTGAGGACCAGAATTTGATCCCCAGATCTCACATGGAAGCTCACACCCCTCTCTAAGTCCAATTTCCAGGGGATCCAATATCCTTTTTCTTACCTCTGCAGGTACTGCATACATGTGGTGTACGAACATACAGGCAAAATACTCGTACACACAAAATAAAAATTAATAAGTCTTCTTTTACAAACCCTGAAACTGAACAATAGTTTTGGTTTCTTTTTGTTTTTGTTTGTTTGTTTTTCGAGACAGGGTTTCTCTGTGTAGCTTTGGCTGTCCTGGAACTCACTTTGTAGACCAGGCTGGCCTCGAACTCAGAAATCTGTCTGCCTCTGCCTCCCAAGTGCTGGGATTAAAGGTATGCACCACCACCACCCGGCGAAACTGAACAATAGTAACAACAACTATGTTTGGAAAATCTGTGTTAATCAGAGTGGCTCAGTATTCCACTGAAACCAGTAATAGTTAAAATGACTGAAAATATGACAGACCTATATAAAGCAGTACCTTGATGTGAAGATTTTTCCAGACTAACCTTGTTAACATTCACGATTTTCTTTTTTGTTGTTTGTCTTTTTTTTTTTTATTTAATTTTATGTGTTATGGTATTTTGCCCCCATGCATGTCTGTGTTCCACCGGTGCTCAGTGCCTTTAGAAACCAGAAGGGGTCTCCAGGAAATAGAGTTACAGATGGTTGTGAACCACTTTGTGGGTGGTGGGAATCAAACCCTGGTCCTCTGTGTAACTGTTGCCTGGCTAGCCAGCCATTTTATGCTGTTGGTACTGTGACAAGGAAATGTCCTCATGTGCTGCTACCAGGAAACGTTTTCATGACTGATTGACTGCATATTCTGTTAAGTTCTATGCTTTGCTGTTCTTAGAAACCAATCACAGTAGAGGTCAGTTAGAACTGCTTTGCATAGTTGGCCACAACAAGCTTGGGCCTGATCCAACTGCCTAGCAGCACTTCTTGTACCTATCAGCTGCCCCTGGGATAGGCCCCAACATAAGATTGACGCCTACACCAATATAAGAAGCCATTAGGAATAAGACTTCCATTTTGAGTAGGGGTTGAATAAAGTTTTAAGTTCCCCAGACCTCCCTGGGAACTGGCATCCTGCTTGGCTGAAAAATTATGTATGTGGGCAACTAACATCTGGTTGGCAAGTTAAAACATAACTACTAAGTAAGGCAAGTCCCCTGCCACAGTTGAATACCCCAACCAGTTGGAAGTCCCTTATCCCTAAATCCTGTTTGGTGGAATAACTTGTCACAGATGTTTGTAGATTTCATGCTTAAAAGCTCTATGGCATTTTGGCTCAGGGTTGCAGTTTAGCTCCGGAGTCTAGACTGCATCCCTGATCAATCAGTCTTGGGATGTGTGTTCAATAAACCAGCCAAGCAATCTCTCCAGCCTGTTTGTTTTTTGAGACCAGAATCTTACCATGTACCCCAGGCTACCCTGGAATTCTCAATCCTCCTGCCTCAGACTCCAAGGCTTGCAGGCACTTGGCTACAGATATTCAAAATCAACACTGTGCCTAATCCATTTATGATTTTTCTGTGGTTGGTTTTTTTTTAAGTTTTTTTTTGTTTTTGTTTGTTTGCTTTTTATAATATTAATCGTTATTTTTTAAAGTTTTATTTATTTATTATTTATATGAGTACATTGTAGCTGTCTTCAGACACACCAGAAGAGGGCATCAGATTCCATTACAGATGGTTGTGAGCCACCATGTGGTTGCTGGGAATTGAACTCAGGACCTCTGGAAGAGCAGTCTGTGCTCTTAACCACTGAGCCATCTCTCT
>NC_034599.1:52502446-52552221 GCF_900095145.1 Mus pahari | reverse complement strand
GAACTCGCTCTGTAGCCCTGGCTGTCCTGGAACTCACTCTGTAGACCAGGCTGGCCTCGAACTCAGAAATCTGCCTGCCTCTGCCTCCCGAGTGCTGGAATCAAAGGTGTGTGCCACCATTCCTGGCTTGGTTTTGAATGTTTATGTAAGGTTTCACTGTATTTCCCAGACGAGCATGGAGCTTGTGACCCTCTTGCCTTGGCTTCCCCCAGAGGCTTTATTTTCTTGCTTTTCACAATTATTTTATTTGTGTGTATGTGTGTGGTGGTGCATCTGTGGAAGTCAGATGACAACTTGCAGAAATCTGTTCTCTCCTTCTACCATGTGAGTTCCATGAGGGTAAAACTCTCCCTCAGGTTTGGCTGCAAGCCCCTTCATCTACTGAGCCATCTCAAAGGCCTATTGAGGTAGAGTTGGATGGTTTGTGTGTGAGCCTCAGAGTCTTGGCTTTCAATTTATAATTTTAATTTTATTTATACTTTTTGTCATTATTGTTTTGTTTATTTGTTTGTTTTGGTTTTGTTTTTTGCAAAGGTCTCAAAAGAGAGACCTGGAACCACAATAAATACCAGTCTTGGTTTCTTTGCTATCACTGTGGTAAGATCCCACAACCGAGGCAAGCTACAGTAGCAAGGTTTTATTTAGAGTTTCCTGTTCTGTCACCATCATGGTGGGGAACATGGCAGCAGGCATGACACCATAGCAGCTGACAGCTCCCATCTTGATCTGTGAGATGCAGGCAGAGAGCCAACTGGAAATGATGGGAGTCTTTTGAAACATCAAAGCACACTCCCAGGGACACACCTCCTCCAACAGGGTCCACCACCCAAACAGTTCTACCAAGTGGGGATTAAATATTCCAGCATCTGAGCCTATGAAGGCCATTTTTATTCAAACATCACGATAGCCTAGAATGACCTTGACTTTCCCATCTTCCTGCCTGTATCTTTGATGGCTACAGGTACCTGTGTACACCAATACACTCAGTGTGTGCAGTGCTGGCAACTGAACCTAGGGCTTTGCTATGTGAGTACTCTGCCAACTGAGCTACAGCCATATTATTTTTGTTTGTTTGTTTGTTTGTTTGTTTGTTTTTTGTTTTTTGTGGGTTTTTTGTTTTGTTTTGGTTGGTTTTGGTTTTTCGAGACAGGGTTTCTCTGTATAGCCCTGGCTGTCCTGGAACTCACTCCGTAGACCAAGCTGCTATTATTTGTTTAAAAACAATTATATGCTAATGTATACAGAGAAGATGGGGGAAAGGATGTATTTCTTTTCTGGAAAGGCTAAAGATGTTTATGGAATATAGGATGTTTTTATTGTTTGTTTTAAGACAGGGTCTCTCTATTCTGAAGCCCTGGCTGTCCTGGAATCCTGGCTGCAAATTCACAGAGATCAGCCTGCCTCTGGCTCCTGAATATAGGATATAGATTTCTTTTTCAGTTCTAAGAGTTGAATCCGGAGCCTCTCCCACATTAGGCAAACAATCTCCCACTGAGCTAGGCTCCCTGCCTGCCTCCCAGAAGTGCTCTCTCAAGTTCTCCCTGCCCCCAGAAAAAAAAAGGGGGCACCTGGCTCTACGAGTCAAGCTGCAACTGTAGTCTTCAAAGTCAACATTTCCCCCATTGGCTGAACCCAATGTTCAAAGGAAATTGTCCTCCCCTCCCTCCTTGTGTACACTTGAAATAAAAACCAAGCCGGCTGGTCACGCACTTGTAATCTACACTTGCAGGAAGCCAAAGCAAGGGCTGCAAAGACAGCTCAGAGATAAGAGCTCCTCCAGCCCACTCAGGTTCCATCCAGCACCCACAGGGCAGGTCACGAGCATCTGAAACTCCAGTTCCAGAGGACCCAATGCCCTCTTTGAGCTGCCCTCCTTGGGCATCAGATACACACATGGTTGTTATGTAGCAAACAGACAGACGGCAGTACATGCAGGCAAACCTCCCATACACAAGAAAAATAAAATTTCAAAAGGTGAGGCTGAAGTAGAGTGGGCATGAGGTAGGCAAGACTCACTGAGAGCTCCAGGATAGCCTGGCTATACATAGTGAGACCTTGTCTCAAAACAACAACAAAAACAACAACAACAACCCACAACTGCAAGCAAATCCAAGAACCATATGGGCATGGTGGTGCATGGCTGGGAGTTCTAGGCCAGCCGTGGACTACACAGTGAGTCCCTGCCTATAAATAAGTAAATACATACATACATACATAAGTAAATAGAATCAGGATTGTGATCTGAGGGGAAAAGAAGTCTTCCTGTTTCTTGGCTGCTAGTTTTCGTTTAAGGTTTCACTATGTAGCTCTGGGCTCTAGCTGGCCTGGGACTAACTATACAGATCAGACTGGCTTTGAACTCATAAAGATCTGCCTGCCTCTGCCATCCAAGTGCTAGGATTAAAGATGGGCACCACTAAATTGCAGGTTCTACTCTCCCTTCCTGTGTGGTCCTGAATTCTAAGGCCAGGCTCTGCCTCTGCTGTCTTTGTTCAGTACTGTAAGCTCTGAGAGTGTGGTCTGTGCTGCCCCTTGGTGGTCACTGAGAAAACTGAGTTTCCCGTAGTGGTTGGCCTCAAAAGAGAGACCTCAGACCCCAGGCAATCTAATGGAAAGTTGTTTGTGTCAAAAATGCAACTTCAAGGTGAATCTCAAGTCTTTCGAAAACCAAAACTTCTGGAGAAATTACTAAGAGTGGCCAGAACATGTGTGCCTCCCCCCTTCTCTGCACCATTTTTTGGTCTGGTTTTTGCAGACTAACTTGAAACAGCCAGGTGTGATGACACACACCTGAAATCTTAACGCTTTAGCAACTGAGTCAGGAGGATTGTGAGCTAGAAACTGGACTGAGTTATATAGCAAGTTCCAGGCTAGCCTTGGGCTAGATGATAAGAATTTTATTGGAAGACAGTAGAACCAGCTAACTATATAACTTAGAAAGACACAAATCATCATCAGCCCCCAGAAACTTGAGGGACCATAGCTCTTGGGGCCCTTCTGATTTGCTGACTGGAAAGTCTTGAGATGCATCTTCCTCTTCCCCAAGTCCTGTTCCTAACCCTTCCCACTCTAAACCCAGACACAAATAACCGGAAAAACTCGTACATATTGCTATCACAAGAACCGCCTGAGCCAGGCATGGTGGCACACACGCCTTTAATCCCAGCACTCGGGAGGCAGAGGCAGGTGGGTTTCTGAGTTCAAGGCCAGCCTGGTCTATAGAGTGAGTTCCAGGACAGCCAGGACTGTACAGAGAAACCCTTTCTCAAAAAAAAAAAAAAAAAAAAAAAAAAAAAAAAAAAAAGAACCAAGGTGGGGGGGGGGAATGCATGAAGAGAAGGGTTAGAAAGCCAAAGAGAAAGAACAAGAAGAACAAAACTAAGAATGAGAATAAGGAGCTGGAGAGCTGGCTCAGTGGGGAAGAGCACAGGGTGCTATTCCAGAAGACATGGGTTCGAGCACCCACATGGCAGCTCACAACTGTCTGTTAACTCCAGTTCCAGGAGGTCTGGTGCCCTCTTCTGGCCTCCACAGGTACTAGGCACACACATGGTATACAAACATACAAGCAAAATACTTATATGCATAAAATAAATTAAATAGGAAAAAAAAAAAAAAAGACCGAGAGTAAGAAGGGGTGGGGGAGCAGGGAGAGAGGAAATTGTCCCTTATCCCGCTCCTCCTGCAGTGCTTCTTGCACCTCCAAGGCCCTGGTTGTTTTGTGTGCACACAATGCTTATGGAGAGATCAAAGGACAGCCCTGAGCAGCAGGCCTGGCCTTCCACCTCGTTTGAGACAGGATCTCTTTATTTTCTCTGTATCACACAAGCCAGGCTAGTGGCCCATGAGCCTGAAAGAGTCCCTGGTCTCCACCTCCCATCTTGTAGGAGTACAGGGATCCTGTGGGGTGTTGAAGGCTTGCTCAGCAATCAGTTTTACCCACCGAAGCATCTTCCCACCCACCCCCCACTGTCTTTGTTTGTTTAGTTAGTTTGGATGCTTGCTTTCTTTCTCTCTCTCTCTCTCTCTCTCTCTCTCTCTCTCTGTCTCTCTCTCTGAGACAGGGTCTCTCTATATAGTCCTAGTTGTCCCAGAACTCGATATGTAGACCATGCTGGCTACAAATTCACAGAAATTCTCCTGCCTCTGCCTCTGGAGTGCTAGAATTAAAGGTGTGTGCCACCACATCCTACTTGGTTGCTTTATGAGACAAGGCTATACTGTATATATCACAGGCTGACCTCAGTCTCATTTTGTAACTCAGGCTGACCTTGAGCTAAGATCACTCTAGTGGATCAGCCTCTGGAGTGCTGAGATTGTAGGTGTGCACCACCGCACCTGAGCCCATCATCTTTTTTGGTACTGGGGCCACTGATGCACACTCATTCTTGACTTAGTATACACATACACAGGCTTACCTAGAATGACAGGCAAGCAAATGAAGATTAGAGGTGTACAGAGGCACAGAGACAAGAATGGGGGGAGATTCACACACACACACACACACACACATCCTTTCAGAAAGAGTGTATACAGGGGGATTAAATTCCAAAATCTTGGAGATACCCGGAGTCCAGCTGCCTCTTGATTCCACTTGAACGGCAGCCTAATTCCCTGTGTGGGGTGCCTGCCCTCTGCTGGTGCCTGGCCTCTGCGGGTACCTGGCCTCTGCTGGTCCCTCTGAGTGTTTGCACCCACTGCATCCTTAACAAGCTCTACCAAGCTCACCTAGAAGGCAGGCTGAGGTGCAGAACGGAAGGGCTTACGTTGCAATGACGCTTCCGGTCGTTTTCAGAGTTGGCACGGTGAACAAGTCCTTGGAAAGAGGCTGCCCTTACAACAGCAGGTTGATTAGGATGTAAGGGTTTGAAATAAAAGGTTGGGGAGTCGGAGGCCCGAAGCGTAAATACACTTTATCTCAGTTATCTCGAGCCTTTCATTTGAATAGTCATTTACTGCCCACCTCCTTGTGTGGCCTAGCATAACTATTAGGTAAGTCCTTTTGGAATGGTGAGCAGTGCCCTACCTTCCACCAATCCAAAAGCTAAGAATGCCATCAGACAGCATCTGAGGCTCATTGCCGAGATGTCCCCAATTTGCTGTAACCCCCTACCTTTATGAACTCACCCATGATGTGAAAAGTGTTATGACTTTCTTAGTTCTATATTTAAAACTTCACAAAACTTACTGCCACGATGAAACATGGAGATTGGGGGGGCCTAAGTCCCTGTTCTCAGGCTGGAATAAATTCTTTCTTATCTCCCTTGAGGAAAGTTTTTACATTTTCTTCAAGATTTACTTTCTTTTTAAATTGCATGTATGTGAGCATATCTACAGGTATATCCACTCAAGTGCAGAGCCCACCACAGAGGCCGGAAGTGTGGGAGGCCCTGGAACTGGCGCTGCAGACACCTGAGAGTCCCCTGCTACAAGTGCTAGAAGTTGAAGTGGAGTCCTCAACAAATCCCTCTTAACCACTCATCTCCAGCCCCGGTGTTTGCATTTGCTCACCTTGTTTCTCACACCCACAGCTGAACCTGGGTTTGCTGGCAGCTCTTGCTGCTGGCAGAGAACTGAGGGACAGTGCATGACGCCCCAGTCTGGCACCAGTGCCCTGAGCTGCCTCTCAAAGGGCCCGTGTCAAACCACATCTTCCAAAGCAAGCTCAGAGAGGACGCTAAAGCCTCCTCCTTCCTACCTTCCCGACCCTTCTCTGTTTCCCATCTGAGGGCCTGAGACCACAGGATCCAGAATCTCTCACCCAATTTCCAACAGGCTGGAGGCACGAATGACTACCTTATGATAAATGGGGGTGGGGTGGGCAGGCAGGAGACAACCATCTCCTCCTGCTCATGGCTCCCCTCTGCCAACCAAACCCCCTTAGTGGGGGCTCTGGCTTCCACAGCTACCATCCGAGGCCTGTTGTGGGGCAGGAGAAAGCGCAGGTTTGCGCAATTCTGTCAATCAGCCTCACCATCCAAAGACGATCTAGATGCTACTGTTTTACTCGAAGGATCATGATCAAATGATAATTTTAAAACCATCCAGCACGCAGTAAGTGCTCAACAAAGTGCCCTTCTCACTTGTCCTCACTCAGAAAAATCCTGGGATTGCCAGCAGTGCTGGTGCCAGAGGCCAGTATGGCAGTTGCCTTAGGATCAGAAGCAACCCAAGGAAGGGAACCCAAGATGTCCTGCTACCCATGTGCTGACTTGGCTGTGTCCCTTCAGGAAGGGGGACCCCTTTAGATGGAAAACGCCCTTCCAAATGCCCTTCTAAAGCCACACAGAGTCCTTGGCCGTGGTTTCTGGCCAGTACAGGCCCTGATGTTAGTCTAACCTGCGACGGCGTCTACGCAAGCTCCTAACTGCCTAACTTCCCAGACCGGGCAAGCAATGCCTGACAGACTAGCGCAGCGCTTGGTCTGGCACCCTGGGGCAGGGTCATGTGACTTTGCCCTTCCTCGGGGGCCTCTTCTTTTGCTCTTGCCTTTGTATGTCTGAGCTTTGGACACCAGAGGGCGCTGTTGCCTCTCGGATCTGACGAGACTCGTGGCTGGCATTATCAGAGACAAACATAATTCTACGAGGAATCAGGAGAAAAGTAAGGACTGCGTAACAATGGCTGTGACTCTATCGTCTCCCCTTGAAATGTAATCCCATCAGTTGAGAGGGTGAGGCAGGAGGATTGTCACAACTTTGCTAGCCAGGGCAAACTCTGATGTCTGGGGCTACAGAATCAGTGTCTCAAAACATTAATAATATTATCATTAACTGTGCTGGTATAATAATTACTTGCCTTGCTTTTAGATTTGTTCATTTATGTAGCCCAGGCTAGCCTCCTACTTACTATATGTAGTTGAGAATAACTTTGAGTCCTGCTCTTCCTACTTCTGCCTCCTTAGTGCTGGACTATCGGCATGTATTTTTTTAAAAAAAATAATTTATGGTCTCTCTGCCAGATCGCCACCATCATGGACACGAGTCACGTGCAGCCCATCGAGCTGGCTAGGGTAACCAAAGTGCTGGGCAGGACCGGTTCGCAGGGACAGTGCACGCAGGTGCGAGTGGAATTTATGGATGGCACCAGCCGCTCTATCATCCGCAATGTCAGAGGCCCCGTTCGAGAGGGTGAAGCGCTCACCCTATTGGAGTAAGAAAGAGAAACTCGGAGGTTGCGCTGACCTTGCTGCTGGGTTCTGGATATCCCCTACTTAGCCCGCGGAATGACCTGCAACTGTTAAATAAAGCGTTTGTATTAAAAACAACAACAACAACAATAATAATAGTTTATGAAGGAGATGAGTGAGTTGGCACATGTCTTTGGTTCCAGCATTTGGGAAGTAGAGACAGGTAGATCTCTGTGAACTCAAGAACAACCTGACCTAAGTAGAGGTTCCAGGACGGGCGGGGCTAGAGAGACCTCATCTCAGCGCAACAACGGATGTAAGGAAAGCCTAGGGGTGTGGCTCAGCACCCAGTTACTGGGGATCTGAAGCAGAGCTGAGAGCTCAAGGCTTACCTGGGCTACAGAATGACTTCAAAGTTACCCTGGGAAGCTTAGTGAGATACTTTTAAATTGAAAATACAGGGGCTTGAGAGATGGCTCAGTGGTTAGGGAGACTGGTTGCTTTAAAGATGCCATTCTCCCTTCCAGAAGACCTGGGTTTAATTCCCAGCACCCACTTGGCAGCTCATAACCATCCAAAGGTTCCCAGGGATATGATGTCCTCTTTTGGCCTTCAAGGGCACTAGGCATGCAGGTGGTGGACAGACAGGCACGCAGGGGAAAGGCCTGTACACATACAATAAAATAATAAATTAAATTTTCAAAAAAGGCTGGTGATAAGCTGGGCGTGGTAGCACACGCCTTTAATCCCAGCACTTGGGAGGCAGAGGCAGGCGGATTTCTGAGTTCAAGACCAGCCTGGTCTACAAAGTGAGTTCCAGGACAGCCATGGCTATACAGAGAAACCCTGTCTCGAAAAACCATTAAAAAAAAAAAGGCTGGTGATGTATCTAAATGGTGGAGCACTTGCTTGTTCTGTGTGAGGGGCCTGGGCTCCATCCTGGGTACCAGGAACAGAAAGAGAAAGAGAGAATGTAGCACCTGCCACAGAGACCTCACCTCACCTTCTGTAGTCCCAGTCCATGGAGCAGGCTGTCCTGGGGTAGCTAAGTGGTCAGGATCTACGACCACTCACAGAAAGTGACCTCTTCCAACATCAGCAAAAATTCAATAAATGCACTGCTCCTAAAAGAAACAGCAGCAGCCAGAGCCACACTGGGGAGGAGACAGGCAGCTAGGAAGAAGAGGCCTCCCTCCCGTGCGTGCGGTTTGAACAGGATGCGGGCCCTGGCCTCCTCCTTCAGCTGCTGGGGAGAATAATCTCCAATTCCTGGGGCACAACTTCCCTTCCTTTTTGCATCCCCACTCTAGCTGTCTGGAAGCGAACAGCCCAGGGAACCAACCAGCTGCTCCAGGTTGTCTTGCAGTCACAGGACATCCATTTCCCCTTCAGTCCTTCACTCTGGCACAGGTGAAGCCCCCCCATCCCCGAGGCCCCCCTGGGGGGTGCAGGAGGATGGGGACACAGGACAGTCCTTGAATCTGACCAGCAAGTCTGCCTGCTCTTTGAGGGTGCCCCTCATGGCTAACTGGCCCCCTACGGCAGAATGGTGCCACGGAGTAAGAGGTGACAAACTACTAGCTTCTGCAAGCACAGCACTCAGGGATGCCAGACAACAGGCTTGGGGAGGCAAACATAGCCTTAGGGGTCAGGGCAGACAGTTACTGGGGGCTGAGAGGCAGGTCTCCAACCACAACTGACCTTGACTGAAGAGAGAATTGAGTGGGGACCGCCAGCCCCCACAACTCCCGCCAAGTTATCCCCATGCTGGGAGGAAGCTCCTGAAGGGAAAGAGGGTAGTTAGGGTTGGGGTCCAGGAAGATTGGCAGAAGGCGGGCAGGCGTGGAACTCCTCCTTGGATCGGGGTCCTGAGACCTATGGCGGGCATGACAGTCAGGAAGCTCAAGGAGAGTGCTCACTGACTTTCAGGTGACTAGAGACTTTGTGCCACCTGCCTATGGAGTCAGAAGGAAAAGAACCAGTCTCTGTCCCCAGTCTCTGTCCCCGCTGGCTCCCCACCCCGCCACCCGGAGGAATCTCTAAGCCGCTTAAGGATAGAAGGCCAAAGAGGCTTTTCCTTCTAGGCCTGCTGGAGCCTGTGAAGGTCCCTCCAGGCCTCAAGTCCCACTCCCAGGAAATATCCGCAGTCCTACACTTGTAGGGTTTACAGGCCCTTTACAGCTCCACCCCACCGTAGGCCAGACAGGGGACAGGTGTTGTCACGTGGGGTCTAGCAGGTACACCTTCTGGGCAGAAGGATTTGCATAGGATTTGCAAAAGCTGGGCTGGAAGCAAGCCCCACCCTCACGCACCCTGCCCACCCTGTCAGATGGCCGAGCCCCTCCCTCAGTGGAGTACCTCAGGACCTCTCTGCTCACCTTCCCCCCTGAGCAAGCTAGATCAGCAAGCAGCTAAGAGGCTTTTTCTCATCAACGGGCAGAGCCTGGGGATTTCTGGGTGGGGTGAGTTCATCATAAAAAAAAAAAAAGGACACCCAGAAGTCTCAAGACATCACAGAGGGGTGAGTACCAACCTGTGAATGGCATTGGGAGTGAGAGCCGCGAGCCCCATCTCTGCTCGGTTCTGTGGAGAGGACTGACTGCTGACTGCTGGGGGATTCGGAGGCTGGAGGAATGAAGATTTCTCAGCTCCTCAGCTAGTGTGGCACAGTGGGCTCAACAACAAAAGCCCTGACCCCACCCTGCAGAGGCCAGCAGATCCCAGAGGGGACTGCAGGGGAGAGCCAGACTACAGAGCTGTTGGGGGGGGGGGAGAGAGAGAGAGAGAGAGAGAGAGAGAGAGAGAGAGAGAGAGAGAATTCATCTAACTGCCAGCAAGTGCCAAAACACCAGGCTAAGCCACACTCCACCAGGCCTCTCAGAGCAGCCACTCTCAGATCTTTAGAAATAGGTCCCTAAGGCTGAGAAAGGCTCACTGTTGGGCCACGAAAAGGGCTCAGAGGGTAAAGGTGCTTGCTGCCAAGCCTTATTATTACTTGAATTCTATCCCTGGAACCCACATGGCAGAGGAAGAGAACCAACTCTCAAAAGTTATTCACTCAAATGCCTCTCCTCTCACCTCTAAAAATAAATGAATAAATGTAATTTTTTTTTTTTTTAAGGCTTGGCGTTGGCCTAGGGATATGGCTCAGAAGCAGAGCACATGACTAGCATGCAAAACACCCTGGGTTCCATCCCCTGTTTTGCAGAAACTTAAATTGAAAGGGCACAGAGCCAGGCAGGGGAAAAGTCAGCAGGGTAACTAGGAAGCTGTTAAAACAGAACTACAAGCACATCATCCTCCGTCCTTCCTCTCTGCCAGAGACCTGATGACCAACTGAGTTCATACTCTCTTCAGTTTCCTCTTCTGCAAAATGGGGCTAGTAGTAATCCTGCATCAGGAGGCTCCCCCATTAAAAACCAAAGTGCTTGACTGGGGACGTGACTCAGTCAGCACATGCATGCAGAAAACCCTGGGTGTGATCCCCAGGCCACATACACTGGGCACAGTGACCCATACCTGTAATCCAGGCCCTTGGGAGGTAGGGGCAGGAGGATCAGAAATTCAAGACCGCCGGGCGTGGTGGCACACGCCTTTAATCCCAGCACTTGGGAGGCAGAGGCAGGCGGATTTCTGAGTTTGAGACCAGCCTGGTCTACAGAGTGAGTTCCAGGACAGCCAGGGCTACACAGAGAAACCCTGTCTCGAAAAAAAAAAAAAAAAAAAAAAAACAATCTGACACGCATAAGAGCCTGTTCCAAAAACACATAAACAAATCTTACCCATCATCATCACCATCAACAACAATAAGTTGTCTGACAGATAGTGGTGATGCAGAATAAATAAAATGAGCAGTCCCTTGGTCTCCAGGGGAGAAGTACAGTCGATAACTGGCAGCCTCCACTTGTGAATGAGGAGCCATAACTGCAGACCACCAAATCTAATTTAGACACACAAGTGGGGAAACCGAGACCCAGAGGAGAAAGACTGACTCCAAGTCAAAAGCAAGGCCCGTCCCCAGAAGCTGGGTCTCCTCCTAAGCCCTGGTCCTCATGCCGAGCTCACCCGGTCTCCAGAGGGAGGTTTACAGTGTGACATCTGGGACTCTTCCCCCTGTGGCAGTACTGGAGGGTAGGAGCTGGGGCAACTCTGCAGCGGTGTGGGGAGGGTCACCTGGAGGCCTGAAGTCTGGCCTCTGAGTGAGCAGTGCAGCCCCTTACTTGGAGTTCCCAGGAAACGTGCTCTCCCATGAATGGAAGCAGTCACCGGGTGACCCACCTTGGCCCTCTGGGTCCTGGCTTCTTTGGCAGCTGTGAATATCAGATCCAGGTATCGGCAGGTCAGAAGCAAGCCACTGTGGCCACTTTGCCTTCTCCTGGGTTCTGTCCTTTCCCACAGACTTGGGCCCTGGTCATGCTGTCTCTCTTTGTTCCAACCACTTCTGCCCTTTAGCCTAACTTCTCTAACTTAGTGAGACCCCAGAGCAGGGAGGTTAGGGGTTACAGTAAGACCCTGGAGCCTATGCCCTTCCTCTTGGTCCTTCTACCTCCCAGGAGCTCCACTGCTGTGTCCCGTGTCCTGTCCTCATCCTCATTAGGCTGTGCACAAGGCTGGTTACTGATGAGATGACAGGCCAAGGAACAAAGCTGCCCAGGTAGCCACAGCCTAGGCAGGTGTCTGTCATTCCCACCGCAAGGGAGGCCAGCCCTCTGCTCTGCAGTCTGCTCACAGCCCAGCTGCCTCGCCTTGCACTGTGCAGGGGCACCTGCCCTGCCGGAAGTAAGAGACTTTGCTGGAAATCTGTCTTTAATCTTGGCTTCCTGTTTTCTGCCCTGGGGGACGCCCAGAGTGGCTGAGTTTCGAGCTATTTCACACTAGCTTCTCTAAACTAACGCTCTCTGAACATAAAAGCTGGGGGGAGGGGAAGAGGCTACAAGAAGGAGCAGAGGCCCTTCCCTGCCAGGGAACCATGGGAACAGACTCCAGTCAAAAGTGCTAGAGCTCTGGACCCCCGCGCCCGGCTCTGCATGCAGCTGGGCCATCTGGTCCCTTTACCCAAATGCTGCCAGAAGCCTTCAGCTCCATCACCCTGCCCTTCCCTTCCCCTCACCCAAGCCCTCTCTAGCCTCCCTCTTTTCTCCACTCTCCTGGAGTAGCCCCACCACCAAAGAATGAGTGGCCTAGCCTGGGCACATGAATCGTAAATGTTGGCTTGATATGTCATTTATTAGAGGCAACTTAAACTTAGCTCAAACCAAAGTTGCATTCTTCCATGGTTTCTCATCTCTGTCTCTGCCCCTCAGCCCCCCCCCCCCCCCCCCCCCCCCCCCCCCCCCCCCCCCCCCCGCTTGCTGAGTCCTCTCTCAGGAGAGCCCCATCACTCCTAGGAGCTGGGCGACACCAGAGGATCGTGAGGCCTTTCTGTTTACATGCTCCCCTCAGGGAAAGCTGACCCCAGACACTTCTTGTCTACTCTTCTGCCGACCCATTGCTTCTGGAGGACCCATGGCCTCCTCACCGTGTGGACCACGCTAGGCTTCTTTGCTGGGCTTTGGGTTTGGTTTGGTTTTGAGATAGGGTCTCCTGGAGCCCAAACTGCCTACAAAGTTTCAACACAGTCAAGGATGAGCTTGAATTTCTTTTCTTTTTTTTTTCTTTTTTCTTAATTTCTTTCTTTCTTTTTTTTTGTTTTTTTTTGTTTGTTTGTTTGTTTGTTTTTTGTTTTTTGAGACAGGGTTTCTTGGTATCGCCTTGGTTGTCCTGGAACTCACTCTGTCGACCAGGCTGGCCTCGAACTCAGAAATCCGCCTGCTTCTGCCTCCTGAGTGCTGGGATTAAAGGCGTGCGTCACCACGCCCGGCTGAGCTTGAATTTCTTACCCTTCTGCCTGAACTTTCCAATGGTGTGCCTGTAGAGGTCAAAGGCGTCTGTTCTTCCCTTCTGTCCTGGGGTCCAGGATTCAAATTCATGCTTTTGGGCCCTGGCAGTAAGTGCTTTCTACCTGCTGAACCATCCATTGAGTATCTACCTTTACTCTTCTTAATGTCAGCCCCCTGCTCAAAGTTGTTCAGTGGCTCTGGATTATTTATGCGATATAACTCAACACCAGAATGTGTCACTGGTCCCTGTTTTCCACTCCTCCTCCCCAACCCCGCCCCTGGCCTTCTATTTCTTGGCTTTCTGACTGTTCTTGAGCCACTGGACACCTCAGTGTATGGAAGTCCTTGGCCAGCCTTCCTCCCCCCCCCATTACAACCCCCCGGGGCCAGCCCCACTACCCAAGGACCAGAAGCCCAGCCTGGGAGTGTAAGTCTCAAATGCTGTCCCGACATATTCATATATTACAGGCAACTCAGGCTCAGCTTAGCCAAAGTTGCATTTTCCCCCCTGGGACAGGGTTTCTCTGTCAAAGCTGCATTCTTGAATGGCCCTTTCGTGAGTCCAAAAGCTGACTTTGGGTTCTGTCCACTGGGTGTTCATAGCCTCCATACGCCGTGGCTGGTCAGACTGGTTTTCTCTGTTCTGCTTTGGACAAGACCCGTGGTGTTCTCCTCAATCCCTCCACTCATCTCCGGCACGCCTGCCGGTCTCAGCGAGGTTCCATATTTTTTGAGAGGGAACGAGTTCATGAATGATAAACTTGCACGTTAGCTGCTCCTTACAATACCCAATTCAGGCTTTAATTCCCAATGCCCGGAATTCAAAAAAGGTTATTCTCTCTCTCTCTCTCTCTCTCTCTCTCTCTCTCTCTCTCTCTCTCTCTCTCTCTCTCTCTCTCTCTCTCTCTCTCTCTCTCTCTCTCTCTCTCTCTCACTTTGCTGAGAAGAGGCGGAGTCAGAATTCAAATACAGGTTTATTTGATTCCAAAGTTCACATTCTGGGCCCCAGCACACTAAGGGGGATAGTGTTTGTGGGTAACAGAAAATGTATTGGTGGTAAAGCTGGAGCAAAACGTAGCATATTTACTCAGGTATTCTGCCCCCCAAGTCTCCACAGCCTCCCCACCACGTAGCCCCCTTTTATCAGACAGAGTGGAGGTCATGTCAGTCTCTCCCTCCCAGAAGGCTTTGCAGGCTGCTGAAGCCCTTCCCTTCAGGCTGAGCAGCAGCAGCATCCCCAACTGGGGCCATGTTATCACTTTATCTTGACCTCAAAGGAAAGAAAGTGAAGTCTGATGCATACACACACACACACACACACACACACACACACACACACACACACGCACACACACACACGCGCACCATCACTCCAGGCCTGTTATCTTGCTGAATCTGCAGCATCTCTCATGAAAGAGGCATGCTCACCCTGATCTCACAGAAGAGGAAACAGCTCAGAGACCTTAGGTAACTAGTTCAAAGCCACACAGCTCTTGAGATTTAACCTTGAGATTCGATTCCCCAAATATCTGGGTTAGTTTTTTTTTTTCCCCCTCTGTGTCATACCTAACTCTGAGATCTACTAGATGCCTCCACCAAAGGTGTCCCTAAAGAACCGGTTCCCTGTAAGCAAACAGGTATTAAAGGCTGGGTTCGAGGACCACCTGTCCTCTGGGGCGGGAGCTGAGCACATCCAACTCCTGCTTCTAACATTTTAAGTTAATTGCAATCTGCAACCTTGCTTCTCACAGAGCCCCTTTCTTCCCTTTCTGCTCCTCAGTTAGTACCACTTTATATTGTGTTCTAAGTCTTTGCCAGCAGCATCTCTTCTCCCATCTGAAGATCCGCCCCTGCCCGCTCCCTCACCCCCATCCCCTGCTCCTAAACTAGTAGCCTCTTTCAGTCCTGGTCCTTAGAAAGTGTTCCTTCACCTAGCACCTCTGACAGACTTTCTGGCTTCTCTCTACCCACTGTGCTTCCATTCTGTGGCCCTCTCATGTGGGAGCACTGCTTGCTCCTGTAGCTAAGAGCCAATTGCTCCGGGAGGATCCCGACTCTTCATTAACAATGGTGCATAATAACAGCCCGTGTTTAATTGAGGACTCACCACGTGCCACTTGTGCACCCAGCACTTCAAACCTATTAACTCATTTCCTCTCCACAAAACCTTACAAAGTTGGTGGCGTTACTTTTGCTCATTTTACCAAACCACAATGTAATAGGACAGACAGAGATTAGGTAACTTGTCCGATGTTACACAGCCAATGACAACTTCCTTATTGCGTCTCAGCTGAAAATAAAGTCCGGAAGAGTTCCAAGAAGCTCTGTGGTTCTTTAGCCCTGTAGCTTGCAGGACTGCATCTCTTACTGCTTTCCCTACACAAGCAGTAACTCAGCTCTCCCTGCTCGCTGCTGTGCTCCCAGCTCTAGAAAATCAACCCATGTTCCCTTCTTTCCTGTTTCCTGTGGACCTTGGACCTTTTTTTTTTTTTCATCGTTTATCAATTTGTTCTTTGTGACAAAAATTTTGCAACAACCCCTAATGAGAATTTGGCAGATATAGAGGTTTTTAAGAAGTGGATTCCAGCTGGGTGGTGGTGATGCACACTCTTTAACCCTAGCACTTGGGAGGAAGAAGCAGGCAGATCTCTGAGTTCCAGGCCAGCCTGGTGTACTGAGCAAGTTCCAGAGCTACATAGTGAGACCCTGTCTCAGAAAAACAAAAGAAAACAAACAAGAAACTACAAAGAAGGAGGAGAAGGAAGAAAAGAGAAGTAAGAGGAGGAGGGGGAAGAGGAGAAAGAAGAGGAGGAGGAGGAGGAAGGAGGAGGAGGGGGAGTAGACGGTGGTAGACTGCAGAGCAGGGGCCGTGAAAATGCATGCTTACTGACCCAGAAGAGTCTAGGCCTAGCCTCCACTCTAGCAAGGAAGCTTCGCCTAGAGAAAGCTGAGGAGTTGGCTCTAGCATGTTGGTGGCCCTGTGAAAGGACCTTCGGGAGCCTTCGCGAAGGCCAGCAAGTGGGGGCAGGGCGTAGACGCGGACACACCCCCCGCATTTCCTCCAAGGTCCAGCAGAGGGCGCCGACCCACGCCCCGCTGTGCGCCGGGCAGGCCCCCTCGCGCAGGCGCGCCGCAGCGGGCGGAGGATCCGGGCCGCGCTTCCTCTCACCAGGCCTGCGAGCTTCCTCCCATCGGAGCCCGGGCGAGCTGAGGTTGGCCGCCGCCGCCGAGCCTGCTGCCTTCTTTGCGCTCCCGCGCCGCCCAGCGCCCTGCCCCGGGGAATCCCACCGGGGTGGGGTCCGAACAGGGCCAACCCGGGCCGCGCCGCCGTCGGGGCCGTCCCCGGGCCAGCCGTCCCTCCCGCCTGGCCAGCCTCTGGCCGCCTAGCCTCCGGGGTGTGGGGCGCAGGCAAGCCCCGCGGGCCGCGATCGAACGCCCGGGGCGGCCCCCGGCGGCCGGCGCGACGTCCCCAAACCGAACCTCCGTGGCCGCGTTCGGAAGCGGAACTCTGCCGGGGCCGCGCCGGCTACATTGTTTCCTCCCCCCCGGACTCCCTCCCGCCCCCTTCCCCCGCCTTTCTTCCCTCCCCGCTTGGGGCTGCGCGGCAGTCCCCCTGCCTGTCTGGCTGTCCTTCCTCCCTCTCTTTTCGCATCCATACACCTCTTTGTACCGCACCCCCTGGGGACCCCTGCGCCCCTCCCCTCCCTCTTGGCCGCATGGACTGTCCTGCAGGCCACTGATGCCGCCCGTGGTGAGGAGGCCTGGACCGCAGTGCCCCCAGAGAGGTGAGTGCCGGGCAGCCCCGAAGGAGGTGGGTGTCCTAATGCCCCCTAGAAGGGAGGAGGTCGCTCGTCCCGCCTCTATAGCCACCGCCGCCGCGCCCACACCCATCCCCCCTCCACCCCCAAACGGGTTCGAATTCTCCCGGGAATCACTGTCAGACACTACTGGGAAGGAGCCACACGGGAGGTAGTACTACCCTGCACCAATTCGGCATCGGTCTGCTGAGTCCTACCTTCCCACCCCCCAACTCCTGTGAGGAGAGCAGAGTGGGAAGTGGCTGGACCCCGGAGGAAGAGAAGCAGTATGGGCCGGACTCCCAGGAGTTTGCCCTTTACTGTTCAGGGTTTCCCTGAAGGTACCCTGGCTTGTCTGGTTCTGAACTCTTCTTCAGTCGTGCACTGAGGTTCTGCTGGCTCCAAGCAGCCCAGGGCCGTGCCACCTCCCTTTGTGCCTGATAGAAGCCCGGGTCCTTGAACTAAGCCTGTCACCCTTGACCTGCCAGAGGACCAGGCTTAAAGCAAGGGACCTCTGACCCTTGGGTGGAGAAACTGGGCAGGGCTTCCAGTCTGTGTAGAGGTGACACTAGGCATTGGTACTGTACCCCCTCCCCTCCCCCCCAGCATCCTCATCAGTCTATTTTCCCAGGCTTCTCAGGACCCAGACCAGTATTTGGAAGGGGTGTGTCCAGTCACTGGATCTTTGGAGCTTAAGTAGGAGCTGTTTTTTTTGTTTTTTTTTTTTTTTTTTTTTTTTTTTTTTTTTTTTTTGATCATTTTGTATAGCAGGGAACTGAGGCCCAAGGGCCAGGTCATATTCTAGGCCCCTGATGGAGAGAGGCTAGCTGTCCCTCGTTCCCACTTCTGCAGTGATGGATGGCTGGAAGTGGAGGGGAACCAGACCCACTCTGTAACTACCAGGGACACTGGCAGTCTCCAGCCTGACCCAAGAGGGACCTTGTGGGGTGAGCGAGCACGTGTTCCCTTGCAGGGGGCTAGAGAAGAGGGAAAGGACTTCCGGCCTTAGTGCTGTCTTCTTATGGGCTGAGACATCATATACATTGCTTATAAGACTTCCTCTCGGTGCCTGGGACTGGGTCCTAATCGTGTGGGCCATCTGTGTGGTGTGGTGTGCTGTGGTTTGGTGTGCAGAAGCCTGGTTCTGGGCAGCTTTGAAATAGCCTGGTAGTTAGTCTTGACCCTGCCTTCCCCACATTTCCCAGATGGCTCAGTCAGAACCTGAATGGGGTCAGCACAGGCAGAGTGGGAGACAGCCTTGGGAGGAAAGTATCAGTGTGGGGCAATGTCGACACTTGGGGCTTGTCTCTGTTTCCCTCTACTCTAGCTGTCCTAGTGTCTCGGTAATGGCCACCACAGGATCAGGCCAGAGGCAGTGAGGTTGGCAGAGCAGCAGGATCTTGCAGGTCCCTCAGGCTGCTGAGCTCTGCCTAGGCCCCCCTGAGCCGCAGGCCGTTTTGTCCTGCTCGGGCCCTTGCCCTTGGTTAAGGTTTTTTTCCCCCATTGCTCTAAGAAGCACTGGGGTGGGGTGGGGGTGGGGTATACAATCACATCGCCTCACGCCCGACCCGACCCGAACTTCTTCTGTCTAGCCTTAGGGGTTGTGGCTAGGCCTGACATGGCTGGGTGCTTCTTACTAACTTAGCTGCAAGGGTGTGGCCAGAGTCCAGAGACCTTTTAGAAGGCCGCCTCATTTAGGCTAGCACACATCCGAGGCTGTGAGTTTTGTTTGGTGAACTAATTTTCCCCGATCAACAGGGGGGCTGGTCTTTCTGTGTTGGGATAGCAACAAGGAAAAGACCAGGAAAGCAGGTGCCTTCCTCACTACAAGGCACTGCTCTTCAGAGAGCAGTCCACATGGGGAGGCCCACAGCAAGTGTGGGTAGAGGGGCAGAGTCCAGCTTCCTTCATGCTAGTACAGGGAGGGATAGAAGCCAGTGGCCTATAGTGTGACTCAACCTCCCCAATAATCCTTCTGGACCCCATTGGAATGGTAGGACCACTCAGGTCCATCTTTTGAAGAATGTCAAAGCCTTGAGATGTAGCCATCAAAGCACAGATGTTGAGTCTGGGAAAGAAGGTAGAGAGAGAGAGAGATACCCTCTTGTGTCTGAGAGAGAGTCCCTGATGGGAGTGGATGCTCTGTAGCAGAGAAGTCCTGAGTAGCCCGGCCAGAGCTGAGGGGCACGCAGGACCTGGGAAAGTTAGTCTGAATTCACATGAAAACTCTGTGCGTGTTGAATTTATTCTTTACAAAGCAGTGAGGGCCACATGTGCTGGCATGCACCTGTGATCCTAGTGCTAGGGGAGACCAAGGCAGGAGGGATCGCAAGTTCAAGGCTAGCATGGGCTCCAGACTGAGATTCCATCTTTAAAAGAGAAGAAAGAAAGAAAACAAACCCCAGAAATGTTAGAAAATAAAACAAGAGGGCCCAGGAATTGCCAGGCAGAGCCTCAGCACCTTAGAGCCCCGTTTTCCTGATTTCCTTCCCTTGCTCTGTTAGCGTGCCTTGACTCTTTTCCCACTTACTACTGTGTCTCTGGGTCTTTCTGGAGCTACCTGTCATGGTAACTGCCTCTATGAAGCTTCAGGGTATTTCCAGGAGCTCTGCTACTGCTTCGTCACCAAACCCTCTCCCGTGTGTGCCGTGCTTCCATCTGTCAGTGTTGAGGGCTGTTACTACACACCCCGCAAGCAGCTAGGAGAAAGCAGGCAGTTTAGCAGCTAAGTATGTGGGTTCCAGGCCCAGCCATACCACTGTTCCCTGAGCATAGCTAACAGGAACAGTGATCTGTATACCTCAGAAGACACTGGACTAACTAACCTACGAAAAGACTGGAGAGAACATGGGACAGTGGCTGGTGTGGCTGCCTTAGAATGCAAGAAAGATCCCTGAGCCACGGGCCCCAGAATGACTGCCCTCTCACCTATCTTTAGTAGGGTGTCCCAAGCACTCTGAAAACCTCTGGCCCTGTATTCTAGGGTGCTGTGTTTGTTTACGCTGTACCCCACTCCCTTCCCATCTCTGAGTGCTAGGCTGTCTCAGGGCATAGGACTGACCTTGAGAAGATAGGATGCTAATTGCTGTCCAAGGCCTAACCCCACCCATTCTCCTTCACAGCCTTGGAGTTGAGAATAGCTACCTACTACTGTTGCTTCCCAACACACACACACACACACACACATACACACAGACACACACACACACAGGTTCTCACTACAGGGCCTTGAACCTGAGATCCTCCTGCTTCGGTCTCCAGAGCATTTAGATTACAGGCATGCATATACCACTGCACCCATCATGAAGAGTGCCCCTGCCTCCCAGATCCTGCATGGCAGTCCTGGGCTTCACGCTCCAGTGGGAAATAGAGGCTTCCTTAGCCTGAGCCAGAGTTAGTCAGGCCAGCCTCAGCTTTCTCCAGTGACCAGAGAAGGGAAAGATTAGATTCTGGAGCCCTGCGCCTGAGAGTTAGAAACTAGCCATATGAGTTAGTGTCCTCCTTTGCAGCTCTAACCTGGAGGTGTCACTTTGTGACATGGGCAGTAGGAAGAAACCAATCTCTGCTTGGCACACCCTGGGTGCAAAAGACTGTAGCCCTAATTGACTAGAGTGGCCCAGAAGTGACCTAGGTGAGGAGAACCGATGTGACCCTTTCAGTGCCGAAGTCTCTCTACCTTGTGCCTTGGCACCCTGCCTGACAACTTTGACACATACATATCCATTCCCTCCCCAGCCCCCCCACCCCCAGTACTGGTGGCGTGAAAGTATAGCATCACTACTACCCTCCTGCCCCATAACTTCAGTGGGATGAGGTCACAGGGCTGGGTCTTACCCAAGATGCTGGCCTTTGGGTGTCTCGGTTCTCCCTGCCCTTGGATAAGGACAGGATGGGTGGAGGAGCAAACTGCTCCCTAAACCCAACAGGGAGCACTGGCTCCCTCCTCCCTTCGGGTCCCTTCATCCAAGGGCTTGAAATAGAATCCGCTAAGTAATGATTAAAGTCAAATTCGGGCCTAAAAATAAAGAGCTGGAGAAGGGAGAGCCTGTGTGCTCCCTGCATGGCTGAAGGAAGATGTGAACAGGGAGACTGGGTTTGGGTGGCTGAGCCCAATCCCCATCATCAGGAGTGCTCTGAGAATTGGGGGATGCTCTCTTATTGGGCATGATGCAGCCTGCTACACCCATTGGTTGTCGAGTGCGCGAATGGGGTGCAGAATGATAGAGACAATCCCATTTTTCCCACGAGGAAACTGAGGCTCATTGAGTGAATTTGAAATGACTTGCCCTGAACTAGCTGGGAGCTCCCCTGAGTGGAGGCCCCAGGGCTGGAGGCCCCACACAGCTCCGCCTACCCTGTTTTTGCCTGCTCTCTCTTCCTGGTTCTGTGAGAAGGACAGCTTCTTCTAGCACACTAGTGCACACCCTCCGACCGCAGCTTCCCTCCGCCTCTCTTCCGTGGTCTGCAAACGAGCAGAAGAGAGCTGCCCTGGGTTCTGCACGGTTGGAAGACTTGTGGGCGGGCGAAACCTGGGTGTCATCCGACCCGTACATCCTGGCTGCTGCTCTTCAGCCCAGCCCAGCCCAGCCCAGCCTGGCACCTGGTCCTCACCCGGCCTCGGGGCGTTACAGCCTGTAATGTGCACACTACAGGGAAAAGGACAGGAGGGTGAGCTCCATTGAGAGGGCTGGGCTCAGGGAAGCCTGGTGGATACGCCTGTTGTTCCCCCTCCTGCAAAACTGCTAGGATCTGCATGTCTAGGACAGCCTGGAGGACTTCTTGGAGGGAGAGTAGGGCTTGTGAAAGGCATTTGAAGAGCCAGAAAGCCAGAGGTCGTTGTTCAGTGATTAGGTCCTCTTGGAGGCTGCTGGCTTCTCTGACTTCTTCTATGAGGCTCTTCATGATGTCCTGATCTGTCTGTGCGAAGGCAGGGTATGCAGACGGCCAGGAGAGAGCACAGGTGTACCCCAGCTTGCTGGGGCAAGAGGCACATGATGTGAGTAGTTGGTTGGCCCTCACATCCCTGTTCTGTCCTTTTAGGATATTATATGATCCTGCCAAGGAAAACGTGGGGAAGTCTGCTGACCTAGGTTCCAACATAACTAAGCTAGTCCCTATTCAAGCACTTGAAAGCTGATGGTGCCCTAGGCAAGCTTGTTTGCTCCCCTGTGTAGCAGGGATCTTCCAGGACTTGTGGTGGGAGGGGAGGCTTAACTGATACAGAGCCTCAAACCATGTTGGAGCAGCAGGCTGTTGGCTCCCCACTTTGATTGTCTGTCGATCCCGTGGGGGTGCCCCTCTCCCCTGGGTCCTTGTCCCTGGCGCTGTCTCTGTGGGTTAGCATTCTGGGCTGTGGACTCTGCCGTACCTGTTCTGTTGGTTCCTTGGCTGCTTTTGTTTTTCTGAGGCAGGGTCTCATTTTGTAGACCATCACAGAGATCACAGATGATCAGATCACAGAGGTTCTCCAGCCTCTATCTCAAGTGCTTGAGGCCAGAAATCTGCCACCCAGAGTTCAAGACCATTCCCTTATCCCCTGAGCCTTGGTCTCCCCTCTTGTAACATGGCTAGGAGATTTGGGGGGTGTGTGTTGGGGGGGAGGATGGGTTGTGAAACAGAGCCACTGCATGACTCCGAAGGCTTGTTGGGGGTTAGTGAGGAAGTTGTATGTAAAACAGGCAGAAGAAAATGCAGAGGACCTGGCCCTTACTCTGAGGGGTGTGGGGTAGGGGCCTAGGGTAGGACCCTGGGGAGACCTGGAGGCCCAGAGGCCCAGTGCTTGTAAGTAATTAGGCTCCTGAGTGGTAATTAGAAACCTTTCTGGGCCAGGAGTGGCAGCCTCAAGCCACAGTGTACCCTGGGGAAGAGGCTCCCCCGTTAGCCTCCCCTTAACTCACCCCTACTGCTCCCAAGCTTCCAGACAGGATTTCCGGTCTCTCTGAGCCCCAGTGAGTTGCCATAATTTGGTTCTTTAACATTTTTCAGTCATTAAACTCAGCCCTCCTCTTAAGTCAGGGGTGCCGATGCTGAGGGAACCTGAGGATGGGGGTAGGGCGGTGTGCCCCAGAACCCAAGCCAGCCATCTTTCCATCCCCACTTGCCCAGAGCTCTGAGCGTTTCACAGGTCTGT
Source organism: Mus pahari (assembly GCF_900095145.1). Classification (NCBI taxonomy): domain Eukaryota; kingdom Metazoa; phylum Chordata; class Mammalia; order Rodentia; family Muridae; genus Mus; species Mus pahari. The sequence goes on along the minus strand of NC_034599.1, from coordinate 52,529,286 downwards.
GCTTTCAGACCTTCTGGGGCGTCTGTGCAGTTGAGGGGTGCTGAGAGCCTGTCTGAACTGTTGCCTTAGTGGGAACCACCCCCCAGCCCTTGTGCTCTGTGTGTGGCTGGGTGACAGCTCTCAGCCCGAGAGCTCTGCAGGACCAGGGGTGGAGCTGACTATAGCCACCAAACCAGCTCTGCTGCTGGCTGTCTGCCCTGTGAGGGGGTGTGCCCGAGACTGCAACTTCACCTTTGCCCCTGTCTGCCCTGGACCTGTAGGAAACTTCCTTTGGCAGACTTGATTGACTCCCTCAGTAATTCTATGTAAGCCTTAACCCTGGCCTGTTCTAGGTGTCCCTTGTCCCGTCCTTTCTAGCTCCCCTCACGTCTTTCCTGCAAGCTGCTGGGTTACTCTGTCTCTCCTCACTTGTTTTAAGGCACTGGGGGTAGACCAAGGCAGGGTAGGGATGCATGCTCTGAGCAGGCTTGACCACCAAGTTAGGCCAGCACACCTCAGCTTGTCGAGGCTGCGCACACCTGGCCCACTGACCATTCTGCACTGAGAAAGTCAGGGGCTTGGGGTGTGTTTTGTTGGCGTCCTCAGTACCTCAGCAGGCTGGTCACAGAGGAGAGGCTGAATCAGGTTCTTAGATCTCGTGGGCCTTCCTTCTCCTGCCCAACCTGATCACTGGGCATGGCATGAGGTACAGAGAAACCAGCACAGAGTGAGAACAGAAGACCTTCCTGTTGCCACAAGTGGTTTTGTCTCTGTCTCTGTCTCTGTCTCTGTGTGTGTCCCCGCAGACAGTGCAGCTGGGTCCTATAGCAGGACCAGAGTCTCTGTGGGCCATAGCGCCAGTCCCCCCAGGTCTCTGGTACACTTCCCTTTTCAGTGAGTATTTTTAGCTGCATGTAAACAGTTTCTGAAAGCTCCCACGCCCCACTAAGCAGTGGCGTTTTGGTGAGGGGGCAGGGCTACAATCTTCTGACCTACCCTAGCTCTGCACGTGCTTGGTCCTGGGGGTCTGCAGCTGCCTCCAGGGCAAGAAAAGGGCACACTGGGAGTGTCTGGGCTCCTACCCCCTCACACTTGGGTCCCCTTCTGGACAGCCTGGGCTCCCAAGAAAGGCCTGCCTGAGGCTGCAGCCACTGACCTCAGCGCTTGGGCACAATGCCCAGCCTGTTCCCGGGACCCCAGCACAAGGGCTGCTGGGAGCAGAGTTTAGGGCAGGAAGTCAGACAGAAATATTGGCCCCGCCACAATCCCAAGCCCCTGTCCTCCAGTCTTGTGGGGGTGGGTAGCAGCTGCTGACCCTTTGGGGTTAAATATAGTCCTATTGGTTGCAGGACCTAATATACGTGTAGACATGTTTTCCCTCCCTCCCTTCTTTCCTTCTTTCCTTCTTTCCTTCCTTCCTTCCTGTCATTCATTCATTCATTCATTCATTCCTCATAACTGAGCAGCAGTTCTCAGCCCAGCCTGTGCCAGGCTGAGAATGAGACATGAGTCAGGCTAGGTCCCTTCTTCCACCTACACAAAGCTCCCTTTCTACCTCAGCCATAGGCCACTGCTAGCAAGGTCCTTCGATGGAGCACTGTGATGTGAGAGACCCTGGAGGCAGGGCCAGCCAGCACAGCTGGAGAGCCAAGGAAAGATTCCTGGTGGAAGTGGTGTTCAAAAGTGGTGTATTTTAAGCCAGGCGTGGTGGCGCACGTCTTTAATCTCAGCACTAGGGAGGCAGAGGCAGGCGGATTTCTGAGTTCGAGGCCAGCCTGGTCTACAGAGTGAGTTCCAGGACAGCCAGGGCTACACAGAGAAACCCTGTCTCGAAAAAAAAACAAAACAAAACAAAAAAAAAAAAGTGGTGTATTTTCACATTTATTTTAAGGGGAAGGTAATACAGATGCTTGTAACTTTAAAAGAAAACCAAGAGCTGAGGCTGTCACTCTGTTGGCAGTGTTTGGTCTGCCTGAAGTCCTGGGTTTAGTCTTCAGCATTAGATAAACTAGGTATGATGGCAGATAGCAGGTTCAGTCATTGGAAGCCTTCCTTTGCTACATAGTGAGTTAGAGGTTGGCCTGGACTGCACGAGTCTCAATGTATATATCAAAAGAGGACAAAATAGGAAATACAGAATAACAGAGTTTTCCTTTAATTTGATCCCATCCCAGAGGCAACTTCTATTATTTATCTGTTTTTTTAAGGTGTATTTATTTTATTTTATGTGTATTTTGCTTGCATATATATGTGCATCATGTACATGCCTAGTGTCAGTGGTGTTCAGTAAAGGCTGTCAGATTCCCTGGAAGTGAAGTTACAGACATTTACGAGCTGTCGTGTGTGTGCTAAGAACTGAACCCAGGGTCTCTACAAGAGTAAGAGTTGCTCTTAACTGCTGAGCCTTCCCCGTGTCTCTCAAAGACTCCCTAGACATCTCTAAGCTCAGGAATGTGTATTTGTTTTCTATAAAACACAACTTGTGAGCTAGGGAGATGACTCTGCTGACAAAGGTGCCTGCCACCAAGCTTGACTACCTCAGGTTGACTGCTAGGACCCACACAGTGGAAGGCAAGAGCCAACTTCCACAAGTTACCCTCTGGCTTTCACGTGTACACTGTGGGGCACACATCCACATGCATATAAAATAAATAAAATATAATAAAAGATGTTAAACCACACAATTTATACCTGGGTGTGGTGGTGCTTACCCGTAAACCTGTCCTGGAGACAGGATGGAATTGAAATCAGTCTGGACTGTGTAACAAGAACCTGTATCAAAAATCCAAAATCAGGGCTGGAGAGATGGCTCAGCGGTTAAGGGCACCGAGTGCTCTTCCAAAGGTCATGAGTTCAAATCCCAGCAACCACATGATGGCTTATAACCATCTGTTATGAGATCTGCTGCCCTTCTTCTGGAGTGTCCGAAGACAGCTACAGTGTACTTACATATAATAAATAAATAAATCTTTAAAAAAAAAATCCAAAACCAGCTGGGCATGGTGGCACAGGTCTTTAATCCCAGCACTCGGGAGGCAGCTGCAGCAGCAGAAGCAGTAGTACTAGTAGTTATTAGACACTTGCAGATTCTTTGGCTATATTTATGTGTTCTTAACATTTTGCCACATTTACATTGCCTCTTTTGCTCTTTTGTTATAATGTGTGTGCCTGTGTACGTCACACACAGTGTGTGTCATTTGGGGGTCAGGGAACAGTTACGAGGAGTTGGATCTCTCCTTCCAGGGATGAGACTCAGGTTGTCAGGCTTGACCACAAGTGCCGAGGGTGAGGTGGGGATCAGAACTGAGGTCCTCATGTGCCTCACAGTTTGCTTTACTGGCCTGTTATCCGTACATGCCTGCTGCATACAGGGCTTGCTGGATGCCAGTCACAGATCAGATGCCTTACTCTGGGGAGTTTGGTCTTTAAGTTTGGAGAGAGAGAGAGAGAGAGAGAGAGAGAGAGAGAGAGAGAGAGAGAGAGAGAACATGTGCACTTGTGTGTGAATATGCCTGTGTGCACATGTGGGTAGAAGCCAGAGGGAACGGGTGTCATTCCTCAGGAACTGGTCACCTTGTTCCTGGGATGGGGTCTCTCACTGCAACCTGGGACTCGATAGGTAGGTTAGGCAGGCGAGCCAACAAGTTCTAGAACATGCCCCCGACACTCAGATTCATTTGGGTGCTTGGGACCAAACGTGGGTCTTCACAGCAAACATTTTACCTGCTGATCTAGCTCTTCCATTGGTTGGTCGGTTGGTTTCATTTTGCTTTTGTTTTTGTTTGTTTTTTGAAACAAGGTTTCTCATAGCCCTGGCTGTCCTGGAACCCACGCTGTAGACCAGGCTGGCCTCAAACTCAGAAATCTGCCTGCCTCTGCCTCCCGAGTGCTGGGATTAAAGGCGTGCACCACCACGCAGGGCTGGTTGTTTGTTTGTTTTAAGATAAGGTTTCACTGTGTGGTTAGTTCAGTGTGGCTTCAAGTATGTACTCTCCCATCTCTTGCCACCGCAAAGAAGGATATTCTGTTCTATTTTGCTTTCAGCTCGTGTACTGGGCTGTACCCTAGGCTGCGTAACAATTCCTTGGATGAAGGGAAAGGACAAGCAGTCAGAGTGCAGGTGTCTGAGGCCTGGCCCTCCCATGATTGACAGGTTAGAGGATGTCTGGTAAGGCGTGTAGTGGCCCAGGTGTCACAGCATCCCAAGGAGCTGCTGGCTTCTTGCCTAGCTGCTGTGTCCATGAAGAATCACAGTCTCAGAAGGGGCTGCTAGGGAGTCAGGGAGGTGCAGCTCTCCGGGATCTGGTGGCTGAGCAGCCTCCCCCTCTGGCAGCATCCCCTGACCACTGCTGCCTTGTCCCATCCTCTCCCCACGTCCTTACAGTCCTTACCTGCTGCTCTTTGCCCTGTCCATCCAGATAGACATCGGGTCCTTAGGGTATGCGAGATATGGAAGGCAGAGGCCACCAGGTAGGCAGAGAGTCCTGGCCAAGGAGCTCAGGAGTCTGAAGCAGGACATGACATCTCACTGGAGCTGTGACCTCAGGCAAGGTCTCACAGTACTCTGGGCTTTACTTGGGGCCTTCATCTGTAAAATGGGGTTGGTAATAATAGCCTCTCTGTTTCTCAGAGTCATTGGGATTGGATGAGCCATGAAGTGACAAGGATAAGGCCTGACACTGAGTAAGTTCTCAGAAAACAGGGCCTGTGATTATCTTTATTATTATCATCAAGGCAGCAGGGAGGTGGCATGGCAGCTGCAGGCCAGGAAGGAGTGTTTGCAAACTGACAGCTGGAAGGGTGACTAACTGTGCCCAGCCTCCGCTGCCTCCTGTGGTGGCAACAGTGAGTTCTGAATTTGGGGAGGGAGGAAATGTGGAGAGCTGGTGAGCTCATAGGATCTCCATAGAAGGACCCTAAGGTTGGGGCTTAGCCAACTGCAGTGGGACCCCAGTTCAGGCTTTGTGTCTTTGGGCAACTGCTTGGACCTTAGTTTTCACTTGTATGAAACAGGGAAGAGAGGCTCACAGCTCTTGCATGGCATCCACAGGGCCCAGGAGGTGGCTTTCATGCTCCTGCTGGCTCCATCATGGAAATACTGGGTGTGAGGGGGCGGGGCCTACCCCACTCTCTGGGCGTCGGTCTAGACAACAGCTTGATAGCCTTGGTTGCTTCTGGCTGCAGGAAGGACTGTTCTGAAGGGACAGGAAGCATGTCAGGCACTTCCAACTCTGAAGTCTCATTCTGTTCCCTCCAGTCTCCTTGCAGGGTTCACTGTGCTCCGTCTCAGGGTGAGGGGATATGAGGTCCACAGGATTCATTCATTCTCTCTGAGGTGGCATGTTGATAAAGCCAGGTTCAAGGCCCAGGTCTGATCAAAACCGAGGATCTTGCTTAGGAGTTACTTTCCTCTGTACCCTCTACCCTTGCTTCTGCTGGACTCTGGGAGTGCGTGCTCCCTGAAGAAGCTCGCCAGGCTTATCACCCTCAGGGTCCAACCATAGCTCTTCACAGTGCCATGGGAAGCTCCTTGCTACCCTGCAGTGTTCATGCCAGGACCACCAGAACCTTTCTCAGGCAGCAGACAGACAAGGGTGCTTGGGGTAGGCTCAGCAAGTTGAGAGCCACAGAGCCCCAGAGGAGTAATTGGTTCTACCTTATTTCATCAGCTTCTACCCAGGCCAGTTCGTTCGTTCATTCATTCATTCATTCATTCATTCACTTCATGTGTGCTGGAGTTTTGTGTACATGTGTCTGTGTGAGGGTGTCAGATCCCGTGGAAGTACAGTTACAGACAGTTTGCGCTTCCATGTGGATGCTTGTAAGTGAACCCAGATTCTCAGGAAGAGCAGCCAGTGCTCTTAACCGCCTCAGCTAATATACTAAGCTTCTCTATGCCACCTTTTCTGGCCATCTTCTTTTCAAACAAGGTTTTAACCACATAGCTTAGGCTGGCCTCCAACTAGCCATCCCTCTACCTCACCCTCTTCCCTCTGCCTTTCTAACACGTATCTTTTTATATCAAATTGTATGTGCTTGATTGCTCATGGATTTAAAGCATAGAGATCTGCACCTTGTCCTAGAATTTGAACCCAGGATCTTGAGCATCCTAGGCAACTTCTGTCCACGAAGTTAGATCCCTAGCTCCCACCCTCTACCTTTGAAGTCCTAAGGACTCAGCTCCCATGCTTCCTGCATGGGTGTGTATGTGTAGTGTGCATACACATGCTCATGCACATGTCACAGCACTTACACTGAAAGTCGTCTTCCAATGGTAGTATACACAGCCCTAAATGTAAAGGCTAAACCTTACCTGCCCCTGTGGTAGAGTACATAGCCATACTGCAGAGGAGGTCTGTCATCTAACCGTGTGATCACAGAAGGGCCTTGACTCTGTTTTCTCACCAGAAAGGAAACAGTAGCCCCAGCGCCTCTGTATCTTTCTAGGGTTATCTGAGGCCTGGGGCTGTATTTGAACCGATAGTGGTGATGACACACGTGTGTACAGACATGTTTACTGTTCTTGAGGAGTCGCTTTTACTGAAGTGCATGGACAGCTCTCAGGGTTCAGCCAGCAAGTTGCTTTGGAACAAACCCTCTCCTGTGAGAGAGCTCAAAGAGTCCCCATAACCAGCACCTGAAGTCCCCTCACACTCTGTCCCGTCCTTCCCCGAGTTTCATCTTTACAAGCCTGGGTTGGTTTGACCCGGTTTTGAGCTTGATGCAAAAGGAGCCCCAGTGCTCCTGCTTTCCTGGGCCTGGCTCTGTGGTTGATGAGTGGCTGAGTGGGTCGAGCCACTGCTGAGCCACACTCCCTTCTGTGCCACCTCCCCACCTTGGCTGCTTCATTTTCAGCACTTGGGCAGTTTCTGGTTTGACCAGTACTACAGAGCACACCACAGGAGAGCCCCTGCCCCTCTCCTGGTGGGCACGGGCTGTTTTCTATTGGGTGTGTACTGAGAAGGAAGCGCAGACATTTGTCTGTACAGAGGCCTCTGGACAAGCTTTCCTGGACCAATAGCACCTGCCCAATTTCTGAGTTTCCCTGGACTCCCTTCCCTGCCAATCTTCCAGGCCTCTTTGGCCCTCTGTGGGACCCGTAAGGCCCCCAGAGACAGGACTGATAGCCACCTCCTTGGGCCTCTTAAGTCTATGTGTTTCTACCCCGAGGCTGGATAGAACAGCCCTGGACCCACATGTAGAGGCCTTAGCACCAAGGCCTTCTGCTTTAAGGAAGAAGCTGATGATCACACGCAGAGGGTGGGGTCATCTTCTCACTCCTCAGCTCCGCTCTTCTCCCACAGCTCTCATGGTACCAAGTAACAGATCGGCCTTCCTGTAGCACGGGGACGCCAGACCGCAGAAGATGTCGGCAATACAGGTATCGTGGGGCTGCAGTGGGGACAGATAAAGCAGTCCCACGTTCCACCCTCCCCAGGCTGGACAGAGAGTAGGTACTTAGAGCAGCCTGTTCCAACCCATGCCCAACCCTCCCTCCCAGTCAAGACTGTGTGACGTAACACTAACTCCAGTGTAGTCTGTTGGGCACAGGGCCCCAGAGAGGGCTGTGGAGGAATCTGAGCTAGAGGGGCCTAAGAATTCTCCGGAGAAGGGTATCTCCCCCAGGCTCATGGAAGTCAGCTAAGATGCTTTGGTCTCCAGGGCATTCAGGCAGGTTGGTAGAGAAGGGCCCTAGGCTGTACCCACACCCCCATCCCTCATCCTGCAGGCCGCCTGGCCATCCGGTACAGAATGTATTGCCAAGTACAACTTCCATGGCACTGCTGAGCAAGACCTTCCCTTCTGCAAAGGAGATGTGCTCACCATCGTGGCTGTCACCAAGGTACTTGGGGGACCCACAATGCTTGTCCCGTTCTCTCACCTCCAGGGGTTTCCTCTGGGTTTGGCTCCTCAGGAGGCAGGCCTCAGAGTGTGTCTGTTGTCCTCTCTCCAGGACCCCAACTGGTACAAAGCCAAAAACAAAGTGGGCCGCGAGGGCATCATCCCAGCCAACTATGTCCAGAAGCGTGAGGGTGTGAAGGCAGGCACCAAACTCAGCCTCATGCCGTGAGTACCGAGAGGACGGAAGGCTCAGTCTCCCGGTCTGGGGGAAAGAGAGGAAATGGCTGTGGTCCTCCTGGAAAGGTGTCAGAGCAAAACAGCCCCGAGTAAGGGGCTGTGTGGGACCAGAGGTTGGACCTCACAGACGGGGAATAGGAACCTGACGGAAGGAAAAAGGGGGTACGGGAAGAAGATGATGCCCTCAGATGCTTGGCTGATTGGGAAGGTGTATTCAGGAGGCTGGCAGGAGGCTCCCGGGTCAGCACCCTTGTGACCCCCAGCCTTGCCACCCACAGCTGGTTCCACGGCAAGATCACACGGGAGCAGGCCGAGCGGCTTCTCTACCCACCGGAGACAGGCCTGTTCCTTGTGCGGGAAAGCACCAACTACCCTGGGGACTACACACTGTGTGTGAGCTGTGAAGGCAAGGTGGAACACTACCGCATCATGTATCACGCGAGCAGGCTGAGCATTGATGAAGAGGTGTACTTTGAGAACCTCATGCAGCTGGTGGAGGTGAGTGGGGTACATGCCTGCCTGGGGCCGACCCCCTTCTCACACACTCACGCCTGACTCTACCTGAAGACATTTAGTACAAACCCAGACCCAGCTCACCTGGCGGTGACCCAGACACATTGACGGCTTCTTTGTGTGGAGCACCAGCTGTGTGAAAGAGCTTACTTAGTTCTGTCCCCAAAGTGCCCCAAGGGCCCACAAATAGGGTGGTATCCCCATTTTATAGATCAGGACACAAAGGTTCGGATCAGCGAAGGTCCCCATTGGAGGTGCCTGTCTGATCCCTACCTCTCTTCCTCCAGCACTCAGAACCTCATGTCGGGATGTGTACATTGACGTCAGGGTCCTGGAGGCAGGCACCCAGGTCCTTGCCCTTCCAACACCGGCCCCACCCGCTCTGGCCAGGCCCTATCTACCATCAAAGACCCATAGGCTCCTCTGGGCTCTCATCTCTGGCTTGCCTTGGCCCGAGTACACACCTGCTAGAGGCTGGAATAGGGAGCAGGGCAGGTTTTGCTATCTACCTTAAGATATTGGTGAGGCCCAATGCAGTAGTGACAACTGGGAGTCCAGTAGCTGAGTGTGGCTGGGGTGATGTGGGAAATGCACAGGCATTCCCACCCTTGTGGTAATGAAGAAACCTCTCCACACAAAGCAGCTCAAGGCTGTGTGGACTAGCCTCTGCTGCCCTCTGGTGGTCAGACCTGAGCAGTGCGTGAGTCAGTGAGAAATGGGGCCCAGTGGGTCTGGTTCTGAGAGCCTGCCCCACCTCTGCAGCACTACACCACAGATGCCGATGGACTCTGCACTCGCCTCATCAAACCAAAGGTCATGGAGGGCACCGTGGCGGCCCAGGATGAATTCTACCGCAGTGAGTGCACGCTGCACCCGACCTCCCACCTGCCCATTTCCCCTCACCCGGGCCCTCTGCCCTTACCCTAGAGGCTTGGAAACCCCAGACACCCACATCTAAAACCGTTTAGTCTGTGCCTGTCATCTCAAGTGCCTCAGATTAGCTGTTCACTTCACTAACACTCCGCCTCCCTCTCGGTCCCTGTCCCCAGGTGGCTGGGCACTGAACATGAAGGAACTGAAGCTGCTACAGACGATAGGGAAGGGGGAGTTTGGAGGTGAGTTGATGGAGCCTGGGCAGGGGGTGAGGTGAGGGGGGAGCCCCGGGCGTCCAGGAACTAGCCCCCGCCTCTCCTGCAGATGTGATGCTAGGAGATTACCGGGGCAACAAAGTCGCAGTCAAGTGCATCAAGAATGACGCGACTGCCCAGGCCTTCCTGGCTGAAGCCTCCGTCATGACGTGAGCTGGACTGCCTGGGTGGAGCACCGGGTGGGGGGTGGGCAGCCTGAACTCCTGACTACCCTGTCCTGCCACAGGCAACTTCGGCACAGCAACCTCGTCCAGCTACTGGGTGTGATTGTGGAGGAGAAGGGTGGGCTCTACATCGTCACAGAGTACATGGCCAAGGTAGGTTCTCCTCAGCCTCACCTGACCCTCCCACAGCCCCTCCACTCTGCCAGGCCTGGCCAGTCATTTATTGGCCAACTTTAAACAAGTCATGCCAACCTTTTCAGACCTCAGTTTTCCCACCAATAAGCCTCCCAAAGATTGTGAGGTTGAGTGGTATGAACGCTCTATCACTAGTGTTCTGGTCCCTCCCTGCTCACCCCCTCCCGTCCCTTTCTGCCCCACCCGCAGGGGAGTTTGGTGGACTATCTTCGATCACGTGGTCGTTCGGTGCTAGGTGGAGACTGTCTCCTCAAATTCTCACTGTGAGTAGTGCAATCTGGGTGGCGGTAAGAACTTGAAGGAGCCCCCTGCCCTGCTATGGGAGCCCCTGTCTGAGGGACATGTGGCTGTCCTGCCCTCAGAGACGTCTGTGAAGCCATGGAGTACCTGGAGGGTAACAATTTTGTGCACCGGGACTTGGCTGCCCGGAATGTGCTTGTGTCTGAAGACAATGTGGCCAAAGTCAGTGACTTTGGCCTCACTAAGGAAGCTTCCAGCACTCAGGACACAGGCAAGCTGCCAGTCAAGTGGACAGCCCCTGAAGCCTTGAGAGAGAAGGTGAGCGAGGGTCCTGGAGTCACACACACACACACACACCGCTCCAGAGCTCCCTAGGACCCAATGCTGAGTCTCTTCTCCACATGGCAGAAATTTTCCACCAAGTCTGATGTGTGGAGTTTCGGAATCCTTCTCTGGGAAATCTATTCCTTCGGGCGAGTGCCTTACCCAAGAATTGTGAGTATGGGTCTGGAGGTCAGTGTGTGGCTGAAACTGAGGGAGGGTGGGGCGGCAAGAGCTGGAGCCTGGGCCTCTAGTCTGTCCTGAGTAGCATCCAGGCCATCCCCTGACTTCTTAGAGAGGGGTTTCTGGGTAGGGCTCCCTTCTGTACGATGCTGAGCTGACTCACACACCATCTGCTCACAGCCCCTGAAGGACGTTGTCCCTCGGGTGGAAAAGGGCTATAAGATGGACGCTCCGGATGGCTGCCCGCCCGCAGTCTACGAGGTGATGAAGAACTGCTGGCAGCTGGATGCTGCCACACGGCCCACCTTTCTACAGCTTCGGGAGCAGCTGGAGCATATCAAGTCCCATGAGCTGCACCTGTGACCTCTGCCTCCACCGCCTAGGCCATGGGCCTGCAGGGACAGGGCCTCGGAGATCACAGACCTGGTGCCCTGCTGCTTGCTGGGCCTGAACTTGAACTGAGCCCCAGCCGGCTGGTAGACCTCTTGCCTCTGACCTGCCTGTCCCTTCTGGCCCCGAGGGACCCCACCTAGGCCTGGCATCTTCTCTCATGGACCCACCTATAGGGCTTGGGGCGCCCACTGAAGGGGTTGAGGAGAGGAGGCCAAGGAGCGGGAGGAGCGCCCCATGGCTGGCCTCCTCTTGGCCCCGCCATTCGCCTTCTTAGAGTTTTATTCCTTTCCTTTTTTGAGATTTTTTTCCGTGTGTTTATTTTTTATTATTTTTCAACATAAGAAGAAAGAAAGTACCCAGCAAATGGGCATTTTACAAGAAGTACGAATCTTATTTTTCCTGTCCTGCCCCTGGGGGTGGGGAGGAATCAGCCTCTCTCTAGGGACCCATCACCCCAGCCCGTCCCCGAGCCCGTGTTCCATGTCCAGTGTTGCCTCGGTTGCCTGTGTTTGCGCTTGACCATGTTGCGCTGTTTGCATGTGCCCAAGGCAGGCGTCTGTCGGGGGCTTGGATTTCATGTGCTGTGGCCGCTCACCCACACCGCCTTGTGAGATGGAATCAATAAACCACTCCATGAGGACACCGCCGCCCAGCCTCGGCGCTTCCTCCGCCGAGCCTGCCTGTCTGCCCAGTTGTCTTCCCATGCCATCTTGTCCATCCCCCTGTCTCTGTGAGTGGGGCTGAGAGAGAAGCATGGCTAGGAGATGTAACTGCCTCTTTGTGTCAGCTGCACGAGCCAGTGTTCTGTGTCTGCCCGTGGGGAAGTGCTCACTGCTGTCCATCTCTGCCAGCTACTACCTGAGCCTGAGCTCCTGGGCTGCCTCGGGCTCTGGGACCCGTCCTTGGGATGCTGCTGGGGATTCTGGCTGATTCTTCTGCCGTATTGTCCAGGCCTAAAGCACAAAGACGTGAAGACCTGGCCTGGCCAGATGGGATGTGGCTCTAGGGTGAGAGCCCAGATAAACATGCCTCAGACCATACTGACCTCAAGGGTGATGGGAAGGGGAGCCTCTGGGACTTCTCACGTCCCATCTAATGTGACAGCTTTGCTCTTCCCCACCCCTACTGTGTGCCAAGCCCTGTGCCCTCTTGGGCTTTGTATGGAGCGAGGCCTCTTTTGTCTGTCCCAACTGGGATACACAGATGGAGAATGAGGACCAGTCATGGTCTTTTCTCTCCTCAGGTTGTCCAGGGCCTGCAGAGTCACAGCCTTGATTCATTGAAATGAGTGGGGAGGTTCCCCTTGTCCCTTTGTGCTCTGGCCTGAAGCTCATCTTTATCTACCTCCACAGGCCCACTGTGCCCCAGCCCCTCCCAAAGCAATGCCTCCCCACAAAGCCACCCTCTGCGCATACTTCAGGCTAATTTTTATGAGTCATTCAACTGCAAATGATCAGATACCTGCTGTGTGTAGACTGCTGGATGATTCAGACGGAGCAGAACAGACTGGAATCCAACGGTTAAGGGGACAGTCACACAATGACAAGCTCTCGTGTTGTGAAGGAATGCCTAACACGAGAGTATTGTCTGTAGATCAAGAAGCAGCATTTGGGCTGAGTTCAGGATGGGTGCGAGCATGGGTGGGGTTTGTAGCCCCCACCCCCACCCCAGGGACAGGAGACCCTAGGCAGAGAAGCTTGTGGAAGAGCTCTGAGAAAATGGGTAAGGACGACTCTTTACCGATGAACGTTGCTGAGAGCTACATGTGGTTTTTATCAAGCCCAGAGCCGTTGGAATCCAGGAACAGTTTTGTGGCAGCAAAGACATGCCAGGTCACAGAGTTTTAAAGTGATTCCTCCTGGGTGTGTGAGGCAAAGAGAATAAGGTGGGGCGGGGAATGGACTCTGGGGAGGTCAAAGGGGCATCATCAGAACTTAGTCATGGGGTCAGCGTGCACCACATGAAGGGTAGGGAGGAGCCAGACACCTCTGACTTCCCTGGTGGGTTGTGTGTGAGGAAAGCGGCAGCTCAGCACCTGCTGAGGAGAGACCGTCCCAGGAACTGCTGAGGGCACACTCAGTTGTGTGTCTTGGGAACTGCCAAGAGGTAGGGAGCTGTTGGAACCCAGGCTGGAGAAGGAAGTTGAGAGATGTCAGTGAGTGGACTGAACCAGAAGGATGCACATCCTATGGTAAGGGGCACAGAGGATAAACCCCGAGGGCATCTTAGGACAGGTGGGTCGGGAAGAGGAAGCTCCTGCAAACCCAGCCCTCCAGAAGCTGAAGCAGGTAGGTTATGGGTTAGAGGCCAACCTGGGCTGCTTACTGACAACCTGTCCTTAAATATTAATCAAAACTGCTGGGCGTGGTGGCTCATGCCTTTAATCCCAGCACTCNGGAGGCAGAGGCAGGCAGATTTCTGAGTTCGAGGCCAGCCTGGTCTACAAAGTGAGTTCCAGGACAGCCAGGGCTATACAGAGAAACCCTGTCTCNAAAAACCAAAAAAAAAAAAAAAAATCAAAACTGCCTGTGAAAAATATAAAGGAGAAGCCTGAGGTTGGGTGGAGCAGAGAGAGAGCCAGTGCCACCGAGGCCCAGAGAGCCTGTGGGGAAGCCATGGGGGCCTGCCTCGAAGAAGGCACTGGGATGAGATTGTTGTTGGTTTCATCCCCAGTCTGAGGAAACTGGCCTGGGGTAGTGTCTGTGTTTCGACAGGCCCATTCCAGGAAAATGGATCAGTAACTGGAAGACAGCAGTAGAGGAGTAGGCAGTCAGAGGCTCGTGCAGGTTTCACTGTCCAAGGGAAGGACACCGACCCATGGATCATGTCCAAGCCCTGAGGGGAAAACAAGCTACTGAGAAGGCTTGGTAGGGATGGGTGGTAGAGCCAGCCTTGGAGTTGCCCTCTCTGACACTGCAATACAGGGAGGCACACACTGGAGCCTTGGTGAATGTTTGATGACCAAATTGAAACCAGACAGACACCACTGAAACCCTAGCATCTTCTAGGTGAGAAGGCACATAGGCCATCTTGGCTACATACAGAGTTCTAGGTCAGCCAGGACTACAAGGTGAGACCCTGTCTTAAAGAAAAGTGTCCTAATAGCTTCAGCTTGGGCTCCTTGGGTCTGTTAAACCATGTGAGGCCCAGGGCCTGCTTTCTCAGATCTTCCTGCTCCCAAACCATACCTCTCTGCTTTGAACACATCAATCTTAGGAATCTCACAACCTCGCTGCCCGTGGGCCCTTCTTTTGACAGGGGACACCCCCCACACACACACACACACACACGCATACCCCATCTCTGCCCCTTTTCCTGAGTGCCTGGTAAGTGGCACATCCTGCTGCCTTCGCACTATTGGCTGACTGCTGCCAGCAGAAGGTGACACCTGGCAAGACTTCTGGGTACCAAGTAGTACCGTGTTAGGGGTACCTTCTAGGTTAGGAATTATGTCATACTCATTTACAACAACCCAGCAGCCGCACAGATGGTTGGAGGAGAGGAGAAATGCATGCACGCACAAAGAGAAGTCAAAGCTGGGGCTGGGGCGGAGCTGGCAGTGTTTGCCTTGCATGCAGGAAGCTCTGGGGTTGATTTCTTGTAGTGCAGAGTCTGGGCATGGGGTCACAGGCACCTGAAAAATGGGCGTGGAAGACTCCGCAATGTAAGTTCATCCTCAGCTGCAAATTGATCAGAGGCTGGGCTGGCTAAATGAAGCCCTGTCTAAGAAAGGGGTGGGGGGAGTGAAAAACTGGGCTGGTGGGTTAGAGCTCAGTTCTACCATTGTTAAGAGCTCTTAACAATGAGGTCCTGGGTTCAGTCTCCAGCACTTGATCCAGATACAAAAACGCTTCAAAATAAAAATGAAAACAAAAAGGGAAAGGAAAGGAGGAGATGGAAGCTAGAGACTGAAGACAAGAGAAGGGAGAGAAACTGAAGGACAGCTTCAGGTGAAATGACACCAGACGACTCAGCTACCTGCGCCAGCTTTGCTTCAGTGTCCTGGGAGCTGGGCCTGCTCCTCCACAGCCTTTATTGCTAGCTTCTAATAGAGGATGACTGGGGAGGAGTTAAAGTTCCCTCCAGCCAATCTTCAGTGAAGCCAGGTGGTGATGTGATTCAGGTATCTGTAAATGCTACAGAGCAGCTCCTATCCACTTTCAGGAGTATGTATGGGTCAGGGATCATTGTCAGGAGGAAGAAGGAATCAAAGGCAGCTGTATCAACACATGGATGATGGCTCACAAAACCCAGAGCCCTGGAGCTTGCTGCACAACTTGGAAGAAACTCCACAGATCAGTGTCTTCCAGGCAGCTTCACCAGTATGAACCTACCCAACAGTTCATCCTTATAGCCTTGAGGGCCCTTATATATCTGGTCAGTTTCAGGGACTTCCTGAGTGCTCTGGATTGTGTATTTCCTGAATTTTAATGAGCCTACCTCTAGAACTGGTGACTTAAAAGAGCCTTCCCTCAGAATTCCCTGAGTCTTCAAAATTATTTACTAAGTTTCAACAGCCTTCCATCAGGGTGGTTTGTTAGAACTCCAAGGAGATGATTCACAATATCTTTCTTGGATAGAGGCCTGAGTCAGGAAACAGCTGTAGGAGAATCCCAACCCCCACCCCCACTCCTGTCACACTGCCAGCTTGGCTGTGAAGGTAGAGGTGGTTGAACATGGCACAGTGACTTCTTTTAGCATTTCCTTAAATGCGTGTATTCACCGCCTGGGCGAAATCAATTTAACAGCTCAATCCCTACAGCTATTAGAATGCTTGAATTGACTGCTCTGGAAAACAAACCTTTACCTAGATGGAGGAATTTGGAATGCAGGATTCTTATCTTTCAAGAGTATTTTTAATTGTGTAAAGAATAGAATGGAGTGTAGCTCAGTGGCAGGGCTCCCTGGGTTGGATCTCCAGCATGAAAGAATAGAAAGCAGAAGACAGGCTGAGGATGTGCCTAGAAATGAAGTCCTAGGCTTGATCCTCCACACCACAAAAAAACGGATGAAGAACCAGGCAGGAGAGACAGAATGAAGAGACAGGTGGGTCTCTTAAGTTTAAGACCAGCCTGGGGTAGGTACCACATGCCAGGCCAGCCAGAGCTACAAAATGACATCTTGTTTGAAAACAACAGTTTTTTTTGTTTGTTTGTTTTTTTAACAGCTGTAAGCTGGGCCTGGTGGTGTGAACGCCTTTAATTCCAGCACTCAGGA
Organism: Mus pahari; assembly: GCF_900095145.1. Classification (NCBI taxonomy): domain Eukaryota; kingdom Metazoa; phylum Chordata; class Mammalia; order Rodentia; family Muridae; genus Mus; species Mus pahari. Next base: position 52,512,854 of record NC_034599.1, on the reverse strand, counting down.
AGCAGAGGTAGGCAGACCTCTGAATTTGAGGCTAGCCTGGTCTATAGAGTGAGTTCTAGGATAGACAGGGCTACACAAAGAAATACTGTTTCAAAACATAAATTAAAAAAAAAAAACAAAAAACCGCCGGGCGTGGTGGCTCACGCCTTTAATCCCAGCACTCAGGAGGCAGAGGCAGGTGGATTTCTGAGTTCGAGGTCAGCCTGGTCTACAAAGTGAGTTCCAGGATAGCCAGGGCTATACAGAGAAACCCTGTCTTGAAAAACCAAAACAAAAAACAAACAAACAAACAAAAAACCCAAGCGGACAAATGCTGTAATTTAGATCTTGGCACAGGCAAACAAGGTAGGGCCTTGAAGGTCGTCAGTAGCATCATAGGCCAACTTGGGTGACGTGAGACCTTGCTTTTAAAAAAAAAAAAGCAGAAGATGTAATGAACCATCCCAGGTCTGACTGCGTTCTCTGTACCACCAGCTTGTCCTGTCCTAGGATCTGGGACAGTTGAGAACAAATCCCAGACATATGAATTCATCCATAAAGCTTTAATGTGTTTCTCCTAAGTACGTAAAAACCATAACTCCAGTACTACGTCACACCTAAAATTTAAACCATAATTCTTTGCTATCATCGACCCATTGCTCCAGTTTCCCCAATCATCTTATTTTTCTAGTTGGGTTAAAATTAGACTCCAAACAAGATATTTTATATTTCATAGACTCCAAACAAGATATTTCATCACTTGTATTTGTACTTGTTCTCCCTACAGCCTTTTCCTCCCATTGCCTTATCCATCTTTAATCCCAGCACTCTGGAGGCAGAGGCAGGCAGATCAAGGCCAGCCTGGTCTACAAAGTGAGTTCCAGGACAGTCAGGGCTACACAGAGAAACTCGTCTTGAAAAACCAAACCAAACAACTAAGTACCCGGCTTCTTCTTCTTTATTTATTTTATTTATTTTTTTGGTCTTTTTCGAGACAGGGTTTCTCTGTGTAGTCCTGGAACTCACTCTGTAGACCAGGCTGGCCTCGAACTCAGAAATCTGCCTGCCTCTGCCTCCCAAGTGCTGGGATTAAAGGCGTGCACCACCACGCCCGGCTCTTTTTTTTTTTTTTTTTTTTTTTTTTTAAGTTTTATTATGTACCACGCCCTGGCTGGCCTGGTAACCTAGGATAGTCTTATCAAACTCACAGGAGTCCTCCTGCCTCAGCCTTCTGAGTGTTGAGATACAGGCATGTGCTACCGTGCCCAGCAGTTTTGTCTTTCAAGATACCCTTTGTGGAGGGCCCAGAGGCACTGGCAGAAGGAGTTATTGGGTATGCAGGACAACAGAGGGCCACAGCTAAAGAGAAGGGTGAAGGGATGCAAGGCTCAGGGGAGAGCGGTCAGATGAGTGGCCAGAAAGCAGGCTATGCATGTGCTCTTAAAGGAGCAGGATGAAAAGGACTGCCCCACCCCAAACAAACAGACCAACAAGGAGGGAAGGCCAGGGCTGTGGAGGAGCAGGGCCTGGCACTGAGCATTCCTGAGCTCCCCATCCTCTCACCAGCTGAAGGAGCAGAGGAAGAACAGGAAGATGGCCTAAGCAAAGAACAGAGGCAAAGCTCAAGTTGGCTAGGAGCCCAGGGGATGGCCAAGGCTTCAAGTGGAGGTGAGGAAGGGTGGGGCCTGAGATCAGACCTGCAAGAGAAACAGGATGTGTGTATTGGGGGGTGGGGGTGGAGAGCATAGAGTCAAAAATCTAGATCCTGGAAGGTCCCGGTGTCTCCCTGCCTGACTGCGTGGCGTCCTATAGCCCATCGTTGGCCTCACAGCCAGGATCCATCCAGGTGCCCAGAAACCAGCTCCACTGCAATGCTGGAGACCAGAGGCCTCTCACCTTCCCTCTGCCTCCTTTCCCTACTGCTGGCTCTGCACGGTGCTGAAAGGAGCCAGACCCCTCCTCTACGCAGGTTTGAGTACAAGCTCAGCTTCAAGGGACCAAGACTGGCAGTTCCTGGGGCTGGAATACCCTTCTGGAGCCACCATGGAGGTGAGGAGCAAAGGCGGACTTGCCATGTCCAGGGTCCTCCAGAGTGCTGCCGGGCCTGGAGTCAGAGGGACAGTGGATGTGAGGGGCTCAATTCGAGAGAGGGAACACAGGGGTGACAGTGGCTGGCCCAGGACCCTTCCCAGACCTGTCTCCTGCTCCCCCAGGCCCTGCTGCTTTGCCTATTTGTGAAGGATCCAGAGGCACCACAGAACAAGCTATTGGGTATGTAGGACAGCACAGGGTCACAGCTAAAGAGAAGGATGAAGAAACGCAAGGCTCAGGGGAGAGGGGCCAGATGGGTATAGACCAGGCTATACATCCTAGCTCTACCTCACGTACCAGCTTCAGTTTCTCTTTGCCCAGGACTTTTTTTTTTTTTTGTCTCGCTTCTATTTGCAGTACCCCCTCTTGCTCTGCTCTGGACTGTAAACACACACGCGTGCACACGTACATTCACGCACACACCTGATATGTCCCAGATAGGCCTGTTTTCTGCTAGCTCCATCCCATGGAACTAGAGGTCTGCTGGAGGGAGGCACTGTGTGTCCAGCTGTTTTGTTTCAGCGGGCACCAGCGGCCTGTTGATTGGAGATGGAAGCAGACATGAGAGGATCTTAGCCCACAGGTCTGTGCTCCGGGACTTCCAAACCCCGATTTGTCCGATCCTGTTCACAAAGGGTCTGTGATGACTTATCAAAAACTATGTAATACGCAGGATCGTACATTATGAGTAAGAGAAAAGCATCAAAGACTCTGAGTTAGAGTGGAGCAGAGACTGGGTTGGGGAACACGGGTCATTTACAGATATATGGTGACGTTTATTCAGCCACGGATTTTGTTCAGAGCCTTTTAGCTGGAGAGGCAAAGAGGAAAAGTAGATCGGCTATATATTTCTATCTTAGACGTAAGTGTCAAACAATGGCACAGTTCCTGACTAAGATGCTCTAAGACGACAGGAACAGAAGGCCAGGGGATAAACGAGGGAGTGGGCTGTCTCACAGGCACGTGCTGCCTTAGGGACAGGATGGCAGAGCCAGTGCTCTGCTCAGAACCTCACCACAGCAAGGTGTCACAGATCCTGAGGGAGAGCAGTATGTCCTCCCAGATCACCAGCTAAGATTACTGTCTATCCCTTCATCTCCTCGTTGATCAGAGCCCCACCCAAAGCTCCACTCTGCCCAGCCCAGATAGCCAGACTGAGTCAGGCTCAATCTGGGGTGAGGTCCCAGACACACCACGTAGTGATGAGAACGTGAGCTTAGTCAGATAAGCTTGCCTCCCACACGTCTCCTTGGGCTGGGTGTGGTGGTGTAGGCCTGTGATCCCAGCACTTAGGAGGCTGAGGCAGGAGAATCAAGAGCATGAAGCTACCCTGGGCTGCTTGTCAAGTCCCTTTCGTTTTTATAAAAAGAGCTCAGCTTAATAAAAGCATTTGCCATGCAAGCCTGACAGCCTGCATTTGATTCTGAGAACCCACAGTGGAAGGAGACAACCAGCTACTGAAAAACGATTGAAAGCTGTCCTCCAGCCTCAATATATGGGCCTGCTTGTGGGCTCACACACACACACACACACACACACACACACACACACACACACACACGTTTTAAACGTTTTAAAGTGTAAAAACAAAAACGAAAAAAATGCTGGGCTGGCAATCTGCTCAGTGTTGGGCTGGCAATGCTGCTTAGCTGGCCAGTGCTTGTTTGGCTAAATTCAAGATCTGTATAAAACTAGATGGGATTATTACCGGTTATCCCAGCACTCTGTAGAAATGAAGGCAGGAAGATCAGGAGCTCGGGGTCATCTTCGGCTATCCAGAGAGTTCTAGGCCAGCCTCGTTTACATTATAAAACCAAACCCCCCAAAACACAACTCCCTTCAAGCAGTGGTGGCTTCCAGGGACTTGGGAACTGCTGTGCTTCCCCACCCAGCACTGGCCTTTGCAGAACAAACAAGCTGGATTAGCAAGCTCCGGAAAGTCTTGGCAGGGTCTAGGCCTTGGACCAGGTTCCAGGTTGGTAGACCTGAGTGTTGGGGAGCCAGTTGGAACAGAGCCTTTGATTCCCCCCCCCCTCCAGTCCTGCCGCGTCTGCCTCAGTTTTACTCCCTCTTCTCCCCACCACAGGAAGCTCCTCCGAAATGCCCCCGCCCCCCCCAGCGCCAGGGTAAACCTCGGACATGCCCCTAGTGCCAGGGTAAACCTCGGACACGCCTCCCAGCGCCAGGGTCAACCTCGGACACGCCCCTCCAGCGCCAGGATAGTCCTCGGACATGCCCCCCAGCACCAGGGTAGTCCTTGGACATGCCCCCCAGCGCCAGGGTCAACCTCCGACATGCCCCCAGTGCCAGGGTCAACCTCCGACATGCCCCCCCTCCCCAGCGCCAGGGTAATCCTCGACCTCTCATAGTCTACACCCTTTCCTCACCACCCTCCAGGCCAGAGCCTGCCTCAGACCCTCTGCCACAGACCTTCTGCCATAGACCTTCTTCTTCTTGGGCTGCCCTTGGTCCCTCAGGGGTCTTTCCCAGCTTGTGCTTCTTGTTTTTCCAGAACTGTTGTCTCATGACAAGAAGGAAGCCTTAGTGGAAAGACATGTGTTTGAGCTTCTGTAAAATGGTATCTGGTTTTTTTGGAGACAGAATTGATGATGATGATGGTGGTGGTGATGGTGAGATGGTGTGTGTGTGTGTGTGTGTGTGTGTGTGTGTGTGTATACATATGCATTAGCCCATGCCTATACATGTGAAAGCTAGAGTTGACATTAGGATAAAAATTCCTCAATTGCTTTTCACTTTTGTTGGTGGTGGTAGTGGTGGTTTTATGTACCCCTGGCTATCCTGGAACTCACTCTGTAGACCAGGCTAACCCTGAACTCAGACATTCATTTGCCTCTGCCTCCTGAGATATGTGTCAACACTGCCTGGCTGTCTTTTATTGTTCATATTTATTTGGTTTGGTTTTTTCAAGACAGAAGAGTTGATACTTTGTGTGTGTGTGTGTGTGTGTGTGTGTGTGTGTGTATTTGGTGTTTTGTCTGTATGAGAGTATCAGATTCCCTGGAACCAGGATTACAGACAGTTGTGAGCAGTCATGTGAATATTGGAAACCCAGGTCCTCTGGAAGAGCAGTCCAGCAAGCCCCAACAGGCACCTGTCTTTCCCCCGGGTCTGGGGTTACAAGCCTGTCTCACACTGCCATGCCCAGCTCCTAGAACTCAATCTGTAGACCAGGCTGGCCTCCAACTCACCAAAATCCACCCTGCCTCTGCCTCTGGAGTGTTGGGATTAAAGGCATGCACCATCACCACCTGGCTTATGCCCAGCTTTTTTGTAAATGCTGGAATCTGAACTCAGGTCCTCACACTTACACAGCAAGCTCTTTACCCACTGGGCCATCCCCCAGCCCCAGCACAGTCCGATGTAGCCAAGGATGACCTCAAAGCTGACTACATAGCCAAGGATGGCCTTGAATTCCTGATCCTCCTGCCTCCAGCTCCCGAGAGCTAGGATTGCAGGTGTATACCACCACACTCGGTTTTATGGGCTACTGGGGATGGAACCCAGAGCTATGTGTGTACTAGGCAAGTAGTCACCCAACTGAGCTCCATCTCATGTCCCATAAAATGGAATCTTATAAAAATGGATGGCACAGACGTTCAGTGAGGCCGAAGTAGAACACAGTAAATTACTGGCTCTTGTTGCCTTTCCTGGGTATCACCCAGCCGGGTTCTGGTCCCATTTCCCCAGTGGACTCTCGCATCTCAGCAGCCAGCCACATGTCAAATGACAAAGTCTTGGTGTGAGCTCTTTCCCAGGGCTTGGCTTTTGCCAATGAGATAGAGATGTAGAGTAGAGTCCAGTGGTCCTCTGCTGCCCTGCTCCACAGACGCCATTCCAGGCTTAGAGGAAGTGCGGCTGGTTCCATCTATGAAGAACCGGAGTGGTGCTGTGTGGAGCAACATCTCTGTCTCCTTCCCTTCCTGGGAGGTAGAGATGCAGATGAGAGTGACTGGACCGGGGCGCCGGGGAGCCCAGGGTGTGGTGAGTGGTCCTTCCTCATATCTGTTGGGGAAGCAGGTGATAGGCCCCAGGTACCAGTGTCCTACAGAGACCCTGACCTCTGGGCTGCGAACTTGCAGACCATGTGGTACACCCAGGACAGGGATCAAGTCGGCTCTGTGGCGGAGGGGCGAGCCTCATGGGATGGCATCGGGATCTACTTTGATTCCTCCACCAGTGATGTCCAGGTGGGTAGCCATCTCCTGCTCATCCTCCTGCCCGACTGTCTTAACCCTAATCCTCACTATCCTCACTCTGCCTGCGGCTCAGACCGATTGTCACCTCCCACGCAGGACAGCCCTGTCATCCGAGTACTGGCCAGTGATGGGCGTGACCTCCGGGAGCAGTCTGGGTAAGGGCTTGAGAGAACTGAGCACCCCACACACACACGCTCCCGCCCCGTTCTTGAGTTTATCAATCACTTATACTTCTTTTCCTAGAGAATCCACCCCTCCTAGACCCGAGCCCCTCGCTGATGTCTTATTCTGAGCTCCGCTGCCTGTGGCAACTCTTTCCCATTGGTCTGAGCTGTGCCTCAGGAACCAGACCGCAATGTGCTTGCTTTTCTGGGTGATAGCCCCATCTTTCTCCAGTCATTTAGCACACGAGCCCCAGGTGAAGTGACAGAGGCTGGAACTACCATGAGGGTCTCACTCACTCCAGACACCCTTATTAAGCACAGACTGCTAGGTGTGGACATTGAGGCCCAGGAAGGCTGGTTAACCTGACTGACTGCACAGCAAGGATCCCGGCGCTAGACACACTGTTGTCTTTTTCTCCCAGATGAGGTGGACTCCTGTCCTTCCCCTGCTGGCTGCCCATAGCGGCTGGACTGGTTTGTCAGTGTGTCTCAGCAAACATCCTTCGGCCCATCACAATTAAGATAATTGCTGGCATTTATGGAGTTGAGCTGACTGTATACCAGGCACGGTGCCCAGACGTTTGACATTGTCTTGTGAACCCTCATAACACTGTTATGAGGTAGTTACAATTATTATCCTCATTTTAAAGACAACAGTGCTGGGGTTTGGGAAGGTGCGAGAACTTGCCCAAGGTTATACAGCCACGCAGTCACTGCCTCCAATCTGGCTTCTCCCTGTTCTCTTCTGCCCTGCTCTTGGCTGAAGGTGATAGCATAGGTCTCTTAGTGTGCACCCACGGGGCCAGAGAAACTCAGGCTCGACTCTGCTCCCGATTCCCCGAGCCTGCTGAGCCTCCCTGGGGGGAAGGTGAACTAGACATACTGCCCTTGGTCGTTAGGACAGGTCCCTTAGTGTCTGCCTCAAGTAGTCTGAACCTTGGTAGGTTGGGAAAGGGACAGACAGGCCTTGGAGCTTAAGGGAAATGGAGGGAGGGAGGGAGAGAAGGGTGGAGAGAGGGGGGGAAGTGGGATTAGGAGATGAGCTAGGGGGTAGATTTGGAAATCCTGTGGTTAGCCTGGGCCTCTGGCTCCTGTGAGCTCTCCAGTCCCAGCTGACAGTGCCAGGCAGATCTTACATTCTTATTCCTCCTTCTCCTGCCATGAAAGCAAACTATAGCAAAGGAGCCTCAGGGTAGACTACAGGGACTTATCCCAAGCCAGGTCACCCCACGGGGACAGTGACACTGCAGGCTTGGACAGAGTTGCTCCTGGGACTGTTCTCCATGGACTAGCCCTTTGGTCCCATGTGGCTGGCTGCATTCCAATTGTCCACAGGGATGGAAGTGTCCGGGAGCTTGGCTCCTGTCACAGGGACTTCAGGAACCGGCCGTTCCCCTTCCGAGCTCGGGTTACCTACTGGAGGCAGAGGCTGCGTGTGAGTCACCCTTGCTGTTCCTATGGGAGCCTCCTGTGGGACAGAGAGCTGTGGTGTGAGGGGAGGGTATTTGGTGTCCCAACATCCCCAGGACAGGGACCCATGTGTCACTCACACACTTGTCCTCACACCCATGTGAGGTCCCTGGTACTCCCAGACCAGTGATCTCCCACCAATACAAAGAACCACAAGGTTCCCGTGAGACCAACGCCTGCGTCCCTTTCATGCCATTGCAGTCCCTAGCTCTGTAGTTTCTACCTTACCTCAGGTCTGGGGAGCCGGTGAGTCGAGTAGGGGATAGCCCCTTACCCTGGGACCAGAAGAGGCAGGAGTTTACTCCCTCCATGCCCCTCAGGTGTCTTTGAGTGGAGGTCTTACTCCTAAGGACCCTGAAGAGGTCTGCGTCGATGTGGAGCCCCTGCTTTTAGCCCCTGGAGGCTTCTTTGGGGTCTCAGCAGCCACCAGCACCTTAGCAGCAGGTGAGATCCCTACCAGGTCGGTAAGAGTGGAGGGCTGTGTTTGGTGATGGCAAGACCTGGTTGCAGCTTCTAAAGTGCCTTTGTACGGCATCAACCACCTCCTCAACGAGGGGCCTGGGCTGGTCACACTCCCTCTCTGGCTTCTCCATCAGGAGGCCACATTGACTTTGAAAAGCTATTGAGATCTCAGAGGGAGTCTGGGAGTGTAGCTCTGCGGGTGAGTCCTTAAGCAGCATTCAGGGTGTCCAGTGTGGTGGTGCATACCTGTGATCACAACACTTGGGACAGAGAGGTGGGGGGACGGGACGGGTTGGGAGTTTAACATTCTCCTCTGCTACATAGCAAATTCAAAGGGCAGCCTGGGCTAAGTGAGACCCTGTCTCCAAAAAGAAAAAGCCTCAAATGAGATGACACATGAGGAATTTTATAGTCTGGTATCAATATCCAAAAACTCACTTTACTGGATGCTGTAGGCTAGTAAAAAGAGGGACATCACAAGCTACATACAGAACTGGAGCAGCGGGTTATCTTGAGATAAAAAAGCGCATGGAGGGCCCCCAGCTGAAAAGCAGGTTGCACCCAGAGTGTGGGAGTCTGTGGGTGCCGGTCCTCTATCTTTGGACTCTGGGTACTGGGGAGTCACCGAAGGTTTCTGAGAAGTGATATGGTTACAGCCATGATCAGGAAGCAGCCACTGTGTGCTCATAATTTCAGTAGTAGCTCTCTTCTGTGTCCTGTGGTCTGCTGCATGGCCCTTGGGCCCCACTCTGGCTGTGTGTGGTTCAACCCTCACATCCCACACACTTGTGTATTTAACCTTCATACCTTCCCAATGAAGTAAGCGAGACAAAAGTCAGAGTTGCCCAGGGTCGTACAAGCCTCTTGTTTCTCTGGCAAATAGTAGAGTCAGGATGGATGAGCTGCTGAGTAAAAACCTCCTTATCCCCATTTCATCTGTCCCTCTTCCAGATGACCATGATGTCCTGTCCTTCCTGACCTTCAGTTTGAGGGAACCAGGTCCAGAGGTAATGCCAGCCATGTCTGTTTGATAGAGGTAGCTCAGAGACCCTGCCCTCCTCAGCCACCTCCACTCATGGCATACCTACTATCCTGGTTCTAATCCCAGCTAACTCTCTGAATTCTACTTAAGTCAGACCTTGGGCTGGACAGTGTAGGGGCTAGGGTTTGTCTTCTAGGCTTCCCAGGTGGCATATACCTTTAATCCCAGCACTCAGGAGGCAGAGGTGGGTGGGACTGCACAGTTAGAACCTTGTCTCAACAACAAAAGGAAACCAAGAAAGCCCAAGGTGGAGGGATTGGGGGTAGGGAGTATGGTGGAAGGTGGGGAGGTGGGGAGTGGGTTGGAGGGGAAGAGAAGAAACACTGGTCTGAGCGAGCAGGATGGGAGAGAAGGATACCTGGAGGAGATGAACTTAAAGGAGCACCATACCTAAAGGCTTAAAATGACCAAGGGCCTGAGCTCACAGTGAGTAGGAAAAGATAAAAGGATGTGGCAGACACAGTGCTTCCGTGCAAGCTGCAGGGCTCTGTTGGGACCTGGTGGTTGAGCTGTAGGTTCCTCCTTAGTCCTGGTGAGTCTACGGCTGGAGAGGAAGACTGGGCTCCCAGGGTCCGCGGGGAGGCTGCCCCGCACAGTACTCCCATGCATTTGCCCTTGAGTTTTTGTCTTCTTCCAGGAAGCCCCTCAGCCACTCATGGAGAAGGATCAGTTGCACCTGGCCAGGAAGCTGGAAGAGCTGAAGGCAAGGCTGGCCCTGGGCACCAGAGAGGCTAGCATGCCAACACTGAACTCCCAAGCCCAGGAAGAAGGTAAGTACCCAGGGGTCAGGCAGGTAGGGCCATAGGACATTGTAGGGCTGTGGAACATCGTCCCTCGAACCAGAAGCACATTAGCCAGTGGAGAAGTAAGGACCCACAAGGAAGCTGTATCTAAGCAAAACCTGGGCTGAGCCTTCCTCCTGACACCCTCACTCGGACACTCTCTCTCTCTCTCTCTCTCTCTCTCTCTCTCTCTCTCTCTCT
>NC_034599.1:52491714-52502411 GCF_900095145.1 Mus pahari | reverse complement strand
TCTCTCTCTCTCTCTGTGTGTGTGTACCGCAGCATTTGTGTGGCAGTCAGAGGATGACTGTGAAATCTGTTCTCTCCCTTCCACCTTTATATGGTGTGGGATCTGCGGACTTGAGGATCAAGCTTACATTGTCAGGTTTCCCTGACAAATACTTTTCTGTCGCCCACCCTGCTTGCTGGTCCCCTGAGACCCACTTTCCAGGGGAGGTCTTAAAAGAAGAATCCACAGTTCCTCCTGCTTCACTACAAAACAGGATTTACTGCCCCACCCAAACAACCTTTCTGCCCCAACCCCCAGGGGAAAGGTTCTTTAACCTGGAGGATACGCTGGGCAGACAAAGCCAGATCCTACAGGCCCTCCAGGCTCTCTCCAGGCAGATGGACCAGGCTGAGAGGCACTGGAAACAGCAGTTGGGGTCTACTGTCCAAGTCCGGCCTGAGGGAGGCTGGGTGAGTTACCCTGGGCCACCCTGAATTCCACCCAAGGGCTTGAAAGAATAATGACAGTCTAGCTCTAACCTCACCCAAGCTTGGGGGTGAAGGTGGGTAGGTCATAGGATGCAACAGGATAGTATGTAAGAGGATACTGCCACATGGCAATTGCCCTGGAGCCACAGACTGAGCTACAAAGAAGAGATTGCCAGGTATTTGGAATCGGGTGTATAGACAAATGCAGAAATAGACTAGGCGCTAATTTGCATGTGGCTTCACGTGTGATTTGCATAAGACTTGCTTAAATGCTCAGTTGCACCAGAATCCTCATTTCATCTCTTCTGCCACCCTGGCTCCTCCCCCAGGTGTCATTCCCTAGAACATGCTCCAACTTGGGGAGTGAAAGCTAAACCCAGCCAAAGCGCTGGGTCAGAGGGAGCCAGTTGCTCTTGCAGGCTTTGCTGGGCTCTGCCAGCCCGGGCTTTAATCCTTTGTCCTCAGTCCAGGACAGCCTAGGCTAGGAAGCTGGAATGACACAGAGGAGAGAGGCCCATTCTCCAGCTATTTCTGATCCTCCTTCAGGCCCTGGACCCCTCTTGCTTGATTGCACTCACCCTCAGAAATGTCAGCTACCTCTCCAGGTCCCTGTACTGGATTTTAACTAGTGCTGGCCCACAGCCTAGGAGAAAGACACAGAAAGGATTGGGTTGGGCTTCTGCCTCCCTGAGGAGACAGGGACATGTTTTAAAAGGAGAAGGATTTGTGGAAAGCCCCGAGGACCCTTTGGGGAGAAGGAGGGTCCTCTGTAAGCCCAGATGGACAAGTGCCAGGGGGATTCAGTGTGTCCAAAAAGAAGGGTGCCATGGCCATTTAATAAGGTTTCTGGAAGAAGGATGAGGTATCTGTGGGAAAGGTGAGGGCCACTGTCCTCTGGCTACTAGATAAGAGCTGGCCCTCCCGTAGAACACTGCCAAGGTCAGCACCCTGCTCTATGGACAGCGGACACTGATCCAGGCCCTGCAAGAGATGAGGTAAGAGATGAGGAGGGGTACTGAGAGAGGGAAGAAAATATCCATCATCCTCCTGTCTCTATCAGCAATTTCTGCCCCCAATGCTGGGGCTATAGACACGTACAGCCATACCTGGCTTTATATGTGTGTAGTGGGAATATGAACTCGGGTTCTTGTGCTTGCAAAGCAAGCATTCTCACCCACTGAACCATCGCCCCAGCCCTTGAGGGCATATATTTTGATAGAGGTTCTTGGAAGAAGCCCACAGCCAAGATGAGTCTCTTTGGAGGAAGTGGTCTGAGCTCATTTTGCCTCCAGTGTTCCTGATTCTCACTTTGGCACGCCCATGCCTGTGAAGTGCCCCGTGGAGCTCTGGGGAAGGGGAGACCCCATCCTCACTCTGGGTTCTGTGGGTGTACATCCTCCATCCTGGTGCATGGCATGTTAATTCCTTCGGGATAGAGATGAAAGGCAGAGTCTAGAGAGCCTGGAACACAGACAGACACTCATAGAGACTTCTTTTTATAAGCTAAAGTTGTCTGGGATTCTGGGGAATAAGTTTTAGAGTTAAAAACACCAACTCCCAAGCTGGGCGTGGTGGCACACGCCTTTAATCCCAGCACTTGGGAGGCAGAGGCAGGCAGATTTCTGAGTTCAAGGCCAGCCTGGGCTACAGAGTGAGTCCCAGGACAGCCAGGGCTACACAGAGAAACCCTGTCTCGAAAAAACAAAACAAACAAACAAAAAAATAAAACAAAACAAAAAAAACCCCACCAACTCCCAAGGCAGGACTCTATGGATGATACTTATTCTTTATCATGTACTGACCATCAGGGATTACGGGGAAGCACAAGGTAATTTGGGTACAATCAAAAAGAGTAATGGATCATCTTTCTTGATTCCTGTGCCCCACCCCTCCACCAGGGAAGCAGCTGCCCGGATGGCTTCAGGAGCACGCGTCTTCTACCTGCCTGTGGGCACTAAGCATCACTTTTCTGAACTGGACCATATCCTGAGCCTCCTGCAGAAGGACCTCCGGGGTCTGGTGGTAAGAAGTGATGGCTCACCCTTGAGGTCTGGCCTCTCCTGCTCTTCTCCCAACACTCCTGCAATGCCGATGCATCTGTATAGGACCCCTGACAGGCACCTAGGTGTGCCCACACACGGGTGCGAAGGAACACAGATCTCATCTATGCACTCTCTCGCTCAGGAGGAAGGCCCACCACTCAGCACTATCCAGAGACCCCTTGGTCAGCCCACCTCGATGACCAGAAAGCAAGTGGGGTGGAGGGCCACGCAGACTTCTCGGTGGTGGCACCAGTGTTTCCTGTGTCTCTGTCTCTCCTTGCTCTTTCCCTTGCCCTTACTTTCAGCATCCACTTCTCCTTCCCTCTCGTCCCTTAAGCTTTTAGTCTGTTGTTGACTTGAGGACCTATGTCTTATGAACTGTTCCCACAAATGGATCCACGTGAGATTGGAAGAGGCAGCTTTGGACACTGCCCTTTTCCCATGTTCCCTAGATGACAGCCAAGATGGCTCAAGCCTGAGGGAGATAAATAGGGATCATTGAAGGCATAGATTCCAAGCCCCCTCCCCCTCACCTGGGTTAAAAGCTGAGGCAGGGTCTTGTACTTCCCTTTCAGAAGAAGACAGCCAAGGCCCCTCGCCCATCTGGCTGGCTTCCGGGATCCTCCACATGTCTGCACACCAGCATCTTCCTGTTCTTCCTCCTAATCCAGACTGTAGGCTTCTTCTGCTACATGAACTTCAGGTGGGCCTTCCCACGGGCAGGACTCCCACTCTACCTGTATCCAGTGGTTCTGTTGAACTTGAACATCTACAACTGTCAACTTGAAAGTGGGGACTCTGAGGCTCAGATAGGAGCTACCCACTTCACCAGAGGGCTGGGAGCAGAATGTGGACCAGGGACACATCATTTACAAAGCACAGACACTTTCTCAAGCCCCAGTCCCATCTGGTCCTGCCCCACAGAGCTCACTCTAGAGTGAGCATCTGGAAACTGATAGTCAGACCTTATGTCGCCAGTGCTATGACAACTGGAAGCTTGGAGACTTGGGGAAAAAACAAGTCATTCATCTTTAGGGTTGGGTTGTGAGTGGATGGGGAATCAAGGAATTGACCTGGAAAAGATATTTGGTTTGGATCATTAAAGTGACTAAGAGTTTTCAGCCTGACAAGATAGATAAGAGGCACTGATGCAGAGAAAACAGCATCAGAAAAGGCATGGAGGCATTAAACAAAACAAAACAAAACAACATCTTTAGGGGGGAAAAAGACAGCCATTGAGTACTGTTGAAGTAAAGGGCAGGATTAATTTACAAGATTGGGCAAGGAATCTGGATGCTCTGGATTAGAAATGAGTGTCTCAAATCTCAACTCTTGGAAGGCTGAGATAGGATAGAGGGACCCTGAAATCTGGACCAACCTGGGCTGGCTACCCAGTGAGCTCTTGTCTAAAACAAAAAAACAAAAGAGGAAAACCTAGAAGTGCAACTCTGGCACTAAACCACCCAGGTAGACTTCAAATGCCAGGATGAAATGGGGACTACATGGGATGTCAAAGGAGCCACGGAAGGTTCCAGAATGTGGCAGCCTGTCATACATGAGACTCGAGGTTCCTTTTCTCTCTCACAGCAGGCAGGAGCTGGACGAAAAGCTTCGGGAGTACCTGTCCACAGGAAGCCTTTCTCTAGAGCCTGCATCACCCATCACCAGGACAATAGGGGTTCTGAGGAGACAGCCCATCTCCCCCAGCATGCAAGCCTGACCCAGCTCAGAGCCATGTCTTACTGGGGAAAAAAAATGGGGGATAGAGGATTTAGCCAGTGCCCACATCTCAGCTTTTGGCAAGTCCATCATATTAAAGGTGATTTTCCTCGTGCTGTTTTGATACCCTTATTTATCTCCCAGCCTCACATACTCTCTGATAGCGGCTACCTTCCCTGGGTGGGCATTAGGAACAGGCAAGCAGGCAAGGAGGCCAAGAGCCAGATACCCCCACACCCTTTCCCTCTGGACTACTGTGCAAAATTCTGTCCCTAAACTTACCAAGGACAAGGATGAATCCCTGCATTTCCTTCTGGCTCATCTTTTCAGTACCCCCAAACAATACTCCCCTTTCCTGAGGCTCTAGGGACAGCAGGGCAGACACGTGACAAAGGAACTGAGCACAAACTCACCGAACCATATAACTGGGATTCCTGCTTGCGCTTCTGAGGTCTCCCTCACTTCCTGGCCTTGAGCACTTTGAGGTAGATGCTAGGGTCAGTAGATTGGGGTGGGGTGGGAGGAGGATGGAATGGTACATAAGGCTGGGGGTGTTTGCCCCTTGCTGCTACCGGGCGCTCCAAGATGAAGTCCTGGTTCTCGATGACCAGGAGAAGAGGGCATTGGAGGGTAGGAAGCAGGAACCAAGGCACACTTCAGCGCAGCCCCTTCTCCCAGGGCAGCGACCCCGCCACCGCAAGTCCTAATCAGCTGTCAGCGGTAGCCAGCAGAGCTTTGCTGGCGCTAAAGAAGGCACGTGGGAAAGGCGGGAGTGAGGAGCAGGCACGTGGTCCAGGCTTCTCAGCCCCGTGCATGCCCCCCCGCCCCCCGTGAGGAGGGTTTTGGGAAGGTAGGGACCAGTGCTCAAAGCGTGGGGCGCGAGCGCGCAACCGGAGCTGTCCCCGGGACTTAGTGCTGAAGTAGACGCTGACGAACCCGGCGCCTGGTGCGGTGGCCAGAGAAGACCATGGCGTTCATGGTGAAGTCCATGGTGGGTGGCCAGCTGAAGAACCTCACCGGGAGTCTGGGGGGCGGCGAGGACAAGGGGGACGGAGACAAGTCTGCAGCCGAAGCACAGGGCATGAGCCGAGAAGAGTACGAGGAATATCAGAAGCAACTGGTGGAGGAGAAGTAAGTAGAATTTCTTCTTAGCTCATGTGACCCCCACACAAATACCCTCAGGCTGCTACACCCACCTCTGTCCCAGAGATCCCCTCTACCTCTCCTAAACACAGTAAGAGAGCAAGAGGTTGATTTTACAGCCATCCCGTTTCAAATCCAGGACCCTGTTCCAGCCTCATCCTCTGGTTTAGAGGGGGTTGGGGGAAGGGTGAAGAGTGTGGCAGGGGCAGGGGTGCGGTGGGGGAGGGTGCACGTGCATCTCTGATGAAATAGGTAATCCCTTAATCTGATCTGGTCTTAACCGCATGTATTCCAACTGGGGCTCCTCTGAGCCTGAGGCTGTAAGAAAAGTACTTTTCATCTGGCAGGGCTCAGCGTCATGGGGACAGATCCACGATGGGGTTATTCAGAGATACTGAGCCTACTCTATGGGAGAGTTCTAGGGCAGAGTGAGCGAGGGTCTGAACATTGTGGGGAGGTTGCTTGGTTCTGATCCTCACTTTGCTTACTAGCTGAGTAACTTTAGAAAAGTCATTTAACATTTCTGTGACTCTTTTCCCCTTCTGGAAAATTGGAAGTGGAAATCACAATACGTGCTCCATATGTCTGTGAGGACTGAATGACTTAATGCATGTAAACCCTTTAGTACAGCACCTGGCACGTGGCAAATCTTCATGACATGTCAGCTATTGTCACTTGACTTAGTACCAGTTGTTCCGTGAGTTGCAAGTTTCTCATTTCCCACTTTATAGAAACGGAAGGAACATGGCATACCAAAAGTAGCAAAGGATTTTCAGAGAGAGGGAGAGAGAGAGAGAGAGAGAGAGAGAGAGAGAGAGAGAGACTCAGACCAAACAAGACTTCCACCCAGTCAGCTCTCTCTATTGGCAGGAGTGGAGAACACAGAGGAAGGATGACGTTGTGGCAAAAGCTAAGCCTGCTAGTCTGAGGGGGACTAACTGGGCACAGGCCAGCTGGGGGTTCGAGGCCTCCTTTCAGACCATTTTAGCCCCTCCTTTGCAAATCCCACACCTTCTCTCAACCCCTGAGATGACATTACAACTGGTGTCCTCTTCCCACACAGGATGGAGCGAGATGCACAGTTCACACAGAGGAAGGCAGAGCGGGCCACACTGAGGAGTCACTTCAGAGACAAATACCGTCTGCCCAAGGTATCCAGGGCCTAAACTGTGAGGTATTACTGGGACCCTGAGCACCGGGAGCTCAGACTCCCTCAGGGCCTCGCAACTCTCAACCCCTAAGAGTCACACAAGGTGCTTGATAACTTTCTTCCTTTTCTCACTCATTCATTCATTCATTCATTCATTCGTTCATTATTTGTTCATTCATTCATCCACATGTTCACAAGAGCTGAGACAAACCCCAAGCCTTTGGAAGTTTACACGTTTGTGTTTCTGGGGACAGTCCTTTTTTTCCTTCACTTCCACCTCTCTGAGCTGGGTCAAGCCTGGCACATGGAGATGCAGAGAAGAGTGGAAACAGACTCTATGAGGGAGTGAGCTCTCACGGGGCTTCTGATTACATTTGGAGAGCTGGCAGGAGGAGAGGCCATGACTCCTCCCTCCTATGCACCAGGCACTCAACCATGTTCTCCCCTGACTCTCTCAAGAGAGTTGCTAGACACTGCGTGTGAAACCAAGCTCAGAGAGACTGAAGGACTCCAGTGGGTGGGAGTGCTCAAGCCTGTGAATACTGTGCCCTGCTTACTCCAGCCCTCAGGCTACGTGGGTCTACCCATAAGGAACCAACTACCCCTTATGCCTGTCTTTGTCCCAGGAAGCTCCTGTCCCATGCTTCCCAAGATGCTGCAGCACTAGACTGGCACACAAGTGTGCTACACCTACATGGGACAAGCTGCTTCCCGGAGCACCACCTCTGTGTGCCCAGAGCTGGGCTACTCGGAGGAGTAGGGTGCCATAGGCCAGGCCTTGGTTTCCTACTGCAATATAGAGATCGGCTATGTGGGGTCGCGTTTACTCCTCCAACCAAGTGCTTATGGAGCCCCTGGCTGTCACGGACTTCCCACGGATGTTTTGGGAGTCTCTCAAAGGGAAGTCTGCATTACTGCAAGTTCAGATAGCAGTGGGGGTCATGGCTCAAATGCTTATATGAATCACATAAGAGACATTACTCCACTGTGAGAAAATTCTGAGTCTAGAAGAGAAGGCAAGACATGAGTGCTACTGTGTGGGACACAGGACAAGACCCCAAACAGCTCCCGGGTGCTCGGGGGAGTATGGTGGCTCTCAGTAGGTACAAAAGGAGTACAGATACTGGAAGAAGTGATATATAGGTCTAATTCTAGATCCCCTCTTCCCTTCCTGGCTTTATGATCTTAGGCAAATTGCTTAAATTTTCTGAGTCTCTCTCTCTCTCTTTTTTATTTGTAAAATAAAATAGAGATGTCAGGTCCCATGTTGCAGAAGAAGGCCTTGAATTCCTAACCTTTCTGCTTCCACCTCCTGAGTGCTGAGATGATAGATGCCAGCCACTTGTTGTTTTTTCCTGTTTATTTTGTTTGTTTGTTTGTTTTGAGACAGGTTTCAGTATGTATCTCTGGCTGACCTGGAACTTGTCATGGTAGACCAAGCTGGCTTTGAACTCATAGAGATCCACTGGCCTCTGCCTTCCAAAGACTGGAATAAAGGCATGCACTACCATTCCTGGCTCTTTCTAGCATTGTTGTTGCTTTTTCTTTGTTTGTTTTCTTTGAGAAAAAGGTTTCTTTGTGTAGTTCTGGCTGCTCTGGAACTCAACGTTGTAGCTCTGTACACCAGGCAGGCCTCAAACTCACAGAGATCCTCTTGCCTCTGAGTAAAGGTGTACACGTGTACACCTCCACACCCAGCATTTTCCTAGGTATTTTTTTAATCGCTAAAAGTAAAAGCATTCTTGGTGCTAGAGAGATGGCTCGGTGGCTAAAATCTCATGTTGCTCTTGCAGAAGACTGGTCATTTAGTTCCCAGAATGCACACCAGAAGCTTACAACTCCCTGTAATTCCAGTTCTCATGGGCACCCATACACATGTGCGCACACGCTCACACATACACACACACACACACACACACACACACACACACACGAGCAATAAAATAAATCTAAAAACCCATTAAAAGCACCTACCTCACTGTTAGCCATGGGCTAGGTCTTGACAAATGGAACTGTACACCACTGTTTTTGTTCTGGAATTAGCCTTGACTCGGCTGATTGTCACCAAGTGGCATTTTCCTTTGGGTTTAGTCTCTCTGCTAGTCCTTCCATGTCTGCAAAGTCTCCAGGTCCACCTATGAAAGGCTTAACTCAGATGTGGGAGCAGATGCTGAGCTCCCTGGAACATGGCCCTCTGGAACCAAGAGTCCCAGAACCCAGCCTGGGTGGCCTCCGTGCCCTGTACTGACTGCTAGGTCCTCAGAGACCTCCACCCTTGTCTCCTCTCTCTTCCCTTCAGAACGAGACAGATGAAAGCCAGATCCAGCTGGCAGGCGGAGATGTGGAGCTGCCTCGGGAGCTGGCCAAGATGATCGAGGAGGATACGGAGGAAGAGGAGGATAAGGCCTCTGTGCTCGGGCAGCTGGCCAGCCTCCCTGGCTTAGACCTCAGCTCACTCAAGGACAAAGCTCAGACTACACTAGGGGACCTCAAGCAATCAGCTGAGAAGTGCCATATCATGTGACCCCTTGCCCCTGGGTTCTCCTCTAGGATGGCCAGAGGGCTGGTCCACATGAGGGCTAAGAGAGTGAGCATCTCAACTTCCGGATACTTCCAGTCCATTTTGGACTCTGCTTTCCCTGCCCCAGCCTAGCCTGAGCCTTCTCGTCCATGTCCAGCTCAAGCTCTGATCTAGCTCACTCTCTTTTATTGCCAGCAAAGTTCCCATTCTTCCCTTTCTCCCTCCGCTGCCTGGAAAGTTTCCCCGAGAGTTGATAGAATTAGCCCAACCCTCTCTGGGTACAGCCTCCAGTTCTTCACACAAGAGCACTCACAGGACACAGAAGCCCTGGCTCATTTGCCACAGATGCATCCTGGCACACACAGACACACGTCTCCTGGGCTCCCAGCCCCTCCAGCACTCAGATGCTCTTAGGAGAGACCTGGGCACACGGAAGACCAGATCTTACCCCTACCTTTATGATCCTAGAAGCTTTTCCTCTTTCTGGGTTTTACCATCTGTAAAATGGGAATGGGCTGAGTGATTTCCAAAATTCTCTGCTGATTGGCATTCCTGGCCACTCAGGACAGAGCCCACATCCCTTCTTGGGCAGGACAGCAGCTGCAGTCCTAGCATCACACAGCTGCCACTGTGGTTTCTGGGAGCTGAGCAATGCTGTGTGAGGGGCAGAGTGCCAGGGATGGAGCTGGCACTGAACAGTAGCTCCAGGCCTCCTCTGGGCCCAGGGCTGAGCCAAATTGTGTTCTGTTCCTGTAGAATTCTCTGGATTCCATAGTTGGAATTTCCTCTTCTCGTTCAGTAAAAAATAAAAATTCTGAATGACGTGGCTATCTTCCCACTTCCTGCTGACTTGGGGTTCACAGGCCCCAGGCCTGCCCTTGGAGGGGTCTCATCTGCCTCTTCACCTGCAGCCTCAGAGGGTCCTAGGAGAGAATGCCCTCTCAGGGCTGCAGGTGAGGGTGGGGCCTCACTGAGGGAGCAGATGCCTTTTGGGCCAGATGAAGTTAAGTCTAAGCACTAAGAGTGAGGAGGGTGTGGCAGCCATCTGGATGGAGAGGTACACGGGAAGATGGAGCCTTAGGGTGTTTCCCGAGACTAGAAAAGGGCTGTGTCTGACACCTGTCCTGTACTTTCCCCTCACCTAAGAGATGGAGAAAGAAAAAAGCATCATTGTGCTCCAACCTGGCTCTGCTCTGCATCCCTGAGCCTGCGTTGCTTCTGGTAAAATGAAGAGTTCTCCTCCCCAAGAATAATAATACATGTTTCAAAGAGTAGCCATTTGTCCCCCACCCCAACCCCCTTGGTAGTGCTGGGGACCCAGGGCCTCACGCACTGCATACTAAGGCAAATGGTCTGCCACTCAGCCACACCCACAGCCCCCCAACATGCTGCTTATCAGCTGTGGTGACACATTCTTTAAAGTAACAGAGGCTGAGGAGCCAGCAGTCATGCTACACTGAGTGAGACCTGGTGGTGAAGACAGTGTTAGTCCCACCTCACAGGGAGGTGGCCTGACGTGGCAAGCTGGTGCCCTCAAAGTTTGTGTTTAGGCGGTGTGTTACAGTTTCTGTGGGTTTTCTTCTCTCTGTGTTCCTCTCTCCTTCTCCCTCTCCCCCTCCCCCTCCCCCTCCTCCCTCTCCCTCTCCTCCCTCTCC
>NC_034599.1:52487146-52491602 GCF_900095145.1 Mus pahari | reverse complement strand
TTATCAACAAGAGTTCTCTCTCTCTCTCTCTCTCTCTCCCTCTCTCCCTCTCTCTCCCCCCCTCTCTCCCTCTCTCCCCCCTCCCTCTCTCTCTCCGTATGTGTGTTAGTTGGTATTTTTGTCATTTTGTTTTCTTTCAGACAGAATCTCATGTAGCTCAGGCTAGCCTCAAACTCCTAGGTAGTCAGGAATGATCTTGGGCTTCCGACCATCCTGCCTCAACTTCCCAAGTGTCCTGTTTTCAGGAACGGGCTATCCTGGGCTATCACATGTAGCTTCTGCAGTGCTTTGAACCTAACCAAGACCTTTGTACATGTTAGGCACGCATCAACGGGCCGCATCCTTCTCCTGTGTTTGGTGGTGTTTTTAAATTTAATTTAATTATTCTATGTGTACGGATGCTCGTCTGCACGTATGTCTTTGCTTATGTGTGCTTGGTGACCAAGGAGGTCAGAAGAAGGTGTCAGATTCCCTGTGCCTGGAGTTACAGATGGTTTTTGAGTTGTCATGTGGGTGCTGGGAATTGAATCTGTGTCTGGAAGAGCACTGAGCCCTCTCTCCAGCCCCTTTGTCTTAGAGATGGGAATCTCACTATGTAGCCCACACCAGTCTCCCAAGTGCTAGGATTACAGATGTACAGCAACACTATGTATGACTTTAATGAGGAATAAAAAGGAAAAAAAAAAGTTCTTAAGTGAAGATGCCAAATGTCATCATACTTCCTGATGCCTGGCAGGCAGGGTAGGGATGGCATTCTGGAAGTCCCAAGTAGCTGCTCCAGCGGTCATCTCTGGGGCTTGCAGGGCAGAAGGAAAGTGCTACAGGTATCTGGTGCCTCTTGGCCTCACAGAATAAGTGCCAGCCTGTGGGGAAGCCATCAGTATTACAGGCAGGAAAAGCAGTTTGTTTTTAAGGGTCCTATAGGTTCCTATTAGGTTTCCCTATAAAATAAGAGCACGGAAGGGCAGGGAAAGCTGAAAGGGGAAAGAAGCTTTGAAAGGGTGGCTACTGAGCATCCTTTAAGCATCCCGGGGAGGCACCTGCATCTCTCCGGTGCTCCTGGTCCACCCCCTGAGGAAGGGATTAGCAGCCACTGGACAAAAACCCTTTTCTGACCTTCCCAAAGGAGCCCCAAGTTGGGGGTGGTGGAGCATGGGCTGCCTTGGCCAGCATCAACAGCAGGCCCTCCACCCTCAGGGGCCTTCCGCCTAATGGGATTGGACAGCCCCCTCCCCCTCAGTGCTTTGCTGGCTGAGAAGGAGGCCAGCATGGCAGGTCAGGTGGTGAGGATACATGGGGACACTCACTGAACCCTGTCAAAGCAGGACTGTTTGGCGCCTGGGGTCAGGAGGCAGGAGGGGACTCTGTCTCCTCACTGATCCTCCACTCACATCCCAGGAACCCCAAGAGGCCCTGAGCTGTCTTCAGTGTCCCTGGAATGGAGCAGAGCAGGCTCTGGGGCAAAAGAGCCAGTCTGAAGCCCAGGCGACTATGAGTAAGGTGAGCAGGCTGAGGCGACCCTGTCCATCTGCGTCAGCTGTGCTAAGGATTTGTCTCCCTATTCATGTGTTCATCTGCATCCCCCAATACCATGTGCACTCTTTGTTCCACGCCCTTTACAGGGGGTGGCTAACCCAGCCAAGCTGGAGCTGTCTTCTGCGCAGCCCCAGACAGAGCCACCCAAGTCCCAGCTCTCCCCATCCTGGTTCCACACTCTTGTTTTATAGCCGTATGTTCCAGGACTATCTGACCCCCAAGAGTTCCCCTTTAACAGTGCCTAACCCCTTCCTCTCCAAATAGGTCCTGATGCTTCAGGCTTCTTTCCTCCCACCCTTTTGCTTTCTCGCCTCTTTCCTTCTTTCCCTTGTGGGACACTGGAAATGTCCAGAGGTGATGAAAAAAAAAAGAGTCTTTCTGACCCAAATTCTTTTTATCTGCCCTCCCCACCCCCCATCCATAGCAAGCATAGTTTTCTTCTTAAGGAAAAATGAGAAAGAATTCCCAAGATGGGTGAGAGATTCCGAGGGAAGACTATCCCAGGACGGGGAAAATCAAAACACACAGCCTGCCTGATCCCCCTACTCCACAACATACACATCAAGGTGTCCGACCCCACACCCCTCAGGATTCCAGAGAACTTAGTGGCACCCCCAGGCCCGACCTAAGGAGCCTCCAGTCCGCTCGTCCTGCTTCCCACCCACCCAGGCAGCTCAGGCCCAGTTCCCAGTGGGAAGAGGAGTGCAGAAATAACAAGTGGCTTTCTAAGGCCAGCTGTTTCCCAGGGTGGGGGTAGGGAGGGTGGCCAGGGTTTGGAATGTGCAGGATCTCCCTTTTCCCCCAACAGCCAGATGGTCCCTCTTCAGACACTGGAAGCCCTAGGCAGGCACTGGGGACATCTGGGGCATGTTCCCTTGTCCAGCTGAGCGTCTGACAGTGCCTATTGACCCAGCTGAGGCTCTGGCTCAGCACTGGGGAGGCAGGAGCTTCTATCCTCTGTCCCACAGAGCTGAGGTTCCAGCAGGGTTGGCGAGCTGTGGAGCCCACTGTCCTGCCTCTAACCCTGTGACTGCCAGACATTGCTAGTCCCAGTCTGTACGAGGCATGGAGAGCCCACTGGCCTGGGTGCAGGGCACAGCAATGCTGAGGCTGCCTCTGCCTCAGCAAGACCTGTGCCTGCATTTCTGTAGCCACAAATGTAGGCTGGACACAGCTTTGTTTCTGTGTCTCTGTGTGTTTGATAGCGTGAATTACTGGGGGTGGGTGGTGGGTGGGGCTGGCCAGATGATGTACCTCATCCCTCCCACCTCCTCGGTTGGCCTCATAGTTGGAGCCGTTGTCCTCTTAGGGAGGGCTGGGACAGCAACTTGACCTCTGGGGATGGATTCCTTCCTTACAGACAACCTTATATCCTTTCCTAGATCCCCCAGTTGGGGGAAACCAAACCAAACCAAACCAAAAACCCAGGGAGGTGGGGGAGGTGCAGGCTGGGCCCAGAGATGCCTGGGTCCCATGGTCTATTCTGAAGGCTCATCTGCCCCTTCCAGGGTAGGTCCATGGGAAAAATAGGAGGTTGAGGTCGGTGCTGATCTTGGCTCTGTCTGGTAGTGGGAGAGTGGAGATGGGAAGGCAAGGGGGAGCAGCTCCTCGACAGACATATTTGAAAGCCTTGACGAGAAGTGGCAGCAGTTTTCCACCTCTCATACGGAAAGTACTTAAAACACAGATGTGAAGTCTCCTCTAGGCCCATGCCTGTCTCCCTGTTTCACGGGTGGCTCGACGAGAGCTGCCTGGAGGACATAAATTCAATGCCTGGGAGAGCCTCAGAGTCCCATGCTCCTCCTGCGCTGGTGTCCCACATGGGCCCGTTGCTCAGACACTCTGTGTAAGAATCTCAGGCCCCTGTTCCCAGCCAGCTGGCCGATGCGGCCATCGCAGTAAACAACGGTCTGGAGACACAATGCCCCTCTCCCTTCCTGTCTAGTGAGGGTCACCCATCCTGTCCCTCTCCAGCCAGCCCTTTCCAGCCATCCCCTCCTCTTCCTTTCCCTATTTTTCCTTACTGAAACTTTTCATCTGCTTCATTTCCAGAGGAAATCTCAAGTATGTGTTTCTCCCTACAGTTGAAAAAAACATTTTATTGTACTTGTGCTATATACCAGGCCTACACACACTGCCTTGTGAGTCTTACTGGGCACATTCACCAATAGCTCAATTGTACAATCCAAGCATTGGGCCAAGGAACAGAACAGACCTCAGCAGCTCCCTCACCCTAAAGGACACTGCTCTACACTGCCCCCCAGTGGCTAGGCCAAAGGCTTCAGGGGGATTCATCTGTCTTGGTCCCTCCTGTATCAGACCCAGGTTAATAGGTCTGAGAATAATCAAGGCAAGAGACTGTTGGAAATCACCCCGATCTGGGGGATCTTTGGGGGACTAGATATGAGAAGGAACCCTAAAAGATCCCCTTTTCCTAAAACCCGGCTTGCTCATTCACTGTTGGCCCAGAGTGAGGAGGCTCCTGGGAGTGTGCAGGGTGGGATGGTCTGGAGAGAACTGTTCTAGAGGGCTACCACCTGCCACTGTGCCGAGGTATGCAGAAATAAGGCCTCGCTGGGCTCCCAGGTCTATCCATCCTGACCAACAACACACACTAGGTGGCTGACAGGAAAGGTGGCAGTCAGCAGGACATCTGGATCCCCAGAGACTAAAGGCAAGAGGCAGGTGTACTTCCACTTCCCTCTTGGATCACACTAGTCAGGCTCCCCAACTTCTCCTGGTTATGAGCAGGGGCACTTCACCTATTTTTCCAAGTCAAGAAATGTATAAGTAGGGCTGGTGAGATGGCTCAGTGGGTAAGAGCACCTGACTGCTCTTCCGAAGGTCCGGAGTTCAAATCCCAGCAACCACATGGTGGCTCACAACCATCCGTAACAAAATCTGACTCCCTCTTCTGGAG
>NC_034599.1:52477012-52486481 GCF_900095145.1 Mus pahari | reverse complement strand
TTTTTTTTTTTTTTTTAAAAAGCGCAATCCTCCAGTAACTCCAGATACGTAAGTTCTCCAGCTCACACAGGGTATAAGCTGTGGATGTATCCATAGCTTAATAGGACAGAAGGGAAGACCCAGCCAAGACCCAGCTCTAGCTCAGGGCCCACCATGTGACTAGTGTGGCATATCCCCTCAAAGAGAGCTGTAAGTAAGTGGGTATGAGGACCCCTCTTCCATGCTAAGGCAGTGAAGGTCTGGAGTTCTCACATGTATTCCACCTTTACAAAGGGCACGACTTTCATGCATGAAGGATTGTCTTAAAGAACTGAAAAGGATGGCAGCTGTGAGCTTGCAGGAAGACTGGAGAGGTCTGAGAGCCGAGTGCATACTGTCGGGTAGGTAGTCCCTGAGGGTATTGGAGTGTCCCATTCCAGTGCAAGAAGAAAGTAGGATTGGAATAAAGGCTCCCAGGGAAGAGTGGCCCAGGTACAGCAGCTGTCTGGTAGCAGGGAAGGACCTGAAGTGTCCTGAAGAGGCATGAAGTCCTCTTTGCAGAACAGAACACAACAGGGTGATGATGTCCTGAAGCCGACAGGCTTAGACCAGCAGTCACCTAATGACAAGGTCACATTAAAGTAGTTCTCCCAGAGTTTAGTACACCTGCCACCAGACACCCCAAGGGTGGAGAACACTCAGAGAGGAATGCTGGGAACTAGGATGTGGGAGCTGCTGGTCCAGGAAGGTCCCAGGTGCGCAGGTGTCAACCTGCGTTGGTATGCAGCTTCTCTCTAGGGCTGTGCTCCATCCTCTGGTCCTTCCCGTGTCACTGCAGTGTGCAAGCTAACAGAGGTGAAAGAGGAAGGTCAGGCTTGGGTCTCTGGCGAGAGAGGCAAAACCCTGTTAAAGGCTGTCAGACCCCAGGGCAGGACTCACAACTACGAACAGACTCCGATAGCCCCTCTTTGTCCAGACTCTCTGCTTCCCAGTGAGATTCTCTTATCTGTGGGATATAAAACCAAAGTGAGGGGTAAGACGGAGACAGCTAGACTCAGGTGTCAGAGTGCACACACAACCGCAGAGAGGAGGAACGCACAAGCCACTGCCCAGCGAGGCCCGTCTGTGCCCACCTTGATCTGCTCCTTCAGGTATTCAGCTCGAGCCATGAGGTTCTGAACCTGCCAAGAGACGACATGGTTAGACGTGAGGAGGGTTCAAGTCAAGCGCCTCCTCACCCCTGATGTCCCCCAGAACCCTCTGTCTCATTAGAATGGCCTTGTCTCTGATAACACTGTTTGTTCCCTGTTGCAGGAGCCGAGCAGACTTTTGGTTTAATCCAGGCACAGAAGTCCTGGGTCACTGACCTCACAATTCTGAGGCAAGGAAATACCATATGCGATCTATTTATGTCCCACAGACCTGAGTAGGAGAAGGGAAAGGAACACATCCCGACGCCCAGCCCTACCTCGGTGTGAAGGAGCTCCCGCCTTCGGCCTGGGGCCTCTGCTGTAAGGAGAGGGGAGATGGTGAGGACAGGGTAGCCAGAGACAGGGCCCAAAGCGGTGCTGGGGCCTTACCTGCCAACAGCACTAGCAGCTCCCCAAGGCTGTGCTGGTACAGGTCCAGGGCATCCTGCTCTTTGCCAGCTTCCTCCTATAGCCAGAGGGATGGGGCGGGGCACACCATTCCATATTGTGCCTTGGTGTCCTTCCTGTCCCACCCGAACTCACCACAGCGAGCACGAACCTTGGCCAGGGCAGCCGAGGCCACTTCCAGGGCGGCCAGGAGGCGTGGCTTGTCACGGGCCATCTCTGATGTGAGAGTAAAGGCCCATGGTGAGGGAGCAGCCTGTTGTTTTCGCATAGGAAGGCCCTGTCAGTCTCCCTGCCGTGATGGAGTGGGGTGGCCAGGACTTGCGCACAGACCGGGGATGGAAGCCTACCTCGAAGCAGCTCTTGGACAGTTGTACCCTGTCTTAGCAGGGCCCGGTTGGAGGAGGAGACAATGGCTTTGAGCTCCTCTGCCCGGGACACATACTGTCCCACCTGTAAGAGAATGAGGGGCTGAGGGATATCCCCCTGTCCTGCACCCACCTCCAAGTTTGCCTCTGGTCCTCAGTGACTGCCTCACACTAACCGTGGCAGCCATCCAACAAGCTAGCCTGGCCCACCCACGTCCCCCAGCCCTGTCTCGTGGGATCTAAGAATGCCATTTGCCGGAGGCTCATCTTCTCTGGTATCTCCTTTCACGTCCACCCATTTTTCTCCTGGGGAGCTCACCCACCTTCGCCTTAATTGCCTCCTTCCTCTGGGCATCCACTTCGTCTGTGGAAGGTGAAGGGTTCGTATGAGGACGCTGTGCTGAGAGCCTACCCCACAGTAAACCCTCTCAATCCTCAGATGCTCAGTTCCAGGTTGATCTTCTGCACCATCTCCCCTAAGCTCTGAACGGGGAGCCTGACCCAACTCCTGCCCCCTCTGCACGCAGGTTACAGGAATGGCCTGGTCCTCACAGTGTAGCGCGGGTACAAAGAAGTCCAGAGCCTTGCAGTAGAGCGACAGGGCAGCGGCAGCATCCCCCTCCTGGTCCTTCTTCACAGCCTCCACCACCAGGGCCCTCTGGGGGGATTGGAGGATCGGCAATCAGACCTACCTTCCTAATGCCACAGCACGTAGCATCTATCAGCAACCCCACCCCTGTGTCCTGTGGCAACCTGCTCTGCTTCTGGGAGCCAGTCACCTATCCGTCACCAAGAGCAGGCAAATGAGACCCAGCCCACCCCATCCCCATCGGTCTACTTACTGCCTGTGCCAGGCTCTCCCCACTGGGCATGTGCTCCAGGTCCACCCAGGGATGGGCAAAGAAGTCCTGGAAGGAGATTCGACGGGCGGGGTCCCGCTCTAGAAGTCGCTGCAACAGGTCCCGGCAGTCTAGGGAGAGTTGGGGCCGAAGAGGGAGCTACAGAGGCATAGAGCAGGGACACATCACAGAAGGCTCCAACATCTGAGCCCAAAGCCCAAGGCCTGTTAGGATCCCCCAGAAGGGGTACGTGTTTGCTGTGGGTAATCTGAGACCTGAGTGGAGCATGGCAGGTCCAGGTGATGTGCAGGAACACAGCCAAGCATCCTTTATCAGTCTCCTATCAAATGGGTATTTGCCTCCAGCCCCGGACTATGGGAAGATTGGGCCTGGTCATTTGTTGCCTGTCGTGGTTAATATGGATCCTCAGGACCAGACCAGACTCTAGGCTTCCACCGCAGAGCATGCCCCACTGCCTTGAAAGGCCCAGAGCCTGCACTGCAGTCTGCGCAGTGCTGAACAAACTTCTGGGCCTTGAGTCCCTCAATACCCGGTGGATTCCTTGACCCTGTATGACGCACCTCAATCACCCGATTGCTGCGAATCTTTTCTTCCAGCTCTGAGAATGATCTGGAGGCAAAGGGGGGCTGCCCAAAGAGGGCTTCTGTGGAAGAAGGCAGAGGAGGGGCCAGAAGGGAACAGGGTTAAGTCTGGCCTAGCTCACCCACAGAAAAGGGACCAAAATCCCTCAGAGTAGAGCCCTTAATTCTCATTAGAACCCAGGAGAAGCCCAGAAAAGCCTGGCCCAATCACAGAGTAACTCTCAGGGTGGACAGCAAGGGAACAAAAGTCTCACCGTACAGGATCACCCCCACAGACCAGAGGTCCACACGTGCATCGTACTGCCTCCGGCACACCATTTCAGGAGCCATATAGAGCGGGGAACCGCGGAGCACGTGTTTTTCATCCCACGGGGACATGTGCTGGGCAAAGCCAAAGTCTGCAGGCAAGAGGGCAGGCCCAGGGATCAAATCCCAGCTGCTTCTGTGACTCCAGTCAGAGCTCCTCCCCAACCTAGACTCATCTAGACCACTCCCGCCTCCTCCCCTGTGCAACACTCCTATATTCCACTCTGGGCTGGAAACCCTCTGTATGGCACACGGCCTCCTTTTTTTTTTTTTTTAAAGATTTATTTATTTATTTATTTATTTATTTATTTATTATATGTAAGTACACTGTAGCTGTCTTCAGACACTCCAGAAGAGGGAGTCAGATCTCGTTACGGATGGTTGTGAGCCACCATGTGGTTGCTGGGATTTGAACTCCGGACCTTCAGAAGAGCAGTGGGGTGTTCTTACCCGCTGAGCCATCTCACCAGCCCCGCACAAGGCCTCTTAAGCACCTTTCCCCTAAGCCTATCTCAAACACAATTCCACAGGAAGCCCCACCCCAGCCCCAGCACTAAGTTCCGTCATGATCACTGGCCTCCAAACTCAAGTCCATTCTTTAAATCTTACCAGAACCACAAACACCTGTCCACTGTTAAGTATTCTCCTCAGCTGTCCAGACTGAGCCCTAACCCTAAGAACAGATTAAGTAGGGCCTCAGCTCACAGACTGATCCTGGATGCTGGTCACACACTGGCACTATTTCCAGACTGAACCCCAACTCTGATTCAGACTCGATCCCTAGCTCCACCCACCACACTGCAGCCTGGGAATGGGTGCTATCTTTTGGTGACAGGGCTCAGTCCTATACCTCCTGATCTGTCACTAATGATTTAACAGAGGGACACCTGGGAACCAAGCCGCTGAGGGAGCAGCACAGCCAGGAACTCACTGTTCACCCGCTCTAAATAAACTGCCTCCCTGCTGTTCCAGATGCAGACCTGCCAGTTTCAGGTGGGGCTTCTCCAAAGAGCTCAGCAGGATGTTCTGTGGTTTCAGATCCAAGTGAGAGATGTTCCGTTCATGCAGGAACTGCAGAGCACTAGCTGAGGAGTCAGCCACAAGAAAATAAGTCAGAGCCTCTTTCCCACCTGCCCCTCCCCTCCCCAGGCCTCCACCTATTCCCTCCCATACAGCTGTATTACTGCAGTGCTGCTCTGGCTGAGCTACAGAACATACAGAAGCACCAGGCTCTGGCCACTTCTAAGAGTTCCCAAGTGCCTGCTCTTTGTACCCTTCATAAAACCACTCTCTCTTCCAGAAGCCTCCAGAAAAGCCCCAGCCCTTTAGGACTTTGCTTTCTCCCTCACTAAAGCACTTGGGTTCCACCTACTGGGCCCTGGAAGATCCCACAAGGTTCTTACACCGTGTTCCCCATGTGGAAGCCTGAATTCCCTACAGATGCTAGGGACACAAACATGGTAGACAGCAAAGCATTGGGATAGGGGAGAAAAAGACATGGGGTGTGTCACAGGCTCTTTACCCAACTGCTGCAAGAAAACACGGGCCACCTTCTCAGGCAGGATCCGGCGGGTATGGATGAAGCGAGACAGGTCACCCCCTGCACAGAACTCCATGATGAGGTAGATATTGTCATTGTCCCACTGCGGTTGGAAGTAAAGAGACAGCTTTAGGCGGTGTCCCTTCTCCAGCCTCCTTTGGAGGCACCCCGTCCTGGACTCAGACCTGGAAGTCTTTCAGCTGCACGATATGGGGGTGCCGAATGCCCTTGAGGATCTCAATCTCAGTCAGGAGGTTTTCCACTGACGCCTTGTTGAGACTCTTCTTGGTCACGCATTTTATGGCTACCACCTCCCGAGTATCCTTCTGTGGTACAGGAAATTCGGGGTGTCTGTTCTGAAGGGGCCGACCCCATGGGCTGGAGTGGGCTCTGAGTCTGCGAACTTTCCCCAGCCTGGGTCTGTCCACTCTCCATGGGCCTCCAAGTTTCCCAGCTTCCACTTCTCAAATCAACGAGGCATCCGGATTCGGGAATCCCACCCCAGCAAGTGTTCTCCAACGCCGTGCTTCTAACTCACCGGCATCACTTTCGGGAGTGGCGGGGGTAGGGGTGGGGGGACGGGGGCGAGGGATGTCACTATTTAAAGAGCTAGCCACTCTGCATTCTAACTGGTGCTGCCTCCTGGGAGTCTGACCCCAGACTCCTCCCAGCCCCAAAGGCAACTTCCGTGCAGAGCCGGTTCTTCAGCCACTGACACAGAGCTTCCCTTAGGTCATCGCCCGCCCCTCCAGACCAAACTGGCGTGGCTGTTTTTAAAACCTAAAAGGGGCGGTTAGCTTCAGCCTCCTCCACGAGCTTAGGCAGCCACTGTGGCCTTACGGCTCTCAAGGCGGTCGCCTTTCCTGCTCAGCTTGGCCCGTCACCCAGCCGGGCTTGCAGGGAGTTGGCTGGCACGGGAGTCGGGTGCCCGGCGCCAGGACACCTCGGGCACGACCCGCCCACACCCACCTTGGCGTAGGCCTTGTACACCGTGGCGTACGTGCCACTGCCCAGGCGCTCGGTAAGGATGAAACCGTCCAGCCGAGGGAGACCCCAGCTGGGCCCAGCCATCCCGCGCCCGCCGCCAGGTGCTTCCTGGTTCGGGGTGCAGGTTCCGGCCAGCAGAGAAGCTGGGGGCGCTCGAGGGGCGGCGAGGCGGGACTCCACAGGGCCCCGGCGCTGCCCGCCGGAAGCGCGGCTCGACACCTCCCCTCCGAGGCTCCTCCCCGCCCGCCGCGGGCTGGGTGACACCCTCTGCCAAGGATCGCCAGGCAGGTTTCAGACACCGAGGCTTTAGTGGGTGTAGAGGTGTGTCGAGGACTGCGGACACGATCACATGGGGATGGCATCCTAGAGACCACCAACGTAGGGGGCGGGAGGAAGAGCCTGGCTCTCTCCCTGCCCTTCAAGACCAGAAGCAGTGGATATGAAAATCCCAGGGCCCCACAGGGTGAAGAGGGAGAACGAACGGACTCCAGCAAGTTCTTCTCTGATCATCACACGTGCTCTTGCCCGTATTCATTCGTTTATTTGGTTTTGGAAGACAGGGTTTCTCTGAGTAGCCCTGGCTCTCCTGGAACTCACTTTGTAGAGCAGTCTGGCCTCGGAGTGCTGGGACTAACGGTATCTGCCACTATGCCTGGCTAAAAACAATTTAAATGCCTTTGGAAGAGACCAAGTTGCCATTGCCAGGGTCCTTGACTCTGCCTTTCACTCTTGGAAAGGGTTCTTCCCTAGAGTTGAGTGGTCTGTCGTCCATCACAGCTCAGCCACCAACAACTTTAACTGTCACCTCACCTATCTTAGTAGGCTGTAGCCCTCCCAAGTCCACCATTGACATCAGGACCAGTGCTGTCCAAAAATCTTTTTATTTAAGCACAAAAATTGAGACATGACATATACATTTGTACATGGAGGAAAATAATACCAGGAAGTTTACAAAACCCCAGTGGCTGTCATTACCACTCTAGGTTCTAGGGCTGACAGCATGAGGGTAGCCTCAGGAGGGCCCCAGTTCCTAGGGGCAGGAGACTGGCCAGCTTGGTGAGCTCTTGCAGTACTGACACAACACAGGATCCAGGTTTCCACAGCGGCTTCTTAGGTGCCACTGCAGTGACACACCCGTGGAGCCCCCAGGACAAGTGGAAAGGGACCTAGACTCCACTGTGGGAAGAACCCTCAGAAAGAAGGCTCAGCAGTCCTGCCTGCAGGACATAGCTCAGGACTGATTTCCTCCAAACGACCCTAAGCGTTGTAAGAGGTGAGTATTGCTCAAGATGGGCAGGGGCCAGGCTAAGGCAGAGGGGTAGAGTCCCCTGGGAAGAGAGAAGCCAAAACAGGTCAGCAGACACCTACCCTCTCACAAGACTGGCAGAGGCTGGGCAGGACTTGACTGACTTGTCTTCGGTCCCTCCCCATCCCCAAGACCCAATCAACCCCACTTAGTATACATTCAGAAGTCTGAAGAAGAGGGGCTAGGGAGGGCCCCCAGAGGGCACAAGGTGCTATCACACCATGAGTCATAGCAGGCACAGGGTCATGACTCGATTGTGAAGAACACCTGGAGCTCACCCGAAGATAATTTGGGAAACTTCTGTGCCCCCACCCAGAACACAGCTCGGCTAGAGTGGCGCCAATTGGGGGGGGGGCTTATGAAGCCCAAGCATGAAAGGAAAGGCTGTGGAGACCCAATACAGATGGAGTCTGCAGAGGGAGGAGTGGAGTGCAGGGTGCCTGTGTAAAATCCCCGGTACAGTGAGCCCAGGCTGGCCCATGATCCCAAGCACATGAGTCCATTTGTTTTCAGGGAGAAGAGTCCCATTGCTTCCAGACAGAATCATACCAAGCCAGCATTAGAAAAGGAAAGACAGCTTTGTTATTTTTTCTTTTCCCCTGTGTTAAAAAAAAAAAAGTTCTTGTTCCTTGCTCTCCCCCCTCTTTAGAGGAGAAGGCTGACTGCTGAGGGAGGAGCAGGGACAGATCCCTGCCAGGTCTGTGCTGGCACAGTCACTGCGTAAGGCACCCATGGGAAGTGCAGCTCAGGAGGCAGGTGACAGAGAGGCCAGGGCTGAGGAAAGGAGGGCCGGGAAGCCTAGTTCCCCTGGAAGGCTCCTCGGGCAGCAGATGAGGCGGCCCCACGGAAGGTTCTGCTGCTGAAGATGCCCTGGGAGAACTCTTCCTGCGCCTGCTGGAAGCTGGCTCCGGTTCGGCGGTAGAAGGCGTGTACCTAGGGAAGGAGGCTGGAGTGAGAAAAGCCCAGAGCAAGTATAGCCATCAGTGTATGGTGGCAGCCACCGGAGAGGTCATCCGTGCCTGGCTGCTTACTCAGAGCCCTGGCCGAGGTGCTGGGCTTCAGGAGCAGGGAATATTAGATGTGTGCCCGCCCAGGAGAGATAGGCATTTTTACTTGGGCTCGCTGTTGGCTCTACCCTACTTACCCGCTGCAGGAGGAAGAGTGAGAGCCCAGCACAGAGGGTAAAGAAGCCAGCCACTACCATCATGATGATGGTCACAGCTAAGGGCCCACCTTTCACCGTAGATAGGGCTGCGAGCCAACCACTACAAAAAGAGAAACCAGAGGTGGGGTAAGATTGAGACGCAGAAGTCCCCAAGAGGAGCACTTCTCCCAAATGGTTGTGTCCTGACCACCACCTGGACATTTCCCAACTGCACAGGGAGTCTTGTGAGTGACCTTCCTCTGTGAGTGACCAGGCTATAAGTGCTGACAGGCCCACATTGGTCCAGCATGAGCTCTCCTGAGGTCTCAGAGGGGGGTCATGTGGAATTCTTCCTGCCCATTGAGGTTCAGAAAGGAGTTATGGCAACCCCCTTGCCAGGAGCAGTCCAAAGCTCAATGCTGCTGAGGGTGAGGACCCGGAAGACTCGGCTTTCACAGAGGACGCTGGGGAGAGGAGCACTGGTCAGCCTGTTGCCTCTCTACCTTGTCACCTCAGTTGTTAGTGGTTGTCGTCCCCAGAGCCTCAGTGTCCTTAGCTGTAAAGGGATTATTCTCATACTACCTGATGTCAAGACTTGCAACAAAGTGACAGTGATCAAAGCAGTGTGGGAATAGTGGGAAGAGCAATGCCATTAGGCTTCAGAGTCCAGATGTACATATTTTTAGAATTATTTTCTGGGGATTGGTGAGATGGCTCAGCAGTTAAGAGCACTGACTGTTCTTCTGAAGGTCCTGAGTTCAAATCCCAGCAACCACATGGTGGCTTACAACCATCTGTAATGA
>NC_034599.1:52458089-52475962 GCF_900095145.1 Mus pahari | reverse complement strand
AGACATTCCAGAAGAGGGAGTCAGATCTTGTTACGGATGGTTGTGAGCCACCATGTGGTTGCTGGGATTTGAACTCAGGACCTTCAGAAGAGCAGTCAGGTGCTCTTACCTGCTGAGCCATCTCACCAGCCCCTGATGCCCTCTTCTGGTGTGTCTGAAGACAGCTATGGTGTACTTATATATAATAATAAATAAATCTTTAAAAAAATTGTTAACACCCTAAAGGGAAACTGATGGTCTCTTTACAAATGGTATCGGAACAACCGATCCTTACTTCAATCATACATGAAAATTAACTCAAAGTAGGGCAAAGATTTAATTGTAAGACCTATAAAACCCTTGGAAAGGCAGGCATGGTGGCACGCACATTTACTCCCAGTACTAGGGAGGCAGAGGCAGAATATATGTTCTAGGACAGTCAGGTCTACATTGTAACCAGGACAACAGGACCATAGAGAGAGTCTGTCTCAAAAAACAAACAAATGAACTTGTAGAAGAAAACAGGAAGTAAGTTTCATGACTCTGAAGTGTAACACTAAAAGCAAAAGCAGCAAAGACCATTGCAGCGGCAGGAAGCGGCTCCACCAGTGAAGGAGTGGCCACTGTGTCTGACAGCCTGAGTTTGATCTGCAGAACACACACCATGGAAGAAGAGAGCTGACTCAAAAATCTCAACCTCTGGTTCCAAATAGAGGTGTACACACATGACCCCACATGAACACGCATGCGCACATGGGAACATGCATACACACAGAGAGAAAAGAAAATGGTCACAGAAGGTCTACGGGAAGGCAAGAACAGGCAGGAGCCAGCCGAGGCAGACCACACTCTGTAGACCAGGCTGGCCTTGAACTCAGAAATCCGCCTTCCTCTGC
This sequence comes from Mus pahari, assembly GCF_900095145.1. Taxonomy (NCBI): domain Eukaryota; kingdom Metazoa; phylum Chordata; class Mammalia; order Rodentia; family Muridae; genus Mus; species Mus pahari. The sequence goes on along the minus strand of NC_034599.1, from coordinate 52,475,087 downwards.
CTCCCAAGTTCAAGCCAGTTCAAGGCAGTGAAGGCAGGACCACACCACAAACCTCAGCCGCTCAGTAGAGAGTTCGAGTATTAATTGTAGCATGCCCCACCCCACCCCATTTACTTGTTTGTTTGTTTGTTTGTTTGTTTGTTTGCTTTGAGCCACTGTCTTACTATGTAACCCTAGCTATCCTAGATTTCTTTATATAGACCAGGGTTGCCTCAAAATAAGAGACCCGCTTACTTCTGCCCTCCTGAGTGCTGGCATTAAATGAGTGTGTCACCATGGTCAGCTTATTTGTTTTTTGAGACTCTGTTCTCCAGGCTGGCCCAGAACTTACTACATAGCCCAGGATAACCTTAAACTTCCAGTCATCCTGCCTCATCTCCCAAGTGCTGGGATTCTAGACATGGGCCACCCACACTTGGCCCACCTAGCTTTCCTAACAACATCTAGCTTAAAGTAATAATGAAGCTGGACCATCCACCAAAAGGGTCGGGATTAGAACACAGAATAAGGTTGCAGGGTGGCGGGATGGCAGTGTGTTCAGGCTCAGGGTGCCAGTGCGATGGATGGCCAGTCCTCTCCTCACACTCTGCACTTGCTCCCTGCTCTGACGAGTGACTTAAACAGTACCACCCTCCCAGGCTCCTGCTCTCAGCCCCATCTTTTTGCAATGTTCCCTGTGCACTGGTCTAGAAATGAAAACACCAGCCATCAGCTTTTCTTTTGGAACTTAACTTTGAGCTGAGGACCGAGGTGCCAAGAAACTCAAACCATGTACATGCTCCAGAGGTACAGGCACCTCTCCAGGGAGGCAGACACCACCGTCTGCAGTCACAAGGCCCTAAGAGAAGAAGTAAGATGGGAGCTGAGGCTGTAGCACCACTGACAGAGTACTGCCTAGCACGCATGAGAACTTGGATTCCATCCCAAGTTCCACATAAACAACAGGTACAGCCCAGATGCAGAATGACAAGAAGTTCAAGGTCATTTTTGAGTTTGAGAGAGCTAATGTGTAACTCGGGGGCTTCAAAGGCCAGGGATCCATCAGCCTCTCCAAGGATGCACCAAGAGAAAAGCAAGAACTTGCCAGACAGCGGCACACACAGCCTTAAAGGCCTAACCCAAACTGGCAAGGTGCTCAAACCTGAACTCTCAGCTCTCTGGAGGCAGGCAGGGGGATCACCATGAATTGGAAGCCACTCCGGCCTATAGCAAGTTCCAGGCCAGAATGAGATGCTCTCATCTACACACTCTGGAATGAAGAGTACAAGGAAAGACTTTGGTAAAATAACGGAAAACTGGGCTGTGGCTCGGGGACAGAGTACTTCCTAGCATGTGCAAGGTTCTGGGTCTGACCCCTTGGATCCCCAAAAGAGAAAAGGACCAGGAAAGAGTTTCTATGGAGATTAAAATAATCTGTCCTAGTGTAAATAACTCAGAATAGTTTCAGGAAGTCCCTGAAACTGACCAGATCCCCTAAACCCCTTCCTGCCAGAGAAAGTTAATAAAAGCTGAGAGTTCCCCCTTTGAGAGAGGCTAAGCTGGAAGAATGCGCTCAGGCAAGCTCACCTGCTCGGAGGACTCTTGAGACCAGACCAGCTGCCTGAGAGCGTTGGACCAGAGAGTCATTTGAAAAGGACATTCTCCAAGCTGCTGAGCTGCCTTCAGGCTGTGCAGTATACACCAAGTCTCCAGCTTTGTAAGCTGTCACCCATGCTGGGGTGGACTTTGATGATACAGCTGTCTTTGAGTTACTTCTGCTCCTGCAAGTTACCCTTCACCCATATCCTTGTAAGTAACCCCAATAAACCTCATTGGTTCACCAAGCTGGACTTTTGTGGCACCACTACTTTGGTCTATCTTGGGTTCCCTATCTGGGCTGAGTGGATGTGTGTGTTGCAGAAAATGTTTCATCACACAAAGCACCACCGTTTGTCCACTATGGTCCAAACAGACTTGCTAGGAGCTAGGAAATGGCGAGGAAGCCGAGCCTCATCTCAGGTCTTACCTGGTCCCCAAGTTAGGCAAGCCAATCAACTGGATGAAATAGATCCCTATTTGACAAAAAAATACAAAAAAGAACACGAAGAAGCTGAAAGAGTTGTCAGACCTGTGGAGAGAGAAGGAAGTATATGAAGTAGATCATAGAGGGCCTGGGGCCAATGAGACAGCTCAGTAGGGAAGGGACTGATGCTCTGTGTCTAACCCTGGAAGGAGAGAACTCTCTTTTGACATACTTATGTGCACTGTGGTACCAGGTACACACACACACACACACACACACACACACACACACACACACACACCATGTAAACTTGGGTGGGAGGAAAGATACTTGGGGAGTAACAAACTGGTTAAGACTCCTCACCACCACTGTGCTGTTTCCTTAATTACATACAAGGGTCTCATATAGCCCAGGCTGGCCTCTTAATTCCCTAGGTAACCTTGAATGTCTGACCCTCTCTGTCTGCATCTCCCAAATGCTGGGACTGTAGGCCCATGGCACCACACCCAGTTTAAGTGAAGCTTTGATAGAACCCAGGCTTTGCATGTGCTAGGCAGGCACTCTACCCGCTGAGCTACATGCCTGGCTTTGACTACTGTATCTTTGAGAACGAGAATACAGACTCCTGGGATCTGCCTTCTTGGATACTCCTGGCTTTTCTTCCCTAAAAGCATCAAGAATGAAGTGTAGTTCCAAATCCCCTGGGGGTCTTAGAAATACTTTGTTTACGCACACAGGAGCAAGCTTACATATTGACCACAGATGCCTGAGATCATAAAGATGAGCCACAGACAGTATCTGACACCCACAGCACAGCACCTCACCCCTCACCCCTCAGCAGGGTACTCCCTCTTCACAGCAACTGAATCCCTGCCTGCCAGCTAGCCTGCCCAGGAACAGTGCAACAGCAGGTGGGGCTCCCAGTCCCCTCTCATTCCCATGTTCATCCATGGATGGACAGGCTAGGCTGAGGCAAATGGCTCTTCATTTGTTTGTTCTGACTGAGTTGAGAAGAGGAAGGCAATCCCCTACCACTCTAGTCTGAGCTAGGACTATGATGGGCCTAGAACGTGGGTCTATTAGCTACTCCTGGGAAGCCAGCCAGAGCCTCACCCCTGTGCTAGCACCACTCACCTGAAAGCCTTGTAGATGGGTCGGTACCAACAAAGGAAGGCACAGGGAGTGAAGATCAGAAACCAAAGGATGGAGAGGCCAAAGGCTGTTCCATTGGCTGCGTTACTTGTGAACCAGGCCAGGCACGCAAGCAGGTTTAGAAACAGAGTCACTGAATGCACTAGGAAGGGGCAAGGAGAGACAAGTGGCTTGACCCAAGGCAGCTGGAGGATTGGATGCCCACAGAGCAAGCTACTCCCTAGGAAAGGCCACGTTGTGAAGGAGGCTGCAAAAATAGGGCCTTCAGTCTATACAAAGGGAAGGTTAGCTTCCAGATCCTGTTTCTCTAGGACCTCACACCAAGGACCAAGTTTTCTTTAAAGATGACGAGAACACCTAGGTTTCAGGGATAATGAGTTGCAGACCCCGGGCTAATCCTTGTGGAATGAAATAACTCTTTCTTAAAGGCCCACAATGGAACTGCAGTCTTTCCTCTCTGCTAAGAACCTAGAGGCTTGTGAGGAGCCAGGTTGAGCCGTTCAGGAAGTGAACTCTTCAGGAACACAGAAGTCCCTTTTCCTTTTCAAAAGCTGGCCCATTTGAGTAAGTTCCTAGATAGGACATAAAGAACCTCCCCCATGCTAGCCCAAACACTAGGAAGGATGGAGTCTGTGAGGTTTTGACCCCAGCAAGCAAAGCCCAAAAGGAAACTCAGGGATCTTAAGACATTGCCAATGCACCCTGGAACTCACACATCCAGAGATAGTAAAGCATCTTGCATATCCGCTGGTAGTCAGCAGGGATCTCCGTAGAGAAGTCCTGATAGAAGCAGGGTTTCACAGGGCACCATGAGGGGAGTGGCGGCCAGTTGTTGTCTCTCACTGTGTAAAAAAGGGTTCAGCCTCATCAGTGACACGGAAGCAAGCACGCAGCCACCCAGTTTATAGGCAAAACAGAGCTTGCACAGAAGCAGAGTTCAGAAGTTTCGGGGGCTTCAAGGAACATGAAGTGAGAGCAGGAGGAATCCAGAGATACCCACAGGTACCTTGGAGCAGTCCAAGATAATGAGTCCCAACTACACTGGGTAATAGAGGGAGCTAAATGTACTAAATGACATGTTTGTTTCTTTCAAGACAATGAGGTAGCCCTGGCTATTACTGAATGTAGACCAGGCTGGCCTTAAACTCAGAGATCTGCCTGCTTCTACCTCTTGAGAGCTGGGATTAAAGGTGTGAGCTATCATACTGGCTTAAAAAGGTCTTTTTATTAATGACCAGCTTTTTCTTTCTTTTTTTTTTTTTTTCAGAAGTCTGCCTGCCTCTGCCTCCCGAGTGCTGAGATTTAAGGTGTGTGCCCCCACGCGCGGCAATGACCAGCTCTTAATGCAGGATAACCAGAGTTGTCATCGTAAGCATGTAAAGGTCAGACAACCGCCGTCTTGGGTAGTTCAACTGCACCCTCTTACAAAAGTATAGTCCCAGCTGGGCTTGTGTCCAGGAGCGGGAGACTCTCATCTAAACATCCAGCCACTCCCTACTCTTTTATTTATTTATTTATTTATTTTTATTATATTTAAGTACACTGTAGCTATCTTCAGACACTCCAGGAGAGGGCGTCAGATCTTGTTACGGATGGTTGTGAGCCACCATGTGGTTGCTGGGATTTGAACTCTGGACCTTTGGAAGAGCAGGCGGGTGCTCTTACCCACTGAGCCATCTCACCAGCCCCACTCCCTACTCTTAAGTTCTATGCAATTCTGCTTCTGTTGTACATGGCCTTGGGGAGTGGAAGAGGGCCCCATGTATGCCACCTCCTCATCCTGCTGGATAAGACTTTGCAGGGACAACACGTTGTGGGAAGAGCACCCACCCCCCTGTAGTGACCTCTCACACATGCTCTGTAAGGAATGAGTAAACTCCCTGGCTCCACAGAGTGAACTTTGGTGGAGCTGTGCCTTGACTTGTCACTGGGAGCTTGTTTATGTCTCCTTCTAAGAAGGAGTGCAGACATAACTCATATCTGTCAGGCCCACTCTGCTGATCTTTTAACTTCTGCCTTCCCTCTTTCTACCCCAGAAACAGCACCCTTCTTCCTTCCTTCCTTTTTTTTTTTTTTTTTTCAGATGTAGTCTTACTATATTATAGCTTTGGCTGGCCTGGAACTTGGAGTAATCCTTCTGCCTGTGCCTCCAGTGTGCTGGGGTTACAGTTCTTGTCACTATGCTGAGCTCCCCAAACCAGCATGCTTCCAAAATCAAAAGCTTTGTAAGATACCCCATGAAGGTGGTTCAGAGCACCCCTTGTGCCAGGTAGAGCAGGCTAGACCCCAAAAGTCTCTGTTACCGTGCAAATTCGCCGCAGTGTTCTGCAGCTCTCGCTCCTTGCGTTCCAACTCGGCAGCTTTCCTGTCTAGTTCTTCCTGCTGCCGAAGCAGGCCTGCCTGGGCCGCAGCTGCAACAGCCTAGAGAGAACAGGAGCAGGGCACAGCCAGCAATGAGAAAGGGACAGTGTGAGCCCAGGCAGGCCAGCAGAGGCACTTCACCCAGGCAGGAAGAGCTAGCAGGTAATCCGAGGTAGTCCTGCCCAAGAAAGTGTCTTGGGCATTAAGGAATACCATGGGAGTGCCTAGGTGACCCACTGCCCACAACCCTTACACCACCTTTGACCCCTCAGTCCTTGAGGGCTCTCCACTCCCTCCCCTACCTCCCATGGCTCAGCCATGGCGAAGTCCAGGCTACTGAATTGTATTGTCCTTTGGTAAAAGCACAGGAGCCCAACCTGAAGCCTGAAAGCCAGAGACTTGAAGCTAGAGGGAAGAACCTGAGCGTGTGTGCAAAGTGGAAACAGCGCTAGGCTGCCAGCAGAAAGCACAGAGGGAGATGCAATGCAGGCCTCAGGCCACAGGCATCAGAGCCTCAGTGAGCCACAGCAAAGCAGCCTCCCTCCCCACTCTGCCCAGGAGCTGCCTCCCAGGCCCTCCTGTCTGGGGACAGTCCATGATGTGTGGCCCTTCTCTGCCTAACCTTCATGGCATGAAGAGGCCAAGCTTTGTCACTTCTGCAGAAGAGCAGAGCCTGTCAATGACAGTTCAGGGACTCTCGGGTGAAGCTGAGCAGAGCTGGGCTGTCACCCCTGTTTGGCCCCATCTTCCTCCTGAAGAATGAGACTATGGTCCTCTTTGGGGGAGCAGGAGTGGCCATCTCACAGGATGACAACTAGGCATGTATATACACATGCACACATTTCAGCAAAGCAGTCCTCCAGAGAGTGAAGTTTGCCTCCCTGGGAGGTGAACTTCAGACACTGGGATTAGAACTGGTCCTAGCCTCATCTCCCTGTGCTGTTGGTGGAACAGAGGTAGGGTCCCTGCATCCCATCACACCTGCTGAACATAAAGCTACCCTACACACAAGGAGTGTCGCACCTCGCAGGGTTCTAGGACCCAGCCTGGGTAGGCTCCAGGTGCCCAGCCCACCCGCATCTTGCTCATCTACACTGGGCCTACCTTCGAAGGCTTGCGCATGTGGCTGTCCCTGGAAATACTATCTCCTCCTAGTAGCATCTGCCTCTCTGAGGGCTCACCCGCTGCCAGGAATTGGGCAGGCAGAAACTTGCTGGCCTGTCTAATCGGGAGCTGCAATACACAACTCCACTGTGGGCCATGCTCACCAGGACGGTGAAAAGCCTGGGGTCAGGGGTGGGGTGGGGAGGGTGACAGAGGTCAGCGTTAGGCACAAGCAGACAAAGTCCACTAGACTCAGTGAAGGGACTAAAGCAGATAGGATAGAAGGCAGGAATAAATAAGGTTAAAAAAGAGAGGGGCCAGGGATGTAGCTTGGTGACAGAGCATTTGTAAGGCCCCGGACTTCATTTGCAGCACCACAAACAAAAAGAACAGACAGATTCTGTGCCCAAGGAGGGACCTGGAGTGGTCCAACAGGACAGGGGTTCTCTGCAGACACCAGGGGTCCCAGCCTGGTGAGTGGAGCTTACTCTGGGGGTTGAGGGTTGGGTAGGAGGAGTGGGGCTGTAGTGTGGCTCCAAAGAATCTTACAAGAAGCCTGGGGAATGAAGGCCCTTTCCCTGCCCCCAACCCTAAGGCTTCAACTATGGACCTGGGTGATTCCCACCTGCACAGGAGAGGCCAAAGACTCCTGAGCAGTACCTGGGGCGTTGGCTGTGCTGGTTCCACTGAGGGCTGGAGAACTGCTGGCTGGGAGGGCCCAGGAGCTTGTGTGGCAGGAACTGTTGTCGCTGCATTTGTCTGAGTGGGGCAAAGGAAGGAAATGAGTGGGCTCCACTTGTAGCAAACCCGTGGTGAGGATCTGATCTGGACTCTCCTCTGCAACATGACCTCTAACCCACACCCCTGGCTTTACTAGGTTCCAGGCTCTCTAGCATCGCCCTGCTCCACCCTGTAAGAGAGAAGCCCACGTCTCAGAACCCAAAGAACTTCAGCCACATTGGAGACGCCTCCACTCCTACCTTACCCCGAGTCCACTTTAGGACTGTCCCTATGAGGACAGTAACTCTCCAGAGCTCTTCTTTCCCAGCCACAGACACCCTGGCACCTGTCACCATCTCCCAAAAGACTACAGGACTCAGAAAGGACATAGTCACCAACCTCTGAGAAGGGATTGAACTCAGCCAGGCCACTCTGAGGAGCACTGGTCAGCTGGGTCACAGAGGGATCCTGGAAAGAAGAAAAGAAGGCATTAGATACTGACAGGAGGAAACAGCCCTGACCAGGGGCCAGCAAGCAATCCAGTGTCCCACGTATCCGGGGTTCTGGTCTGCCCTGAAATAAAGTCCCTTCATCTGAATCCCTTCACCTTTTCTGGAAACAGTTAGTCCAAACACGGGCTCTCTCAGTGCCAGATTCGGAGGGGACCACAGCGTTTAACCTGGGTAGGTTTTTTTCCCACTTGGGTGAAGAAGGCTAAAATGGGTGGAGGTAGAGACCTTCCTGTACTATTTATTCTTTATTGTTCTGTTTTCTGGTGCTGGAGATGGGACCCAGGGCCCTGTACTTGTGAGGTTCAACCACTGATCTAAGACCCCAAACCCATTTTATTTCTTAGTCTACAGAAAGCATTTTATTCCCCTTGAGTTTAGAGGATGGATAAAGGTTCTGGGATAGAAACATGCTACTGGTTGCCAACACTGACTGTTAAATCAGGCACACATGCTAGGAGGGAGAAGGTCTCAGATGAAAAGCCAGAAAAATGTTTCCTTTCCTTTTCCTTCTTTTCTTTTCTTTTTTAAAAATTAGTTACTTAGTTTATGTATATGAGCACATTGTAGCTGTCTTCAGACACACCAGAAGAGGGCACAGGATCCCATTACAAATGGCTGTGAGCCACCATGTGGTTGCTGGGAATTGAACTCAGGGCCTCTGGAAAAGCAGTCAGTGTTCTTAACTGCTGAGCTCTCTCTCCAGTTCCTCTCCTTTTTTTTTTTTTTTTTCTTAAAAATTAAAATAAGAAATTCTAAACCTGGTGCACACCTTTAATCCCTGCACTTGGGAGATAGAGGCAGGTGGGTCTCTGAATTCCATGCTGGCCTGGTCTACAAAGCGAGTTCCAGGACAGAGGACTCCACAGAGACACCTGAGAGAGAGGAGGGAGAGAATGAAACAAAATCCCTTATACTTAGTGTGCAGCTTGTCTGTAGCCTTAGCAGTCTGAAGGCTGAGGCAGGAGGATCAGGATCCAAAGAGCTCTAGGCCATCCTCTGCTTACATACGAATTCCTGGCCAGATAAGGTTATAAAATAAGATAATGAGATCTTGTCTCAAAAAAATAGAAACAGACAACATCAGCAGAATACTGTCTGTCTTGTGTTTCTAGCCTTCTGCTTCCGCCCTCCTCTTTGCTTAAGTGGCCCTTTGGTGTCGAGGGCAGTTCATGCAGGCGACCTCCCCCTTTCTTGATCATGGTTAAGGGCTTCAGGTCTTACTGTAGAGTCATGCAGGAACTTTGGGGGAACAGCTGGGAGAGGACAGACTGTCCCTGGCTGAGTCTCTACGGTTCATTCCCAGACATCCCTATTTTTTGTTTTGTTTTTCCTGACAGTTTAATATACCTCAGGTCAGCCTCAAATTGTGAAGATCAGGATGGCCTTGATCATGATCCTCATGATTCCACTCCCCAAATGCTGGAATTCCAAGTGTGCTCTGTCACACTTTGCTCTGCAGACCTGATTCTTAAATACAGTGTCAGTGTCACAGATGTTCAGAGAACAAACTGCTTAGTTCCCAGGTAGAAAAGACACTGGTCATGATGAAGTAACTTATCTGAGGACTGGAAAGTAGGAGCTGGCTTCCTATTCTGAAACTTATCAGAGCTAAGTACCGGTTCCCCATGTGTACTCTGGCTTTTTTATACAGCAGTTCTATCTTCCCACTGGGACCACCAGCTCCTAGAGTAAGATTTGCCTGATTGCCCCTAAGGCCACATCCAGAGTAGAGCAGCAACTGCAATTCACTGGGTCTCTAGACAGCCTCATCTTGAGAATGTTGCACCTCCTTCCAGCCTTTGCCACCAGACTGTGTCCTGACTGCAGGACATCTACCTCTGCTTTGGTGGTTCCTGCAACTCGGGCAAAGTGGCAAAGTGGAGGTCACCCAAAGACATGGGGATTGGTCCTAACAGTCTTCTCCCAGAACCAGCTGGCCTGCAGGGGGGCTCTGGTTCTGGCTCTGCCTCCTTTCAAAGGCAGCAGATACCTGCCAGTGGAAGCAAGCCCAAGTCACTGAAATCAGACCCACCAGCCAAGGAACTGGCTGCTAGTCTGTCACCATAGGGCATAGGACCCAAGAGACAGCTCAGGTAGCAGTTTCAAGAGCTGGCACATAGGCTGGGCAATGGTGGTGCACGCCTTTCATCCCAGCACTTGGAAGGCAGAGGCAGGCGGGTTTCTGAGTTCGAGGCCAGCCTGGTCTACAGAGTGAGTTCCAGGACAGCCAAGACTACACAGAGAAACCCTGTCTCAAAAAACCAAACCAAACAAAACAAAACAAAAAAAAAACCAAAGAGCTGGCACATAATAAGCAGCTTAAAGTTCAAGGCAAGATGCCATTTCTATGACAGTAACAGTCAGGTGAGGGGCTGGAGAGATGGCTCAGCAGGAGAGTGCTGACTATTCTTTCAGAGGTCCTGAGTTCAATTCCCAGCAGCCACATGGTGGCTCACAACTATCTGTAATTGGGATTCGATGCCCTCTTCTGGTGTGTCCGAACAAAGTGACAGAGTACTCATATACATGAAATAAATAAATCTTAAAAACAAAACAAAACAAAAAACCCAAAATAGTCAGGTGGCAGGTCTCTGAGGTAGAATGCAGATGACAGAGATGTGGCTATCCTGTCCAGGTGATTCTCCCTGCTCCCCTTCTTTTCTGCTGTCTGCAAAGTCTGGACTTGCAAGCCTAACCAGGCTCATCTTACGTGGCCTGCTCCTACTTGTGAGCGTGCTCTGCAGCTGGGAGCATCTAGGTCTGGCCATCCTTCAGGCTCTTTGGGGTCTGGTGAGGGGCAGAGGGCAGAGCATCATCGCAGGAAAGGTTTGAGAGCAAAAGTCACACTAGTGCTTCTTTCTCTTGTGTACTTAGGTCAACAGTAGCCTAAGAGCTTGGCGGCACCTTGCCTAGGACCAGATGAGTTAAAACACTGTGACACATGGGTCCTTCTCCTTAAGGAGACCTGGACTCTCCCTGGAAGCTGTAGACAGCTTCAAGAGTGGCTGAGACTAGATGAGGACAAGGAGGGAGATTGCGAGGATGAAAGGGTGTGAGGGAGGACCAAGGGAAGGTGACTTTTTTTGAGTACCTACTATGTGCCAGGTTCAGCATATACTGGCATTACTGTGAATTCTATTCACCCTAACTTGATCACTGTGCCTTATCACCAGCAGGTTCTATCAGCCTTTCTCAACTTGCTTTAATTTCTTTTTATTTATTTATTTTTGAGAAACTCCATATCATAAGATTCCACTATCTACAGATCCCCCCCACAACCTCACCCTTAGACAAGAATTCCTCTGTGTTGCTCAGGTTATCCTGGAACTCATTATTTTTCCCAGTCTGGTTGTGAACTCAAACCTCCTGCTATGGCCTCTCCAGAGATGATGAGATTACAGGTATGTGCAACCATGCCCAACTCCGTGGTGGCTGAGCTTCTCTCCTTTGTGTCTATAATGTACTGGTGGGCTGACAAGATGGCTCCGTGACTAAAGGAGTTTGTCACCAAGTCTGAGTTTGATTCTTGAAACCTACAAAGTGGAAGGAGAGAATGAAGTCCTTTGAACTCCACACATGCAGGTACACACATAAAAAGAAAGAAAGGAATGGCGGAAGAAAGGAGGGAAGAGGGAGGAAATAATCATTGTGTTCCACTCTATAAAGACTCTGGTCAGTTTGTGTGTTTTATGGCTCTGCCAAGAAAGGCGACCATAGATTTCCTCATTTAATCTTTACCACAGCCATGTAAGAGACCAGTGCCCCTGATGTAGATAGAGAAGCCTAAGCTCTGGGTAGAGTTAGTAACTACTCAAGATCTCTGGAACAGGGGCGGGGGAGATGGTGCACTTGATGCTCTTCCAGAGGAATCACACTCCATCCCCGGCACCCATGTGGTGACCCACAGCTATCTGTAACTCCAGGTCCAGGAGATTCGATGCCCCTTTGAATCCCAAGGACACACACACACACACACACACACACACACACACACACACGGTACATAGGCATACACACAGGCAAACACCCACACACATACAAAAACATCTCGGAGTAGTGTCTGAGCTAGACTCTGAATCCAGGTCTGACTCTAGAGACAGGATAGTAAGACTGCAAGGCTGTGGGACAAAAGGAAGGTGATCAATCACTATGTTGCCGAAGTGAATGAATCCTATTGCCAAAAGGCACGAGCAAGGCTTCCTTACTAAACCTGGAAGGGCTGGAGCCTGGGGCCATCTTTAGTAAGACACACACAGAGTCTTTCATGGAAGGATCACACTGGTGAGCCCAGTGAGGACCATGGGCTTTCTCTTCAAGTCACAAAACTCACGTTACCAGCATCGACTTTTCCTAGTCATGGAGCACCAGTTGGCTCGTAAGTGGGTCAAGCAGTTATTTAAAAGGATGGTGAGGTCTAAGTTTCACCTACAAAGACGTAATCTAAAACCTCTTCAGCTGCTCAGACTGGAACAACACCACACCGTTTACTGAATGTATAAGGGGGGGGAAGAAATGCTCCTAAAGTTAGCTCTTTACATTGCGAGAACAGTTACAGGGTAAAGAAGGTACATGCTAAAACAAGCAGGACACAGCTCTTTCCCTCTGAAGAGTTCATGGTTTGGTGGACTAGTAGCTGAGACAAAATGCCAACAGTGCGCTGGGTGGGGTTCAGTGTGTTTGACAGGAGGGACAGGAGATACCTCAGAGGGCTGGGAGAGAGGTGGGAGAGATGGTTAGCTTTAACTGTGAACTTGTTTCAACCTTATAATCATCTGGGAAGAGAGTCTCAATTAGATATTGTCTACTTGAGTTGGTTTGTGGGTTTGTCTGTGGGAGGGTTATCTTAAGTTAGTTGATGTGGGAAGCCACTGTGGGTGGCACCATTCCTTAGGCAGGCAGGGGGATCCTGAACTATATAAGAGTAGAGAAATGAAGCTGAGCACAAACAAGCAAGCATATATACATTAGTTTCTCTTTGCTCTTAGCTGCAGATGTGATACCTGGCTGTTTGAAATTCCTGTGTTAACTTCTCTATAATGTTGGACTGTAATGTGGATTTATAAGCTGAAATAAACCCATTCTCCTCTAAGTTGCTCTTTGCCAGGATATTTTATCACAACAGAAATAAGACTAGAGTAGTGTGGTTCCCAGAAGAAAGCAGGAAGGTAAGCAAAGGCCCAGGGAGGCAAGGACAACAGCAGGTAAGAGAAGCATTTCTACGTAGGTAGGGTGTGAGGGACCTGGGAGAAGCATGGCTGGGCTGGGGCTTACAAGGGCCCTCTTCACTGTTCTGAGGGAAATCTCTTGTCGTATGTTTCATAATTCCTGGTTAGGCCTGACCCTCAGGGACGTCCCTGCTTTCCCATGTTATATTTCACCTGAGCTCCTACTGTGAGACTGATCCCAGGCTCCAAACAAGCACATTAAACACCTCAGGTCTGGCATGGTAATACACACCTGTAGTCCCAGCACTCATGAGGCTGGCAGAACATTAAGCCACCCTAGGCTATATACACAGTGAATCTAAAGCCAGCTTAGACTACATAGCAAGACCCTGTCTCAAAACAAAACAACGAAACAAAAATTCCTGCGGTCATACAAAAAGGTCTCATTATAAAAGTGCAAAGTTAACTTTGTCAAAAGTAATCACATGAAAAAGGCTGGCAGAAGAACACACCAAAAAAATGAAGCAAGACCATGGGAGGGAGAGGTGAGCTCTCTTCCATCTTCCAAATTTTTATATGATAGCATCCCGTTTACCTAAAAACACAAGGGTTAGAGGAGGGATGTGTTGAGGAAAAAAATTAGGGATGTATATCATTGTGGTTAAGTGCTTGTTTAACAAGCAGGGAGCCCTTGGTTTGATTGTTGGCACAGCATAAACTGGGCAGGATGGCATACAACTGTAATGTCAGCACTCATGTTGAGGTACTCAGAAGTTCAGTCCTGGATGGATCTCTGAATTTGAGGCCAGCCTGTTGTTTTTTGTTGTTTCTTTTTTTAATATTTATTTATTTGTTTGTTTGTTTAATGTATGTGAATAGTCTGTAGCTCTTTTCACACATACCAGAAGAGGGCATCAGATCCCATTACAGACGGTTGTAAGCCACCATGTGGTTGCCGGGAATTGAACTCAAGACCTCTGTAAGAGCAGTCAGTACCTGCTGAATCATCTCTCCAGCCTGCCAGCCTGGTTTATACAGTAAGAGCTAGGCCAGTTAAATTACACAGTGAGACCCTGTCTCAAAAAATAAACACACAGGTCCATCAGGGTATCCACACCTGTAATGCCAGCATTTAGGAGACTGAAGCAGGGAGATTTGCCTCGAATTCAAGACTAGCTTTGGGGAGTGTGGGGAGCAGGCACTCGAGAACCTGTCTGAGGGCAAAGCACATTCTGGGCTCCTCCCTGCCACAGGCAGTGATGCTGAGTGCTCTAGAGGCGTCAGGAACTGTTCTCAGCTTCACGACTTTTGGGCCTTGAACCCCTCCTGGGGACAGTCTATCTTCAGTTTATACCACCTCCTTTCTCCTACTTTCACCTGTCCATTCCCTACACAAACCAATCCAAAAACGCTGAGCGGGGACCACCAAGAAGCAGCTCTTGCCACTGAGAAGAAACAGTGCAGAGCATCAAACCCGATCAACACTGAGCCCAGGTAACAGTAAAGACAACAGTGTCACAGGGAGCCAGGAGTGTCAAGACAGGTGTTCCTTAACTGTATCAGACTACCTACGCTCTAAAAAGAACGTGCTTTTGTTCAGTGAAATGAGAAGGGTATACTTGGGTAATTTGCTTAGTTTTCTTTTTCTTTTTCTTTTTCTTTTTTAATATTTATTTATTTATTATATGTAAGTATACTATAGCTGACACACCAGAAGAGGGCATCAGATCTTGTTATGGATGGTTGTGAGCCACCATGTGGTTGCTGGGATTTGAACTCAGGACCTCTGGAAGTGCAGTCAATGCTCTTAACCGCTGAGCCATCTCTCCAGCCCCCTAGTTTTCTTTTTTAAGAGACAGAATCTCACTGTATAGTTCTGCTTGCCTCCAAATCACAGGGTTTGACTGCCTCTGCCTCTTGACTGTTGAGATAAACATGTGTACACCACCACATCTGGCTTTGTTTCCAGTTTTGCATCTGTGGTGGTTTGAATGTGGATGGCCCAGGGAGTGGCAGTAGCAGTATTAGGAGTGTAGCCTTGTTGAAGGAGGTGTGTCACTGTGCAGGTGAGCTTTGAGACCCTCCTCCTAGATGCCTGGGAGTCAGTCTTCTCCTGTTTGCCTTCGGAACAAGATGTAGAACTCTCAGCTCCTCCAGTGTCACATCTGCCTGGATGCTGGCATGCTTCCTGCTATGACGATAATAGACTGAACCTCTGAACCTGTAAGCCAAACCCGTTTAAATGTCCTAAGGGTTGCCTTGGTCATGGTGTCTGCTCATAGCAATGGAAACCCTAAGACAACATCATTGACTCGTTAGATTGTTTCCTTTTCTTTCCTCCCTTTTTCTTTCTCTCTCTCTCTCTCTTCCTTCCTTTCTTTCTACTTGAGGATGACCCTGATCCCCTGATTCTCTTGCTCTACCACCCAAGTGCTGAATTATAAGCTTAAGCCCAGCCTAGAAGGAGGTCAAGGAGGCTTAGAGGTGAGAGTGTAAAGAGAGAACAGCCAGAAGTATCAGGAAACCAGCCTGGAGCAGTTTGGACTTGACCTCAGTGACAGGAGGAAACAGCCACAGGAGCTGGAGCAGGGCACACCGTGACCATTCTGGTTATCGTGAGGAGCATGTAATATGCAGGAAGGACACGGCTGGTCATGACTGCTGAGTAATGAAGTTAAATTAAGGGACAGCAGCTTAGCATGGAGGAGTTAGGAACTCTAGAGACCTGGGGTAGATGTCATAGGCTCAGCAACTCAAAGTTGGTTAAAAATGGAAAGGCTGCCAGGAGACTGGTTTTTCAGGCTATGTGGGAAGGGAGAGGACCTCGGTAGATTCTGGACCACATGGGAAGTGTCTGTGCAGTCTATCTGGCTGGCATGTCTAGAAAGGTGTGGATGTGTGCTGCTGGAGACATTTGCCAGAGCCTAGAGTGAGCTGAGGACTGCGTGAGGATGCTATCTGAGGCCACTGAAGTAGAGGCAGAAGACTGAGAACCTAAGTGGAAGAGATAGGAAATGGAAACAGCCTGAGGTAAGTCAGAGGTACCAGGCAGAGACATCCTGAAGAGTCAGGCCAGGCAGGTGTGTCACCCAAGCAGCAGATGACTCCACAGAGAGGACAGGAACTGGGCGTGGTTGTGCTGCCTGCAATCTCCATACTCAAGAGGTGGAGATGGAAGGATGGACTTCACATTCATCTTTGGCTCCAAGTTGAGTTCCAGGCCAGCCTGGTCTAAGTGAGACACTGTCTTATGGAAAAAAATAAACAAAAAAAGCCAGGCATGGTGGCACATGCTCGAGGGAGGCAGGCAGGTGAATTTCTGTAAGTTCTAGGACAACTTGGTCTACACAGTGAATTCCAGGGCAGCCAGGGCTACATAGTGAGATTCTCCAAACAAACAAACAAACAAACGAGCAAGCAACAGCTGCTGTGGAACCACGGCCATGAAGCTGTTACATCTGCCCACTAAATCCTAATACTCTTCTTCTTTTCTCTCTCTCTCTCTCAAATACTGGCCAAAACCTAAGCATGTCATCTCACAGCCTAATGCCGTCCCCAGACAGCTGCACGGATGGAGGCCCTGCCTTTATGCATAAAGCCCACTTCGGGCTTTCTCAGACTTTTGCTGATGCCACCCGCTTTTACCACAGTCTGCCTGCCTGCTGACCTCCACTGATGCAGATGTCAGCTTAACTAAAAAGGCGTGGCTGTCTTCCTCTTCTCCATGACCCTCTTGCTGGTGGCTGCCAAGGCCAGGTTCTCAGACAGGGCCCTGTCATTTTTCTCTCAAACTCTAGAGATAATAGAGAAAAAAAAACCTCAGAGACAGAGTACAGGATCTAAGACTGAAGAAACCCCTGGTGATGGATGGGATACAGAGGTGACTTTTTTTTTTTTTTTTTTTTTTTTAAGATTTATTTAATAATTTATTTATTTATCTATTTATATCCATCAATCACTATTAAATGGTAGAGTATAATTG
>NC_034599.1:52422100-52458058 GCF_900095145.1 Mus pahari | reverse complement strand
TTTTGGTTTTTCGAGACAGGGTTTCTCTGTGTAGCCCTGGCTGTCCTGGAACTCACTTTGTAGACCAGACTGGCCTCGAACTCAGAAATCCGCCTGTCTCTGCCTCCCGAGTGCTGGGATTAAAGGCGTGTGCCACCACGCCCGGCCCCAGAGGTGACTTCTTGAAGTGACTTTTGGTTCTTGCTGTTCATCCCAAATTCCTCATCAGCTTGTCTGCCAGCCTTTCTGCCTTCTGCCCCAACCCCTTTCTGGCACAGGGCTCTGCTGATCCCGAGATCCCTCACAACCTCCCCACTCTCACCTGTCCTTTTTCAGGAGCCTTAGTGCTCAGCTCTGCCAACTGCAGACCACAAGTTCATTTACCTTCTCTCTGAGACCAGCAGGTGGAATGGCAGGGCTTCTGGCGTGCCTAAAGGTGTGAACAACGCTAGGGGGTGCCTGATGGCCCAAGGCTCTCCTTGCACTGGACTCCTCAAGTGAGTATCCTGGTTAAATATTAGCATCCTCTGAACAATCCATAATCTTATGCACAATGACTCCTAAGAAAATTTAACAGAAGTGTAGAGTCCAAGCTCATCTGGACCTCTAGCCAAGTTCTAACCCCCGCTTGGCTCCAGGTGCCAAGCATAAAGGCAGGAGCACCTTCATCCGGGTAGCTGTCTGGAGTTGGCATTAAGCTGTGACACTCTTGCTATTTTCAAATTTGTTTTTTTCCCTTAATTTTTTTTTTTTTTTTTGGTTTTTCGAGACAGGGTTTCTCTGTATAGCCCTGGCTGTCCTGGAACTCACTGTGTAGACCAGGCTGGCCTCGAACTCAGAAATCCGCCTGCCTCTGCCTCCTGAGTGCTGGGATTAAAGGAGTGCGCCACCACGTCTGGCTTAAAGATTTTATGTGTACAGATATTTTGCCTCTGTCTGTGTACCATGTATATGCCTGATCCCTTTGGAGGTCAGAAGAGGATGTTGAATTCCCTGGAACTGCAGTTACAAACAGTTGTGAGTCACAGCCTGTGGGTGCTAGGAATCAAACCAAGGTTGTCAGGAAGAACAGCCAGTGCTTTTGTACCACTGAGCTATGGCTCCAGAGCCACTTTTAAACTTAAGACAATGTTCCTGTCCTACAGTAAGTTCTACCAGGTCCTCAAACTGGATGTGGTGGGACACACATTCCAGCACTCTGGAAATGGAGGCAGAAGAATTAGGAGTTCAAGGACAGCCTCGGTTACACAGCAAATTAGAGACCAGCCTGGGATAAATGACACCCTAACTCAAAGGGTCTATTTGTGATTCTGAGAATTCCCAAATCTCAGTCAAGCTGGAGGTGACCCTTTCTGGGAAGTGGCACAGGCCTTAGTGTCTACGGAGGGAACCTCAGGTCACTGTTTGCACAAACCACCTTGCTGTCAGAGTCATCCTTTACACAGGAGGGAAATGTTCTGCATCCTGGGGAGGCAGCCACAGCACAGACTGAGAAGCAATGTGTGAAAGCGAGGCTGTGTGAAAGTGAGGCTGTGAGACTTGGCAAGTCCAGGCTCTGAAAGCCTTCCTCTGTTCAGCGCCAGCACCCCCTTCCACACCCCCTCCCGGGACCCAACCTGCTCTGCTGTAATCTGGCAGAATGCTCGCTCGGAGAAAAACAGCCCTGGCATTTGCTTGGGTGGTCTGATTTTTAGTGGACTGTTGGGGGGGGGGGAAAGGACAGTATAATGCCTCCTCTTTTTAGTTTTCTACCTCTGCCTCACTTGACAAGACTCGTGAGAAACATCTGTGAGCAGACAGCCTGGAATCATTCCAACCGAGGGACCCAAACATCCAGAGGGTGAGGAGCAGATGTGCCACAATTAACAGAGGAACCAGGGTGTGCACACAGAGGTTGTGAAAGCGCTAAGGCTTGGCTTGCAGCTTCCTGCTTCCTCCTAGGAGTTTGGTAAGCCTCTGCCACTCTCCGGGGACTTCACTTTCCACTCAGGGATCTTTCTTGGAAGGACACTTTCTAATAATCTCAACTATACCTATTCGCAAGGAAGGGGCTTATGGACTGCGGAAGTGGGGGGTGGCAGGGAACAGGGGCATCATAACAAACCGGGATAAGGGGCTGGGAGACAATTAGTTATCAGGGAATGGTTGCCTTAGCAGGTGTGAAAACCTGAGCTGGATACCCAGAACTCCCTTTTTAAAAACTTTTTGAGAGGACCTCACTGAATATCCCTGGCTGGTCTGACACTCACTATGTAGCCAAGGCTGGACCCAAACTCACAGAGACTGCTTGCCTTTGCCTCTATAATTCTAGGATTAAAGGCACGTTACCACATGCCTGATTAGAACTCACATTTAAAAACAAAACAAAAAGCCAGAAGTAGGGACTGGAGTGGTTAAGAGTGCCTGCTGGCCTTCCAGTTTCTAGCACCCACATCAGATGGCTGACAACAACCTGTATGTAACTCTAGCTCCAAGGATCTGATGCCTCCTTCTTATGTGTCCTCCTTCCCTGGCTACCAGCATATATGTGGTGTACATGTACACATACTCACATCACTCATATATACACTAAGCCAGACACTTCTGTAATCCCAGCACTGGATAGTCCCAAGACAGGTAGATCCTGAGCTCACTGGCCAGCCATGTTCTAGACCAGTAAGAGAGACAATCTCAAAACAAAAAAAAAGAAGTGAATAGTGCCCAAGGAATAGCAATTAGAAAAAAAAGTTCTCTGACCTCTACACACCTGTACATACACATGAACACACAAACAAAACAAACAAACAAAACTCCGGTAAGGAAATCAACTTCAAAGATGCATGGGAGTTTCACTGGCTTTTTTGAGTGTCAGCAGAAACAGGTTCCTTGGTCGAGCAACTCTGAGAAATGCTGGGTCAAACTGAGGAATTTCTCTGGGATTTAACCAAACTGGCAAGGCCTGTCAATGTTCATGAAAAATGTGATGGGGGAGAATTTCTCAAACCATAGAACAGAGTACCTTAAAAGTTCAAAATATCCTGCCTAAACATACTGCCTTAAAAACCCTATACTGGGGCTGGTGAGATGGCTCAGCAGGTAAGAGCACCCGACTGCTCTTCCGAAGGTCCTGAGTTCAAATCCCAGCAACCACATGGTGGCTCACAACCATTCGTAACTAGATCTGGCGCCCTCTTCTGGAGTGTCTGAAGACAGCTACAGTGTACTTACATATAATAAATAAATAAATCTTTAAGAAAAACAAAAAAACAAAACAAAAACAAAAAAAACCCCTATACTGAGGCCAGGAGTGATGGTGCACACCTTTAGTCCCAGGACCGGGGAAGCAGAGGCAGGCAGATCTACATAGTGAATTCCAGGACAGCCAGGGCTATACAGAAAGACCCCATCTCAAAACAAAAGCAGTCAAGTGTGGTGTCCTACACCTCTAATGCCAGCACTTGGGAGACAGAAGCAGGTATATCTATGTGAGTTCCAGGCCAGCCTGGGCTATGACACACAAATACACACACACACACACACACACACACACACACACACTCACTATAAGGGACTGCCCCCAAGGTAGAGTACTTGTGTAGCATACTCAAGACACTGGGTTCAATTCTCAGCAACAATAGAACAAAACAAAAAATAAAATCTGTCCTACTCCATCCCTTCACACGAAGGGATGATGAGATGGCTCAGGACCAAATAGCTCACTAAGCCCTGAGTTTGATTCCTGAGACTCATGGTGGGAGCAAAGGACTGACTCCTGCAAGCTGTCCTCTGACCTCTATCAAGCAACACAGCATGAACAGGTTAAATAAATGTAAAACACTTTTTAAAAGTTTAAAAGCTTAGTGAATGCTGATTTAATGACCGCTGCCAGCATTCTCATTTGAAGAAGGAACGGCTATGCTGGCAAGGTCTCCCAACACTCAGGTGCCAGGGGCAAGAGGACTGCATGATCCAGGCATGCCAGTGACCATGTCTCCAAAAAAAAAAAAAGTAAAAGGTGACAAGAGTGTCAGTCAGTACTACGGTCTTTCCTTAGCTGATCCAAAATAACCTCAGGACAGTTTAGCACAATGTATGTGCATGAGATTTGAGAATCTTTAAAACAGCACCATCCCCGCTAAATTCTGTGTGAGGCTAATTCTGGCATAATTCTGTTGACTCTAGCATGTTCCAGTCTCACTGGAATCTTGCCTTTTGTAAAGCTGAACTAACGACGCTAGGATAGACTTCTCAGAACATTTACAGTCCCTAACTGTCAGCCGCAGACTCCAAATAGTAAGTATAGTTTGTAATCCACCATGATATGGTATGACAGAAAAGGAAAAGGAAAAAGAAAAAAGCTGTACTCCAGACTCACTAGGTGTGACAGGTTGAGTCTGTCACCTCCCCACCTGCTCTCTCCTGAGCACTGAGCCAACACCCTAAGTAAATAAAGCTGAGGACTCACACCTAGTCACCTAAGGCCTACGCCCTCCCTCTGCAATAGGGAAGCAGCTCACTCTCTCCTAAGGGAAGGGAGGGCGTCTCTGACCAGAAGGGGCTCCAGCATCAGATACAAGGCTGCCTCTCCTTACACAGCTTCCTGCCAAGGATGAACAGTCATTCCAGTATGAGGGGGAGTGTATCACCATCAGCCCAGCCCTCTTCTTCCCACACAGGATTCCCCTCCAGATGTTGCCGGTTTGCAAGCCAAAAGCTGCTTCCTGTCCTGCCATCTCCTGAGACTGCCTGGACAAACTGTCTTACTTGACTGCAATGCAGACATTGCTTTGTTACTTCTAAAGTTACTCAGACTTTTGCCCAATCACTTCTGAGGCCAGAGATGCACTTTAAGACTTTCAGGGAGCTACTCCTAGCACAGGGCAGCACAATCCTGCCCTTTGTTATCCCTGGAGAAGATCTGCAGCAAAGTTGGACAGCTGGCTGACCCTGAGAGCAGCAAAACACTTATTATTCTGACAGACTAAAACTGGACAAAGGAACATCATTATACACCACATACTCCCAGAGACTCCTGGATTTTTCCTATACATAACAGAACCCCGGCACTATAGAACAATCTATCATTAAATCAAAGGACTTAGCAGAAGACAGTAACAGGAACAATGCAAATATTCTCCTCACTAAACTAATCGAGGCAAACGTTTGCCTTACGTAAGAGAGAAGTTCCCTGCAAAGGCTCTGTCAAGAAGCATTAGGCTACAAGAATATATTCTAAACTCCCCAGTGTAGCAAGGAATCAACTACCAAAATCTGCCCGAGGGTTCCTATCAGCTAGGTCACCTTGGGAGAGAAGCATAAAATGTCCACTCTCAGCCTGGCTGGGTGTGGTGGCTCGAGCTAGTTATGGCTGCACTTGGGAGGTAGAGGAAGGACCCCAAGTTCAAGACCAGCATGCGACACATAGGGAGTTCTGAGCCAGGCTGTGTTAGATGAAGAGATCCTGTTATAAATAAATCAAGGGCCAGGTATGAAGCCCAGTGTTACCCAATATGCGCAGAGGTGGAGGATTTGCCTAGAACGTTTGCCTCTATTAGTTTAGTGAGGAGAAGAGGACAAAGCTCTGGCTCAATCCCACTACTGCAAAACTTCAGAATAGAAAATGGTCATACTCTACTCCCTGAGTGTATAACCATCTAGTTCAAGGCGCCTTTGCTTTGCTCCCACCCTCGGAAGGAGCCACTCTGGAAAAGCCCAAAGGACTTCAACACCTTCGGGAAATGCTGAAGCTGTAGAGGACCAATATAAAGTACTAGCGGGACGAGTTCATGTGCTTGGTGACATACTAACACAGAAGGAACAGCTGCTCATAAATCCCCAGTCATCGCAAGCACGCGTCCCTCAAACTGGTTTCGGGCAGACATGAAAGAAGAAGTGCAACTAGCCTTGGCACTAACAGAGGAGTTCCAGTTCTTCAACATAGACAACAGGGCATCCCTGTGTTCTCCACGTGAAGGTTTTGGCTTAAGTCCGAAGACTGTTGTATTCTTTCAAAGTTCCAAAGGTCAAGCTAGTAATCACCCATGCAGATTTGTCAGACCCGTGTACCTTGGGCCCCAAGCTCCTTCACCTCCCTTTCCCGAAAGTCTGTGTGGCCCAAACTCACTCCAAACAAAGCCCTTGGCCAACAAGTAATTTTCTGGCTTGGGCTCTCTTCCTACCCTCCCTCAGCCTCCTTTACTTGATAAACACTAGGGACTCTCCTGTACTTTGGATGCTTGCTTCGTTACTGCTGTTGCTGTTAGGGTGTTGGGTTATCTCCACATTTCTCCACCCCAACAGACTTCTACTTCCTCATTATGTTTCAATGAGCCTTTCTCCTAGGATGACTCAATACAGGTAGATTCCCCCAAGACTGTAGAAATGGCACAGCAACATTTTGCTTCCCTTTCTGACTCTAAGACACCTCCCCAGGAGAAGAGCGTGCTTGGCCCTTTTCTCCAGCAGAGGCCGGTCGGGTTGGGGGTGCTCTAAGAGCCCACTTCTTTGCAGCGCCCCGCCCCCTGCCGCAGTTCCACCTGTTGCAAAGTCCCGCCTCCATACAAACTATGATAGGCCAGCCTTCAGATACCGCTCTCCCATTGGACAGGTGATCCGTCCCTCCTACGCCACGTCTCCCGGCTCTGGCGAAAGAGGCCCAGGCCGCAGCCCTATGGCCCTAGAGAAATCTGAGAGTTGGGGGTTCTACCTGGAAGGGGTTTACATCCACGGGGTCCGCGAAGGGGTTAGTGTCGAAGGCCGACATGGTGATCGAGGGCCAGCGGGTGATCTCCGCGAGCGCTACTGCCTTTGGTCACTCAGACCCAGCGGCAGTCAGTGTAAACCCTCCACTTCCGGGAGCGAGGCAGCCGTTCTGGCGCAGGCGTAGCGCCCTCTGTGGGGGCGTGGTCCTGGACGTCACAAAGGTCCGTTCCGCCCCTGCCCAGCCTATTAGAAAGCGAAGGTTATGCATTCTGTCTCCATCCACTTTCTTTTTATCTCCTGAGATGCGGAGGATAGAATCCATGGTCTCACGAATGATAGACAGAGCTGTAGCCTTGAGCTACATACCCAAACCTTCTGTCCACTTACTCCTCCGGTACAGAATCTCTTCTGATGCCCTCCTTCCTATGTGTATTTATTTTGAGCTTCCAAATAAAGGACTGGCAGGAAAGATCATGCATTCATTCCTAGAGGGCAAAATTGGGGCGTTCGAGCAAGTCCCGGACCAAAAGGACAGGGATGACATGTCAAACAGGAGTTGTCTGAAGAACTGTGCTCCGGGATAAAGCTGGAAGACCTTGCATCAACGCCTGCCCTAGATAAGCAGGGCTTCTTTTAGGCTCCACCCTCCTGTGATTTTATGGATATCCTAGAGGTGGTAGTTAATTCACTCACAAACTCGACTTATTTATGTCTTTCGGGCCGATGTGAAATCTAGGTCGAATCGTTTCTTACCCTGGAATAGAACAGCGCTACTAATTAGTCTATTCTTGTGCTGCAACCAGATGTTTGTTGTTGTTGTTGTTGTTGTTGTGTTGTTTTGTTTTATTGTTTTTCCAGGGTTTTTGGCTGGTTGGTTTGCTTTTCTTGGTTTTGTTGCCTTTTTATTGTTTGTAGGTTTGAGGAATCTCTCATCCTAGAGTCTGATTGATACCCTTCTCACCAGTTAAGAAAAAAAAATTCCAGCATAATTAACATTTACTGTTAAAGGCTGTTGACATAAAGTTAATATTACTTTAATATATAGATATTTTATGTTAGAGTAAAATGAACCAGGCTTAAAGCTTGAATGTTTATGTCCTTTCCTAAGAATCTCAAACAAAACTATTTACAGTGAAGATACCATCTTTCTATATCCTGGAGAGCTTATTAACAGTAATCTGACAGGTCCACTTCAGAACTACCCAGGGATCTCATTTAAGCTTTTTCTTAAAAAAAAAAAATGGTCATGGTGGTAGTAGTCGTCCTTGTAGTGGTAGTAGTAATGCTGTGTACGCATGAGTTGTGGATGTGAGCAAATGTGTTAGAGGCTAACTGTGGAGTTGCTTCTTTCCTTCCACATTTATGTGATTTTTCTGGGACTGAGCTCAGGTCACCAGGCACAGCAGCAAGCACCCTTACCCCCTAAACCATTCTGCTGTGTGAAGTCCAAATATTTAGTTTGCCCTCAGTGTCTTTTTGAATGTGTATTCCCCATCTCTTCCCACCCCCTCTTTTGTCTACACTTCTTCATTCTATTCTTTAGTGGCTTTTCAGTTCCTGGAACTTCCCTATTCTCTCTTGTCTCGTGGCCTTTGTACATGCTGTCTCTTCTAACTAGTACCAATGTACAATGAGTATAGTAAAGAAAAAAAAGCATTTTAGATGTGTAAAAATAGCTTAGTCAGGAATCCCAATACACCCAAAGCAGATACCCACCTGATAACCAGAAACCAGTTTGATATCACCCACTCAAGATAACTAGATGCAGTCCTAGAACTCCAGGACACCCACTGGACAGAGTGTGAGTGGAGACCAAGAGCCAGGCTCTGCTCTCCACACTTGGAGAGATCATCTTTATCTGCTCTGCAGCTGGGGTCTCCCTCAGGACCCTGACCCTCAAATCAGAGACGTCTGTCAGAGACTGGTTCTGCCCTTCACCACACAGGTGAGCAGCCTTGGGAAGTAAAATGCATTGCCACTGAGCAATTTCCCTTACCCTTCTCCCCTGTATATGTTCTAGTTATTCATTCATGCTGGGCTCAGGGACACCAGAAAACATCCTAAAGTTGAGAGAATGAGAAAGGGACTCATGCGTGTTGTCCTCTGTCCCTCAGCCCTCCAGATACCCTCCAAGGGCAGAACTCTTAGCTGTCTGTATCCTAAGAGGAGACCAGTCTGTAGCGTGTGGTTCTCCTACTTCCCCGTCTACAGTGCCAAGGCTCAGCGGCATGCTGAGTTGGTGAAGAAGCAATGAAACTTGGTAATAACCAATATGGAGACTGTCCCCACAAATTCCAAGGAGCTTTGGGCTAAGAAAGGGAGACATATGTTTTTCAATATTGCTACCAGACTCCAGTCCATTTGCTTGTCAATTAAAAGCCAATATTTGTGGGGTTGGAGCGATGACTTAGTTGCTACGAGCACGGGGCTGCTGATCCAGAAGATATTGATTTCATTCCCAGCACCCACAGGGCAGCTGCCAATCATCTGTAACTCCAGTACTAGGGAATGATCCAGTGTCCTCTTCTGGCTTTCTCTGGCACACTTGTCACTTGTGGTTCACAGACATACATGCAAACAAAACACCCATACATAGGAGGGAGAATCAGAAGTTCAAGATCATATTCAGCTACATATGGAGTTCAAGGCCAATCTGGTCTACATGAGACCCTGTCTCACAGAGAGATATATAGATAGATAGAAAAGAGGCTGGGGAGGAAACCCTGTCGGTAAAGTGCTTTCAATACAAACATGAAGACTTGAATTCAGAGACCTGGAAACCATGTAAAAAGTTGGTCATGGAGGTATACCTGTAATCCTCGTGCTGAGAAAGTAGAAACAGGAGGATTCTGGGAGCTCATTGGCCAGCTAATCTAGGTAACTGGTAAGCTCCAGGTTCCCCAAGAGAAATCAATAAGCGTGAGAGAAAAAAAAATAAGGTGAAGAATATCTCATTCCCACACATATGCTTACATTCCATAAAGAAAAAAAATTGATAAGTAAAACAAGAAAACTATGACATTGCACAAGGTGAACAAGACCTCTCTTACTAATGTATCAGCCCTTGTGAGATTCTTAGACAATAATACTATTTCTCTGTGGGTTAAGCATTATTTCCTTTTTAATTTAATTAAAAAAAAATTGATCCAGGGTTTCACAGAACCCAGGCTGGCCTCAAACTGGCTATTATGCTGAGAATGCCCTTCAGTGTCTGATATGCCTGTCCCTACCTCTCAAGGGCTGGGATTAGAGGTATGTGACACTTCCTCTCCCACAATGGCTGAATTTGCAATCCAAGAACAAGATCAGCAAATCTTTGGCCATCAGCTGTCCTGTGTTCTAGAAATCTAAATTCGACTTACTGAACTTTTAGAAGTCGTAGAGTTTGTCTTTTTAGTTCCTTTTCTTAGGAATAGCTAACCTTGCTGTTTAAGATGGGGAAAGAGAACTGAAAACAACTCTTGTCAGGGCCGCTTTCTTGTGGGGGGTTTTAGTCAGAGGTGATGGTAAGGTGCACAACAAAGCTGGTGGGAGACTAGTAATACATTGCTGAGTTGTATGCCTTCCAAATTAATTACATATTTTTTCAACAGTGGAAATGGAACCCAGAGCTTTGGGGATGTTGACAAGGGAGTTACCATTAAGTTACACTGCTAACCATTTTTTAAAAAACCTTTATTTCATAGAGTATCGTGACTTATACCTGTAATCCCAGCACTTCATAAGCTAAGGCAGAAAAATTACTGCTAGCTCAAGGCCAGCCTGAGCTACAGAGTCAGCCTTTGTTGAGAGAGGAAAGAAGGAAGGAAGGAACAAGTGTTGGGGGAGGGAGATAAAACAATTATTTAGAATCAAGAGTCTCACTTGATTGTTGCTGGGGCTGGCCTTGAACTCACAGCCTTCTGCCTTTTGAACAGTTAGGATTATAAGAATACATCACAACACTCAAGTTATAGCAGGTCTGCTTTTCTTCCTTTCTTTCTTTCTTTCTTTCTTTTCTTTCTTTCTTTCTTTCTTTCTTTCTTTCTTTCTTTCTTTCTTTCTTTCTTTCTTTCTTTCTTTCTTTCTTTCTGCCCTTCTACAGCTCCAGTTGGCCTCCAACTCAGTATGTAGTCAAGGATGACCTTGAGAACCTGGTCCTCTTGCCTCTGTAGCAGGGCCCCAGACCTGACTGCATGATGGAAGAACCATTCAGGCTGTAAAACATCACCTGCCAAAAGTAAAACAAAGGCTTAATCCATCAAAGGCCATAGTTCTTGGAAAGTCTTTAAATGTACTAACTTTGCTTTTTGGCTTCTGTAGTTCTGCTTCTGGCTAACTGTTCTTGTTAACTGAAGTGTGTCAACCCAGGATATGGTTTTTGTGCTTAAAAGGTCACTGAGAAAGGCTCAGGGCTACACTGGGATTCTCAACATCCAGTGTGGGTGAATAAACTCATGAGGGCTTAAAATCATGTCTGAGCAGTTTATCTGGTGGCTACCCCACAACACCTCTACCTGCAGAGTGCTTCTATTATAGGTATGTACTGCTAAACACAGCTCAAATCAGTAATTGTTTTGTTTATTTCTTGACCTACCAGGGATTGTCTAGGACATTAAACATGCTAGGCAAGTGCTCTGCTTCTGAACTGTACCCCCAATTTTTTTTTTTTTTTTTTTTTTTTTTTTTGGTTTTTTGAGACAGGGTTTCTCTGTGCAGTCCTGGCGGTCCTGGAACTCACTTTGTTAGACCAGGCTGGCCTTGAACTCAGAAATCCGCTTCCCTCTGTTCCCCTCTCCCAAGTCCTGGGATTAAAAGTGTGTACCACTACTGCCTGGCATCCCCAGTCTTTACTTCTCTGTCTTTCAAGATAAGGTCTCATTGTAACCTAGGTTGGTCTAGATTTTAATATATGTTTTTCAGATTGGCCTTAAACTTTTTTTCCCAATTTTTATTAGGTATTTACTTCATTTACATTTTAAATGCTATAGCCTTAAACTTTTTAATCTTTCTGCATAAACTTCCTGAGTTAAGATTACAGGTCTGTGCAAACAAGATGGGCTTTCAAATTAGTGATTGTTAAGGTTATTTAAAAGCGAGTGATGGCTCATTAGTTAAAAGCAAGTACTGCTCTTGCAGAGAACTCATGATGTTGGATGGCTTGTAATAGCTGTAACTCCAGGTCCATGGAGATCTGACGCCTTTGGTCCCCTGTGGACACCTGCACTCATGTATATCCTATCCACAGGCACAAATACACACATAATAAAAAAAATATTTAAAAGCAAGTGAAGCTAAAAGGTTTATTGACTACAGTATCTCAATCATAAAGGGGAAGGGTTCTTAGAAAGCGCACAGTATGTGGCTTAACAAGAATGAGAGCCAGCTGCTACCTCAGCTTGAACTCTCAGCAGGGCACTGGCAGAAATGTAAAGCAGAGCTGGCTGTAGTGGTACCCAGGAGAGAGAGGCAGACAGATTTCTGAGAGTTTCAGGCCAGCCAGCGCTAGTAAGACCCTGTCTCAAAACAATAACAAAACTCCCACAAAGGAATGTGAAGAAGAGTTAGACATGGCCTAGAAAGGGGGGCGTGTCGGTGGGGGGAGTGACAGGGAAGAAGAGAGAACCCAGACCAGCAAGAGGGAGCAGTGGAAGGTTCTAGGTCCTCTAGGCACCCTGGTTTCCTTTGCAGATAATTTTTCCTGTGTGGGAGTGGGTAGCATGGGATGGGAACATTCTGTCTCAACAATTAAAGTATTTTTTTTCTTATGCAAAAGATTCTCTGTGGAAGTGATTTTAATTCTGGTGTCTTGTGATGGCTTCAATGAAAGCGCCTCTTGAACTCCGGGTTCAGCTTTTTTGTAATTTTGTAATTTTATGTGTACGCCATGTGTGTGCCTGGTCCTGTGACCAGGACATATCAGATTCCCTGGAACTGGAGCTACAGTTGGTCATGGGTGCCCATGTGGGTGCTTGGAATGGAACCTGGGTTCTTTGTAAGAGCAGTGTTATTGCAAAACTGTCTCTCTATCTCCAGCGTCTAATATTCCCCCCCCCCCCCTGTTCCCAGGAGCTTTGGCAGCTGGGAGTCTGGGTCGCCAGCTGGGTTCTCTCCTTGTAGGCTGTTGTGGAGGTCCGGAGGGCAGAGATTTTCTACAGAGGATGTAACAAGATTACTCCACAACAGAAGTCCATCCCCTGCCTTCCCTGTGCAGGGGTCCTGGTGACCCCTCCTCTCCGTCCTATGCATAGCTTGTGAGCAGCTCAGAGTGGAGGAGTGCTGGGTTCTGGAATCACCTAGGATGGATCAGAGGGACACAGCACTGACTACTTTACAGTCCTCATAGATCCTACAATAAATCTGGTAGATCTATATTACTATCCTCATTCTACAGAGCAAGAAACAGAAGTTCATAGGGGGTGGAAGGGGGTACAAGTGACATATGCCACCACCATCATAGTTACATCACACCAATAAACTTCTAACCACTCGCACTCAGGGGAAACCCTGAAATCCTCATGACAACACATGACCCTATACATCGCCTGTTTTGTTGACCGACTCCCTTTCCTTCGCTGTACGTGCACGCATGCGTGTGTGCGTGTGTGCCTGCCTGCCTGCCTGCCTGCCTGCCTGCCTGCCTTTGTGTATCCCTTTGTCCGGATAGTGTTGACCTCTTTGTTATTTAATTGTGTACAGTATAGGCACATTCTCGAGTTCCAGCCCTAGAGATTCTAGCTAGCTCTTTCTTCTGACAGGAAGACTCTTCACTCTTCCTCAAATCTCTCCTTATTACCCCGCTGACCGTTTTAACAGGGCTGGTCTCAAACTCAAGACAAGCTTTCTGCTTTGGCTCCCTAACTACAGGAATTATAGGAGTGTGCCACTATGCTTCGCTATTTATTGCCTTTTAACACACTAATAAGATTTATTGAATTACTTCCCTTTTCTAGACTAGAGACCCCGAAAAAGTAGTGCTTTTCTGATGTATGCTTGGAACAATTTGTGATACTTAGCGAGTTCTCAGTACTTACATACGGATAAAATAAGGCGGAGGCAGGAGTGTTGAAACCAAGAGTTAGGGTTAATGCTTTTAGGCAACAGAACCCCCTGACTGCTCAGGTAGGAGGCGGTGGGCTCTGTAAACTACATTTCCCGTGAAGCTCCGCGCGCAGAAAAAGCGGAGGCTGCTGGGAAGAACTTACGTTCCTGAAGCCGGGTTTCAGGCAACTGGGATGGCGAGTCCTCGAGGTGAGCCGTTGACCTGTGTTAGCTATCTTGGTGGTGGTCGCGTCCTGGGGACCTATACTGGCAAGACCTAGCAGATCGTGACCATTCCTGTGGACGCTGAGCACAAGGATAGGATCTGGGGTGGGTAGTACAACCGGGGGTTGTATCACTCGTTCGGGACTGACAGATTGTATAGAGATGAGTAGTTAGTTCCTTTTCCTTCCCCATCACCCTAACTCAGTTCATCTCCGTGGCAGAGAAGATCCGAATCTGCCAATCTCACAGATAGGAACATCGACGATTGTGAAAGAGAGGAGTGTCCTTCCACAAGTCATAGACTCTTGTATGGCTCTGTCCTTAGATATCCCTCCCCCATTCCTGGTTCCCCAGCACTAAGGCCAGGTCCGAAGAGTGGAATGGAAGCTAACCTTCTGTCTGTGTCCCCAGTGTTCCCACTTTCCTGTGTGGTGCAGCAGTATGCCTGGGGGAAGGTGGGCTCCAAAAGTGAAGTGGCAAGCCTGCTGGCTAGCAGTGATCCAGTGGCCCAGATCTCAGAGGACAAGCCATATGCAGAGGTAAGCCCTGACTGCACATCAGTCCACTTTACCATAAGTGAGACCAAAGGATCTGACACAAGCCATATGGATCAGTTGGGAGGAATCTCTGTAGCCTGTAGATGTGTTCTTGGTTCTGGGATCAGTGCAAATACATGCACAAAGAAAGCTATAATCAGAGCACTGCAATCATACAACTAGGGAGGTTGAAGGAGGAGAATCTGTCTGATCGCTCTACCCAAGATCCTGTCTCATATAAGGGAGGATAAAATATCTGGGACAGGCCGCCACACAACACACACACACACACACACACACACACACACACACACACACAGGGGCGGGTTTCTCTATGTGTTTCTCTGTCTCGAAACTTTCTCTGTAGACTAGACTGGCCTTTAACTCAAGAGATCTGGCTGCCTCTGCTTCCTGAGTACTGGGATCAAAGGTATGCACCACCACACATAGCTTAAACATGTGTCATTTCTTGAATCCTAGTAGCTCTAGTACTTACTGAATCTTCATTTGTTTTTATTTTTATTTTTTTTTAGTCCTTGTTGTCCTGGAACTCACTCTGTAGATAGACCAGGCTGGCCTCGAACTCAGAAATCTGCCTGCCTCTGCCTCCAAAGTGCTGGGATTAAAGGCGTGCCCCACCACGCCTGGCTTGGTTTTGATTTTTTGAGAATTTGTCTCAGAGTGCCCAGGCTGGCTTCAAACCTGCTGTACAATTGAGAATGACCTTGAATGTTCAATCTCTCGGCCTCTGTGTTCTAAGTACTAGGACTAAAGACATGTAACATCAGTCCTAGCCATAAACACGTGTTTGACTTTCATTAGTTTTTTTTCTTTAAAATTTATTTTTAATTATTTTATATTGTGTATAGGTGTATGTGGTTATATGCGTGTGAGTGCAGGTGCTTGTGGAGGTCAGAAACATTGGATCTCTTGGAGCTGGAGTTGTAGAAGGTTGTGAACCTCTTTTTTTTTTTTTAAGCTTTATTTATTTACTTTATATGTATACTTTATATGTATACTATATATGAGTACACTGTTACTGTCTTCAGACACACCAGAAGAGGGCATCCGATCTCATTACAGGTGGTTGTGAGCCACCATGTGGTTCCTGGGATTTGAACTCAGGACCTCCGGAAGAGCAGTCAGTGCTCTTAACTGCTGAGCCATCTCTTCAGCTCCCGGTTGTGAACCTCTTGATGTGGGTGACAGAAACTGACACTACCAAGTGCTTTAGAAGAGCAGTAAGATCTCTTAACCAATGAGCCATTTCTCCAGTAATGTTTTATTTTTATTAATCACAAATTTATTCCTTCTTATGGGAAGAGAACAATCAAAACAGGAAAGTTATGTCTTTTGAGACTAAAATAAACGAGTACCGAGTACTAGCCCCTCACAGATCTGTTGTTGAGACTCATGCTTTCGGATCCGTCTGAGTGTCTGGATAGATGCTGGTAGACTACCTTCTTTCTGTACGTGAGGCCCTGGGTTGGATCCCCAAGAGCACCTCATAAGCTAATACTGATACATGCCTCATATATCCAGGGCTGTGAGCTGCTTCCTTTTTTCTCAACTTTCCTGTTCTTCCAGCTGTGGATGGGGACACACCCCCGGGGAGATTCCAAGATCCTTGACAACCGTATTTCCCAGAAGACCTTAGGCCAGTGGATTGCTGAAAACCAGGACTGCTTAGGCCCAAAGGTCAAAAACACCTTTAACGGGAAGCTGCCCTTCCTCTTCAAAGTACTGTCAGTGGACACGGCCCTGTCTATCCAGGCACACCCTAACAAGGTACGGGATCGGAGGGGGCAGAGGTCAGGGTAGGGAAGGGCTTTTGGGGGGACCTCCCCACATATATTAGTGCTGCTTTCCTTCACCCATACTAGGCTCCAGCTAAAATCCAGTCTTACTAACCCAGCTTGGCTGCTGGGGTGCAGATGCTGGTAACACATACAGAAGCTAAGTACAAGTGGACAACTGACTGGCCTATGCCAAGACAGAGTCTCTAAGTTTGTCCTTGGCTTCCCCTCCCGCAGCCTAGGTCTATTCTTATCTGCCTTAGCCCCGCCTGGCTCTCTTCAGTTCCGGAATTCTAGGACAGGGCAGACACCCCAGCTGCCTCGGCTGCACCCCACCGTGGAAGCTTCTCACAGCCTGGCTTTACGCAGTCTATCTAAACTCCTCTTTCTAAAATACGTATTTTTATTTTATGTGTATTAGGATTTTGCCTGCATGTGTAGGCCTGTGCACTCCAGGAGTAGAGTGTGTGGGGAGGCCAGAAGAGGGCTTTGTGCTCCCACAGATTGGAGATACAGTCACGAGCTGCCGTGTGGGTGCAAGGAACTGAACCCAGGTCCTCTGCAAGAGCAACTGGTGCTCTTTTTTTTTTTTTTTTTTTCGAGACAGGGTTTCTCTGAATAGCCTTGGCTGTCCTGGAACTCACTCTGTAGACCAGGTTGGCCTCAAACTCAGAAATCCGCCTGTCTCTGCCTCCCAAGTACTGGGATTAAAGGCGTGTGCCACCACTGCCCGGTGCAACCGGTGCTCTTAACCACTGAGCTATAGCTTCAGGACCTTTTTAAAAAGATTATTTTATTTTATGTGTTTGAATGTTTGCCTCCATGTATGTATGTACATCACATGCATGCTTGGTGCCTTTGGAAGAAAGAAGAGGCCATCAGATCCCTTAGAACTGGAGATACAGATGGTTGTGAGCCACCATGTGGATGCTGGGAAAAGAACCTGAGCTCTCTGCCAGAGCCGCAAGTGCTCTTAACCGCTGAGCCATTTCTCCAACCTCTAATTTGGGGATTTTTAAAGATCTTACAAAGCCCAAGCTGGCCACAAATGCATTATGTAGCTAAGGATGACCTGAGACTCCAGATATTTCTAACTCTACCTCCCCCCAAATCATTTACCCACATCACACAGCTTATGTGCCTGCTGTTTAGGGTTCCGGAGCCCCAGGCCAGGCCTCTTAAGTCTGTCCCAGCTCTCCCCTGGCCCATCTTTCTGCCCTGGGTAGGCTGAGCCCCAAGTTTCTGCATGATGCCTTGACTGCGATCTTTGCCAGAGGTTCTAAGAAGCCACAGTTTTATGGTAAATGGAGTGGTGGGCAGCAGAGGCTGGTACTCCTGATGATGGTAGCTGTACCCCAATTGTTGTCCTCTACTGCCCATCCACAGGAGCTAGCAGAGAAGCTGCATCTCCAGGCTCCAGAGCACTACCCTGATGCCAACCACAAGCCAGAAATGGCCATTGCCCTTACCTCCTTCCAGGGCTTGTGTGGTTTCCGGCCAGTGGAGGAGATTGTGACCTTTCTGAAAAGTAAGGTTGGGTGGGAATGCTGAGGGTACATGTACTGGGCCTGGAACATAGGAGGAGCCTGAACCAGAAGGGAAATAGAGACAGTGGGGCTCAATATCATAGGGACTAAAGGGATCTTGGCCTCATGAGGCAGTCTTAGGGGCCAGTGGGCCAGAGAGTGAGACCAGACTCAGGTGTAGTTGCTGAGGGCTGACGGTGAGCCATGTCTACACAGCAAGGTTTGTGTAGTGCTGCTGGGTCTTTGGTTAGGGATGAGGTGGGAGGGCCTCACTTCTTCATGTCCTGTCTCCCCACTCTTGACATCTCCTTGCCCTGGCCACCCTGCAGAGGTGCCCGAGTTCCAGTTGCTGATTGGAGATGATGCCACAGCACAGCTGAAGCAGAGCATGGGTGGGAATCCTGAGGCCATGGCTTCCGCTGTAAGGAACTGCTTTTCCCACCTGATGAAGAGTGAGAAGAAGGTGGTGGTGGAGCAGCTTAACCTGTTGGTGAAACGGATCTCCCAGCAAGGTGGGTGTGTCAGGGACCTGGGTGGGTACGGTGCCCAAGCCCGGGCTCCCAACACCAGGCACAGATGAGGCCATGGAGACAGAATTGCTGGCCTTTTTCACCAAGCGGGACACTAAAAGGGGCCAAACTTAGCTGGTCCTACAATCGGCTGCTACCATTTCTTTCCCAGTCTTGGTGGAGTTGAGGCCCCAGGGTGAGTGCTTCTTCCAGACGGGTTTTCTTGAGATGGTTGGAAGCAGACTGGCCTAGAGGATTCTATCAGGGTCCTCTCCCCAGGCGTTCCCAGATTCTTCCCAACTCTCTAGCTGCTTCCCGTGGGGCAGACTTGCATTTAGGGGGCTGGAGAGCAAGGAACCCACCCTTCTCTAGAGGACTCAAGCCTTGTGCTCTGGACCACCAGCCTCTTCCTTAAAACCCTCCTAGATGTCTGACCTTGTGCTAACAGAGTTCAGGAAATGACCAAGGCGGGTGTGGTCATGTCTCTGTTGTCCTGCAGAGTCACCGCACCCAGTGAGAAACGAGGCTGGTAGAGTCCCAGCCAGGAGCTTACGTGGCAGCTCCTCCATGTAGCCTTAGCTCCTTGCCCGACAGGCCAGCTCCTTCTCCAGGCAGCCCCAGAACCCTCTTTCGGTTCAGTCTTTCCCTAAGTCAGCTGTGTGACTTTGGTGTCACAGCCACTTTCTCTTACCTGAGCATGCCCCTTTGTTCTGGGTCGCAAGTATCTTACCTGCTTGCATACTCTTAGAGAACGTTGACCTGCGCTCTGTTCTGACATCCAGGTATGCAGGGACTCCTTACAAACTGGGGTTCTCCACACCAGAGACTTCATGTTCCTCCTAGTGTTTAGCTGAGCAGCCACTGAGCAAGTATGAATATGAAGACCGAAACCACCCTCCCACTTGGAACACTGCTTTCTTTATTGTGGGTCCTACACATTCTGAATACACTCCTCTCTTATCTGCATGTTCCGGGAAACTCAGCTCACCCTGCTCCTGCTGCTGCCCCTGCCCCTGCCCTCCCAAGACGCCTCCCTCATCCCTCTGGCCCGGGCTGAGCGCCACTTCACTGGGTCAGTTTCCAGGGTACATTTTGGCCCATAGCACATTGTGCCCTGTGCTTTCTGGGGTAGGCAACCATCCCAGTTTGCTAAGATGGACGGACTTCCTGAGACATGGAAGGGAGCTAACGTGCTAACAAAGGGGAAGTCCTTGGTTAATAGGGAATTTGACAATCTCCATGGAGCTTTTGGGTTACCTCCCTGTCTGTAATAGATTTTGAGCTCAAGAGCAGTAAGTGGCCCCCAATCGGGAGACTGTTTCTGGGCAGTTGTCTGGAGACAATGTTTTTTGTCGAAATCTAAAGTGGAGATGCTAGTGGTATATGTGTTTTAAATATTTTTCATATAATTTTCCCCCATACCTCCCTTTGAGACGAAGTTTCTTGTACCCAAGGCTGGCCTCAAATGTGTTATGTAGCCGAGAATGGCCTTACTGTTCTGAAACTCCTCCCTCCATCTTCTGGGTGCTAGGATTACAGGCATGTGCCACCATCCCTGGTTTTTTGTGGGGCAGAGGATCAAACCTAGGGTTTCATGCATTTTTGGGCAAGCACTCTACCAACTAAGGTACGTCCCTAGCCTATATCATTTGAGTCATACTCTGCAGTCCAGTCTGTCTACCCTTCTCTCACGGTGAGCCTTCTGCCCTGGTGCTAGGATTATAGCTGGGTACCACAATGCCCAGCTGTTGTAGCCAGGCCAGACCTGCACGTGGTTGAGGTGAGAGATGATATTTTTGTACAAAGATGAGGGATGTTTAGGAGAGGCCCATCCTAACAGCTGCATTTGTATAGGCAGGGACTGTTCACCAAGGCTCCCCTGTCAGGGTAAAGCTGTGGATACCATGTGTGTCTTAGTGGCCTTGGGATGCTCTGTGACCCTCAGTATTTGACGGAAACAACATGGAAGACATTTATGGGAAGCTCTTGCTGCAGCTGCACCAACAGCACCCGGGTGATATCGGATGTTTCGCCATCTACTTCCTGAACCTGCTTACCTTGAAGCCTGGGGAAGCCATGTTTCTGGATGCCAACGTGCCCCATGCCTACCTGAAGGGAGGTGAGCCCATTTCAGTAGTAAGCCCCAAGGGCCACCCCCCTTGGACCTTGTTTGTTCATGTGGCTGAAAGAGAGGTTTGGTGACCTTGGGGTGACTGAGCCAGTATGGATGGTAGTAGCTGCCAGCTGGGCGGTAGATACTGCTCACAATCTGCCATTAGCGTACTTCACCATCTTATTACATGACATTTCTCTGTCTCTAGACTGTGTGGAATGCATGGCGTGTTCGGATAATACAGTGCGTGCTGGCCTGACGCCCAAATTCATTGATGTGTCAACCCTGTGTGAAATGCTCAACTACACACCTAGCCCCAGCAGCAACAGGCTGTTTGCCCCAGCACAGAGTCAAGATGACCCCTATCTCTCTATCTATGATCCCCCTGTGCCAGACTTCACTGTTATGAAGATGGAGGTAAGTAGGTGGACCAGGAAGGTGTCTGGGTAGCATATGACACTTAACATGGGTAGACCTGGGGCTGGATTTCCTGTCAAGCCCACTTAGTTGGGGCAGCCACAGAGCCCATCTGTCTCTCTGCCAGGGACCAGATGTGGGCCTTCACAGTGCCAAGAGCCTGAATCATGGGAAAGGAGGCAGCAAAGCCCCCGAGGTGGTCTAGAACCCAGGAGCAGAGTGCAAATTATACTTTTCTATCACTTCTTTCTGACAGGTCCCTGGCTCTGTCACTGAATACAAAGTCTTGACACTAGACTCTGCCAGCATCCTTCTGCTGGTCCAAGGGACAGTGACAGCTATCGTACGCACAGCCCATGCAGAAATCCCTCTGTTTCGTGGTGGAGTGCTCTTCATTGCAGCCAATGAGAGTGTCTTACTGAAGCTTACTGTGCCCAAGGATCTGCTGATTTTCCGGGCCTGCTGTCTGCTGTAGAGACTAGTTCTTAGTCTCTGCCTACCACTGTATCCTGGCCAGCTCCACATTTCAGGTCTAGCCCAATCCCTGTCCCTGTTGTGCACTCTTTGAATGTATACTGGATTAGAAGTAGTAAGTTTGGCATTAGTAACTCCAGGAGCATGCCCAGGCTGGACCATCTTCAGGACAAAGTTTCTGTATGAAGCCTGAAGCCTGCCACTCCGCTGTACCCTCTCAACACTGTTACCTCTGAGCCAGGTGTATCCACCAAAGAGGCAACCATTCTGCCCTAGCTGAGGTGTTAGGCTAACAAAGCACGCATCACCCAGCATTAGCTCAGCATGCTCTCAGATACAGAGAAGGGAAGGGAAGGGGTAGGCAGGTGGACTAATGAGGCTCATTCCCTCTAGCTCCGGCAAAGGAATTAAAGATCACTTGTGTTGAGGATACAGAGTAAAGAGCAGTCAGCCTTTGGTATGCCTGTCCCTGATGTGGGAGGAAAGAGCTCTCTGATGATGTCCAGTTTTGGTTTTAATTCTTCATACGGCTTCATGGGGGTGGGCAGGCTGGATTCCAGGACGCTTTTACAGGAAGGGGTAGGAGAGGAAGCCAGCTCCAGCCTCAGCTGAACAGCTTGCAGGCAGGCCTTCTGCTCCTGTAGTTGACTTTTTCTGAGACTATCTTCATGTTCCAAAGGTTGGCTTTGGAGCTCTGCTTCTGCTTCCTAATGGCTCCTGGTGTTTGCACATGGTTATGGATGTGCATACATGCACCTGTTACTCCTCATGAACCATCTACCGGTTTTTTTGAGACAGGGTCTCTCACTGGCCTGGAATTCACCAGTTCAGCTAGACTGACTAACTAGCAGGTCTCAGTGGTCCTTCGTCTTGACCTTCTCAGAAATGGGATTACAGGTGTGTGACACTACTTCTGGCTTCTTATTTGGGTGCTTGGGGTGAGGGCTTAGGGATTCAAACTTGGGTCCTCATACTTGCATGGTAAGCACTTTAACAATTGAGCCATCCTCCTAGCCCCTTTATGTATTATAGAAGTTATCATACAGCTCAGGCTAGTGTTATGGGGGCTGGAGAGACGACTCAGCAGTTAAAAAGTACTTGCTGCCTTTGCAGAGAACCCAGGTTTCATTCCCAGCTCCCATGTGGTGGCTCACAATTGTAACTCCAGTTCTAAGGGATTTGACGCCTCTTCTGACTTCTGTGGACTCTTGCACCTGCATACATGTAGTACCCACACATTTAAGTGTACCACCACACACATAAGATAAAAACCAAAGCTGGGTGGCAGTGGTGCACACTTTTAATCCCAGCACTTGGGAGGCAGAGGTAGGTGGATCTCTTAAGTTTGAGGTCAGCCTGGTCTAAGTTTGAGTGGGTTCCAGGATAGCTAGGGTTACACAGAAAAACTGTTTCAAACCAAAAAAACCCATTGCAACACAATACAGCTCACTACCAGGATTGCATTTATTATAACAGACTATGAAAGTGCAAGCTGAGAAAGATGTCTGAGGAGCAGTGTAAACGCAGGGGAGGCACTCCTGAGGAGGCTCAGGTGCCCTCCTTCCCAGGGACGGCCTCCCACAGAACACCCAGCCCTCAGAATTAAGGCAGTTAGGATGTGGGCACCTCTGTGCCTTTATTGGTGTTATTTTTGTCCGGCCCCTAAGAGCTGCCCACTTCTACCCCTCCAAGCTGGACACTACTGAGCTTTTTCCACAAGTAATGCTTTTCCACACAAAGCCACCCAGCTCAAGAACTTTCCTTCCAGGGACAGTTCTAGCCAAGTACTTCAATGTTAACTACAGCAACAACTACCCCAGAGAGTGTGGTTTTTCGGGGTACTGCCCACCCCCAGAAGCTGCCAAATGTCCAGGCTTCTCTGTTTTAACCAAATAGAAATAGAACTCCACATTTAAGTTACACAAGCACTTGTGGCCTCACTGAGCCCTACCACCAAGTCTTTCTCTACTCTGTACTATCTCTATTCCCCTTGCACACGAGGACTCCACCTCTGCAGAGTCCTAGAAGCCTGGATATGGTCTGCATTCCTTCCCTGCAGGCCGTACATAAAGTGCTCAGAATATGAGATCCTTGCACAGAGTTGCAGACTCCCACTGCAGAGCACAGGCAGCATCTATGACCCAACCCAAGAACCAAGTAGATGTGCCTCTGGCTTCTGTCCCATCTTTCCTTCTGTGATGCTGCCAGAAAGAGTAAAAAGCCCCTAGACATAGTATACTCCTCAACCTTCCACAGTCTGAGAGCAACAACACCCCACCACCACCACCACCCCCAGCTAGGCACTGGCTGCAATCATGAGGACAGGTTTGTGGCCAAGTAATAGGGAAAGCCTTATCTTTTTGTTTTTGCTTTTTGTGGTTTTTCGAGACAGGGTTTCTCTGTATAGCCCTGGCTGTCCTGGAACTCACTTTGTAGACCAGGCTAGCCTCGAACTCAGAAATCCGCCTGTCTCTGCCTCCCGAGTGCTGGGATTAAAGGCATGCGCCACCAAGCCCGGCCTGGAAAGCCTTATCTTTTGATCTTACCCTTTTTGCTACTACTTATGAAAGGACATAGCAGGCATATCATTTCTCCTAAGCCTCCAGTAATCACTGGACAGGACAGTAACATGTGGTGCCCAACCCCTAACTCTGACTATTGCACCCCTTATGCGTAGAACCATATCTACCCCAAACCTCACCACACACCTGGGTAAGATAAAACAAAGAAGAGGATGGGGTGGGGGTGGGGTGGGGGAGCGGGACTGGGAAAACTAAATTCCAGGAAGAGGCTTAGTATAGCAGGAGATATCATTCCTGCATTTGTTGTGTTCAGGCTTGGGACTGAGCTGTGTTCTCCCACAGGCTTGTTCTGTTCTGTGCACCATCAGCCCTAGCCTTGCACAGGCTAGGCAAGTGCTCTACCAGCCTGTGAGCCCTATGCTGGGGAGAGGAATGTGCCTTGTTAGAGGGAAGGCCCCCTTGCACTGCAGATTCGCAAACTCAAGTGGGGTCCAGGAGCTGGCTTAAGTCTCCCCTTCCCATCCTGTCTAAACATTTCCATGTAGGCCAGAGTGTCACAGATACACCAGGACATCGGCTCTCATCCATCAATACTTCTCAAAAGCTTACAGAGCTAAACATAGGAAGGCACTAACTTCCCAGCAGCTCCCTCTGCTGGTAATCACAAAGACTGCAGGTTTCTGCCAATCCAATTTTTACCTCCAAAAAAAAAAGTCAGAAAAACTCTCCAAGGCCAGAGAACTACAGATAAACATAGACGACAGAGCAGTTCTTGTCTAACAAGGGAAGGGCCGACAGAATTACTAAGCCCATCCAGACAGCAGGACCAGCAGAATGTCCCAAGTTCAGAGGTTCTGAAAGCCACAGTCCCACTCCAGTCCCACTCCATCATTAAGCTTGCTGTAACCTAAGGAACAACCCATTTGGCGCTACCTTGACTTGGTCCCAGTTGTACCCTTTGAGATTCCTCCTGCAAGCCATAAAGTGCTGCTCTCTGCCTCTCACCACACCCCCAGCACAGCCTGAGTGGAGGAGTTCGTTCATTCTTCTCCCTCCTCAGGACAAGTAAGAATGTCTGTAAATGGTTTTCTTAGCAATCCTTGCCAGCAGCATAAGAACCACAGGAAGTTTCTCCTCTCCCTTATTAAAGTGGCTTCCTGAAACTGCCCCAGTGGGAACCTGCCGACTTCCACCTCTCACCTGTGACCCAGACGGGGACCTCTGACGTGAGAAGCACCAGGCGAGAGCTACCTGTAGGCCAGTGGCCTGCCCAGAGGTCAATGCCTCCAGTGGTTCTAGGCTGGTGGCGATACCCAGTGCACTGAGTATCACTTTGAAGGGCCATCAGGGCCATCGGCCCATCCTGGAGGGTTATGGCTACTGGAGGGTACAGGAAGAATCCCCCAGACAGCACCAGCAGCAAGAACATGCAGAAGAAGCAATAGGCTTAGGAGGAATGAGGTCCAGGTCCTCATCATCTGGGATCTCATCCAGGTGATACCCGTCCTGCAGCAGCTGCCGGCTCACATCCTGGTTCACCTGCTAAAGGAAGAGGACAGAAGTGTAAAACAGGATGCGAAGCATACAGAGCTGCTGCTGCCCGAAGGCAGGTCTCTGCTCTACCAGCCCCAGGCAGCTGCACATCCTGCATTACAGTGTCTTTCCAGCAGTGAGGGACTCCCCAGAGGCTCACTGAGAACCAGCCAGGCTTCTCTTTAAAAATCAATGTGCCAGTTTTCCCTACTGTCACCCAGATATCCATGTGAAGATTGAAGAATATGGGGCCATCCTCTGTGGTAGCACATGCCTTTGATCCCAGCATGAGTTCAAGGCAAGCCTGGTCTACAGAGTGAGTTCCAGGACAGCCAGTGCTATGTAGAGAGGAAACTTTCAAAAGGGAGAGGAAGGTTGACAACAGAAAACTTGGTTGGAGTATTAGAGGTATATGTGGAACAGTAGACAGTGGTGGGGCCAGCTTTGTCTGCTGGTTCCTTCTGTACTGGCAGGGCTGGCCTTCTGCAAAGCCAGCCTGCTTTCACCATGGTGCTGGGAGGCAGGACATCAGTGATGCAAGGAAATTTTAAGACTTGTGATTCTTGACAGAATCTCCTTAGTTTTTGACAATCTTAATGTCGTAGACATAAGGAGGGTACAATGTGCAAGCTGTTTTCTCCTTTGGAAAACTGAGATTAACCAACGATTCCTAGGAGAATAAAGAAGAGCTACCCAGTGCAGCCATGTCCCTACTGCAGCTCCTTTGTACTTGTACTGGCACATGCTACTATGCCTGGCTGAGAATTTTCCGTCCCTCTGGTTCTCTCTGGGACAGTCACTCTGGAAAGATGTCCTAAACCAGCCTAGGAGATGTGCTCAGACTATTGCCGGAGATGGAAGTGAAGAAAGCAAGGTCAGTGGAAGATGGGTGGGGGAGGGGTGAATGCTGACTCAGAGAAGAAAAGGGAAGCCTTGAGTTACCTTTCCGCACTGGAAGGCAAGCCTATGACCAGTGGGTCCAGGCTGCAAGAAACAGAAGACCTGGAAACTACCCAAAGAGGGCAGCAAGCAATGCTTCTTAGATGTAGTGAGTGACCAATCAAAAGAAGCATTCCAGCACAGTTTATAAACACTTAGCTGGAACTTAGAAAGAGGATCCCAAGATTATGGACTTGAGATCACTTGTAGCTCTGAGGATATATAGTCTCCTGAATTTCAACAGCCATCCTAAGATGCCTGTCTGTCTCTGCTTAGGGAAGCGGGCATAGTGGTTGACTAGAGAGCAGGGTGGAATCTAGCACCGTGCTGTGCACACAGCAGGCACCAAACATTTTGGCAGTGGTGGTGACCTGCCTGCAGCCTGATACTGCACAGATAGGTGCTCTGGACTTGCCTCTGCAGAGGAATACCCGGAGGAGTATCTGGATTCCAGCTCCCCATCACTAGGAGAAGAGGAAGACAATCAGTTCAGGGGACATCTCTGTAGCACAGCTGCAAATGGCGAGGGCATGCAAGGGGTTCTGAAGGACTTGTGAAGCAAAGACTGCACACCAGGGAACTCAAGCCCAGAGTCTCAGTGAGTACCAATGGCTCCCGCAGATGATTCTCACTGAAAGTGCAAGTCCAATAGGCCAGGAACTCTTCCAGCCATGCCATCCCTGGAAGGGACAGCAGTCAAAAGAGAGCAGCTCTGAAGTGTACACGAAGGGCCTTGGGGGAGATAGGCAGCAGGCAAGGGCATCAAGCACTTTGCTGAGCTATTCAAGTCACTGCCGGACTATATCCAAGGAAAGCACTCACCTGTCAGAGTCGAGGGACACCAGGTTTTCATCTGGACTTTGGCTAAGAGCAGTGTAGCCCTTGTTAAACTTCACTGACCTGAGATGGGGCAGGGAAGAAAGCAGAGGCATTTCACAGGAAAGGT
Organism: Mus pahari; assembly: GCF_900095145.1. Taxonomy (NCBI): domain Eukaryota; kingdom Metazoa; phylum Chordata; class Mammalia; order Rodentia; family Muridae; genus Mus; species Mus pahari. Next base: position 52,430,842 of record NC_034599.1, on the reverse strand, counting down.
CAGAGCCCTGGTCCCTATGCAGAAAGAACTGAGTGGACCATTCCAGACTTTCCTTCTACCACAGCTCTGCAGTTGGCGCCAGCTCCTCGGATTTTCGGGCCCACTCTACTGCACTGAAAGCTCCTAGGAAAGGCCCACCTCCCCATTTCAGGAACCAGGTAAAGCAGCATCTCTTCACCTTAGCCTGAGAATCCCAGGCAAGTCCTTTCACATTTGAGTTTCAGCTATAAACAGCTATGTGAGGTCTTATTCAGCTCTAAGAGTGTACCATTCTGCCTTTAACAAACAAAAACCTACAAAAATACTGCACGGGCTCTCCATCTTCACTCCTGGGACTCCAGCAGCCATCTCGTCCTTTAATGAATATCCTATCTATGCACTGATGCAACTCCCCTTTTACAAAGCCTATTTTGTGATACTAGCACAGTCTTTAAAAGAGTAGAGGTAGTTCCAGTTCTCACTGTCCCATCCCCATCCCTCCTAGTTCCCATTCTTAAGATACCAGCAAATAAGCTAGCTAGCTCAACCTTAAACAGTGTCCTGTTTCCCAAGCAGGAAGGGATAAGGCCTTTTTTGAACGCTGCTGATACAGAGGAAGTAAAGCCCAGTGAGACCTTTTCCCAGAAGAATCGGGGCGGTTCGTCAAGGCACCCAGCATGCCCTTTCTCCGCAGAACAGCCTTGGCATGGTCCCGGTGCTTCTCTGGAAGTCAAAGGGTCTTATGTCAGCCGGGTCTTCCCCATTCCGCTGCTTTCCGGGCTGTCGGGGACAGGAGAGGGCTGCACCTAAACCCCTTCCCCTCTGGGTACAAGATCACGGGGCTCTAGGGACCAATCCCAGGTCACGGCAGCCCACTCGGGCAGAGACCCTCAGGCAGCCCACTGCACTCACTCAGCTTAGCCTGAATGGAAGGTGCGCGCGTCACCAAGTAGGGTCCCCGCTTCTCCATGGCGGGGGGCGGGCGTTCCCCGAGCCGGAGGGCCGCGCCGCCGCTCTGTCCTGAGGGCAGCCCCGCAGTTCCTGCCACGCTGTCGGGAGCCGCGCCAGGCTGAGATCCCTGGGTGGATATCCGCACCGCATGCCCGCGGAGCTCCCCGGTCGCCATGACCGGTCCCGCCCCGCCCCGCCAGTGGCCAGACCGGCGCGGGGAAGAACGAATGACAAGAGGTACACTCCTTTAGAAAGATGGCGACGCGCAGGCGCGGGCTTCCCTTGGCGCTTTCCGGCGGCCTGCTGCGGAGAGAAGCATCAAGGTTCCGCCCTACCGGTCAGGAACTGGCCAGCCCAGGTCCTGCCTTTCAGGTACTCTGTCTGTCTGAGCCTGCTAATGTGCAGGATGTCAGTTCCGTCTATAGTCGAAGTAAAATGACATATGGTAGGCTAGCGGGCTGTTCCGACCCAAGTGCTCTCTGTACGCGTCGCGGACCTCTTTCACCGCAGCCGGAGCTCCTTTAAGACTGATACAGGAGAGGTCGGGCTCATATGAAGGGGCTACAGGGCTCTTCTCTATAAAACAGGCCTGGAAGGGTCAGGATTTACCCATGGCATCCTACACAGATGTCACCGGATTTTGATTTTTTTGCCTGTCCGAGACCTTGCCTGGCCACAGCTGGCTTTTTTTTTTTTTCCTTTTTTGTTTGTTTTTGTTTTCTTTTTTCTCAAGGCAGGGTTTCTCTGTGTAGCCCTGGCTGTCCTGGAGCTCACTCTGTAGACCAGGCTGGCCTCAAACTCAGAAATCCACCTGCCTCTGCCTCCCAAGNACATGTTCTCCTTCTGAGGCTCGTGAGATGATGAAGGTGGGCAGGAAATGAAGTATGGCTTAGCCTTTTTTTTTTTTTTGGTTTTCGAGACAGGGTTTCTCTGTATAGCCCTGGCTGTCCTGGAGCTCACTCTGTAGACCAGGCTGGCCTCAAACTCAGAAATCCACCTGCCTCTGCCTCCCAAGTGCTGGGATTAAAGGCGTACACCATAGCTGGCTCTCTTTAGGCGTATTTCCACACTTAAATACAACCTTGGGGCTGGGGTTATATAGCCCAGAGACAAACTCCTTGCCTGGCATGCAAAAGGCCTCCCTCCCTCTCTCCCTCCCCCATCTTTTGGTGGTAAAACGGGAAGCTAGGCATGATGGTGCACACCTGTAAGCCCAGGACTAGGGAGGTGGAGGCCGAGTTCATGATGAGCCTGGGCTATAAGTCTTTGTCTTTCAAAAAAAAAACCAAAAAACAAAAACAAAAAAGCGAAGGTCCTGCAGTAACAAAAATAAACTGGACGCCAGCAAGCAGGGCGAAAGTGCACTCTTGAGTCTGTGTGTGGCAGGATACAAGGCTGTGTCAAGACTCTTGACTCTGGCCCCCAAGGGATGTGCTTGTGTCTGGCTGGAAATAAGCTCCAGATCCTTGTAGAAACTGCCAAATATCGTGAGACTGTTCCACAGCTAACATATTGTCGAAGGGTAGGTCAATATTGTACAGCCTAAACCCCCAGGGACAAACAAACAAAAATTGCTGGATAGGATAAAGAGAAGCATTTGGGATCAGAGCTATTGAAAAAAAAAATCAGATTTGACGAAACCTATGCTATCTTGTGAATTCCGCCCCAAACTATCTGCTGGACTTCTTTTATTTTTAGGCAGAATCTTGCTATGTACCTCAGACTGGCCTTAAACTCACAATCCCCCTGCTTTGATTGCCCAGTTACTGGAATTGCAGGTTTACACCACCATTCCCAGCTGTTGGAATTGTTTACTTCCAGAAACACACAACTCAGTTTATTCTTCGGCTAGGGAATACAGCTCAGTTGTTGAATGTTGCCTAACACACATGAAGCCGAGTTCATTTCCAAAAATAATTGAGACAGTTTTGTTGGAGTAAGTAAGATCAGTATCCACAAGATCTGGCTAATCCACAAAATTCCAAGTCACCAGACTGAAACTGACCTGAGAAATCAAGGTGAAAGAAATAATCAAATATGCCAAACCAGTGACAGCAAAGTTTTCTATGCCTCAATTTTTTTTTTTTTTTTTTTTTGGTTTTTCAAGACAGGGTTTCTCTGTGTAGCCTGGCTGTCCTGGAATTCACTCTGTAGACCATGCTGGCCTCGAACTCAGAAATCCACCTGCCTCTGTCTCCCCAAGTGCTGGGACTAAAGGCGTGTGCCACCACTGCCCGGCTGCCTCCATTCTTTCATAGAAAACATACCAGAAGTTCCCTGTATTGGTCAGTTTTGTCTCCTTTGTCTCCCTGCCCTAGGCTTCTAAGGAGAACAAAGTCATCAGCCAATCCATTCTTTTGTTTCTGCCCCTGTGTGGTCTATAAACAAACCTTCCAACTCTGCTCTTTGGAAACAGTGAAAACAAAGTTGCCTAATTTAAGGGGTGGGGGTGGGGGTGGAGGACCCAGGATGTACTTGGCAGTAAAACACTTGCCTTGGAGACAGACAAGTTGTAATTTTGTCTCAAGTGCTATTTTGTAGATAAGAGTTTAACACAGGTCTGAATCTAAACCCCATTTCCTACCTTACTGCCACATTCTACTGTTTGCCTTAATCTGGTAGGAAGATATGAAAAGCTAGAACAAGATGTCTCAGCCAGAGGCATTTGCCACTATGCCAGTCAAACCAAACCTGAGTTTGATTTACTCAGTGGAGAGAACTGAATCTTGTAAGTTGCTCCCCTGAACTCGACAGTTATATAAATGAAATAAAAAACTTGTGTGTGTGTGTGGGGGGAAGCTACAGTATGGTGGGTATGGTGGCAAACACCTTCAGTTCCCCCACTCCGGAAGCAGAGCAGGCAGATCTGAGTTTGAGGCTAGCCTGGTCTAGAGCCAGGGCCACACAGAGAAACCCTGTCTTGAAATACAAAACTAAAAGCCAGGATCATGTATCCTGAGAGGGATACAATTAAAATTCCACATAGCACAGAGGCTTTTTTTGTTGTTGTTGCTGTCTGGCCTGGAACTATGTAGACCAGGCTGGCTTTGGACTCAGTGGCTCACATGCCTCTGTTTGAGTGTAGAGCTAAACACAAGTGCCACCATGAGTGAACTGTAAGACACACAGATTATAGGATGGACTGGACTCTGCAAAAATATGAACTGTAATATATGTATATATATATGTACATATATATATATACACACACACACATATACACACACATATTTTTTTTCCTTTTTCTTTTTTGCTAGATAACTTGTGTGCACAGGTGTGAATGTCAGAGTAACTTTCAAGATTTGGGCTCTCCTTCTATTGCGTAGCCATGGAGATTGAACTCAGGTCATCATGCTTCAGAGCAAGCACCCTTGCCCACTGAGCCATCTTGCTGACCTGAAAGCACATATTCTTCAAAGTTGATTCAAAATATGTGGAGTTGGGGGGGGGGGAGAGTCAGGAGCTGGTGGTAGGTGGGAATGTATGAAACTACCCTACCTCAGTTAATGAATGGTCTGCAGCACCAGTGTCCAACACGTGGCTCACACCCCGAGGGAGGGTGTGTTTCAAGTGACCCTTTCATGTGGGCTGCCTAAGACCATCCAAAACCAGTTATCTATATTACAGTTCATAACAGCAGCAAAACTGCAGTTGTAAGTAGCAATGAAAGTAATTTCATAGTGGTGGTGGTGGGGGTCCCTGCATCAGGAAGGTAAGAATACTGCTCTATAGTCTAAAGATGCCCTCCTCTTCTAAGCAAGTCAACCTTCAGCCTATTTTATACTCCAAGGACCTTCCCTGGGAAACCTCTCCGTTGCAGCTTCAAACTTTAAATCCTTCCCCTTAGTTTCACTCTTGTTATGGTCCAGTGGCTCAGCCTCCCTCCCTGCTTTCCTTCCTGTTTGTTACTATTGTCAGCATTGGCCTGTCTGCTACAGGAGGTATTCAATGTCTGTAGCATGAAAACCATTACAGCATTACCTTATACACAGTATATTATACACCTGGTAGATAGAAATGAACTGTTTTCTCCTTGGCTCCATCCATGGCCATGAGGAAGCAGACCATTTTAATAAGTATGATTCTATATTAAGAGCCTGGATGGGTATGGAGGCACACACCTATAAGTCTAGTACTGGGAAGTAGAGGCATGAGGATTAGGAGAGCTTCAAGAAAAACAACAATCAAGCTGGGTGTGGTGGCGCACGCCTTTAATCCCAGCACTTGGGAGGCAGAGGCAGGTGGGTTTCTGAGTTCGAAGCCAGCCTGGTCTACAGAGTGAGTTCCAGAACAGCCAAGGCTACACAGAGAAACCCTGTCTCTTCTGCTCCAGTGGTAAAAAGGTCAAACATACGACAGTTTGCTAACCTTTGGGGTCTAGCATTAACAACACCCTATCCTAATTCTTAAGGCTTTAACTAAAATGGCACTTCCTTTAATGCCTTTTATATTCATAGTACCTGAATGTATGTTCGCAGAACTTTTAAATTTGCTATATTAGGGAGGAGTTGTTTAATTTTTTTTTTTTTTTTTTGGTTTTTCGAGACAGGGTTTCTCTGTATAGCTCTGGCTGTCCTGGAATTCACTTTGTAGACCAGGCTGGCCTCGAATTCAGAAATCCGCCTGCCTCTGCCTCCCAAGTGCTGGGATTAAAGGCGTGCGCCACCACGCCCGGCTTAATATTTCTTAATGTTTCTTCCCACAAACACAGAATCCTCTAAGGGCAGGACATCAGCATGAGTCCCTGGGATGAGTCATATAAATAATATCTGGAGGAACATGAAGAGTGTCTGGAGGAAACTAAAAAGTAACAGCATGGGCTTATTTTACAGTAGTTTCTTCTCCCTCGCCTCCTCTTCTCGTCCTCTTTTTTTTTTTTTTTTTTTTTTTGACAGGGTTTCTCTGTATAGCCCTGACTGTCTGGATATTGCTCTATAGACCAAGTTGACCTCAAATTCAGAGGTCCACCAGCTTCTGCTTCCCAAGTGCTAGGACTAAAAGTGTGTGCCATTACCACCTGGCCAATTCTTTTTTTTACTTACTTATTTATTTTATGTATGAGTACACTGTCATCGTCTTCAGACAAACCAAAAGATTCCATTACAGATGGTTGTGAGCCACCATGTGGTTGCTGGGAATTGACTGAACTCAGGACCTCTAGAAAAGCAATCAGTGCTCTGAACTGCTAAGCCATCTCACCAGTTCCCCGATTCTAGGTTTTTTTTTTTTTTTTTTTTACTTTTTGGTTTTTCAAGACAGGGTTTCTCGAGACAGGGTTTCTCTGTATAGCCCTGGCTGTCCTGGAACTCACTCTGTAGACCAGGCTGGCCTCAAACCCAGAAATCCGCCTGCCTCTGCCTCCCAAGTGCTGGGATCAAAGGCGCGCGCCACCAACGCCCGGCTCCTGATTTTAGTTCTTAACCAGGGTATGAGAGGTCTTCTGGTAGGGGAATCAAATTTTATTAAAGGTGAGAGTAAAACTAGACCATAGTAGGTTTCATGGTTGAACATGCTGATGTTCATGTTGAACAACTTTGATGTACATCTTAAAAAGAACAAAAATCAAACTTACTAAAACTCTCGGCAGCATCTACATTTAACTTAATACTGTTTTCCTGTTGAAGTAACCCAGCTGTACTGCTGTCTCCCAGACATATAAGCAGAAAGCAGTGAGAAGCTGTCTAGGATTATGGAGTTCCTGAAGTTAAACAGGGCTGTTCTCTTAGTTCTTTCAAGGAAGGGGTAAACCCATTTCTCTATTCTTTAACCACAATGTCTGCAAACCAGTCACAGCAGACACACACTCTGATGTCTAAGCTAACAAGGAACTGCTGAGAGCAAGCAGAGAAGAGCTGGCTGCTGCACCGCACTTTTTCCACATCACTTTGCTGACTGACTGTCTTTAAGACTTTCTCTATGTACCCCTGGCTGACCTCAAACTCAAGAGACCTACCTGTCTCTCTCTGGCACCCACATGCTGGGACTAAGGCTGTGTCCCATGCCCAGCTCAGCCTCTGCTTCTCAATGCAAACAATGTCACAAGACCTAATTTCAGTTCAAACTCATTTCCCTTTATTAAAGTCCAAGTTACTATTACATGGTTTGATACTCAAAGGAAAATTTGTTCAAATAAAACATTTCCAGGCAACTGTTTCAATCAAGTAGCAATAGCAGTTAAGTCCTTGGGAAGCCCATCTGCAGAGAGGGAGAGAAAAAAAGCACAAAATTAGCCAGTAAAGTGGTAAAATGAAGACATTTTATTTAAAATGACCTTTGGAACTACAGCCCCAGGAAACAGCCTCCACCCTGGAGCACTTCCTGCTTTAATACTGCCCCGTCAATTTACTAGGGCCTGACTTGTAGCCTCCTCATCATTTACACCACTGGTACTTAGCCTTTTTTCCTAATCACAAAGTTTAAAGCCAGGTAATCCTGACACAGACAGCCAGGATAGAAATTTCAGAGCTGATCAAGATGGAGAGCAGGTAAAGACACTTGCTGTGGAGCCAGACAACCTGAGATGAACCCCCCGGACCCACATGACCACATGATAGGAGAAAACTGACTAGAAAAAAATGTCTTCTGAATTTCACACAGTTGCTGTGGCACACACACACACACACACACACATACAAACCACACAGGACAGTGCTGCTATCAGCCCACCACTCTTTGAACTGCTACTTACCGAAGAGAGTTTACACTTTGTCAAGGCCCAGCTCCTCTGGAGTGGAGATTCCCAATTCATTTAAAGTTGGTCTAAGTTCCTGGATGACATAGGGGTAGATTTCCTTATGAGGTCCTGCTTTGTCCTGTTGGCAATGAGAATAGCCTGTTAACAAATGAAACTGCAGGGCTAAGGTTTGATCTCAGTTGCTAGAAGCCCACCAGCTGTATAGGAGGCCTTTCAGTTGGGCCTTAGAACCACAACCCAGGTGTGGACTCCTGTAATTTTAGCACTGCAGAAGTAGAGACACGAGGATGAGAAGCTTAAGGTGGTAATGACAGAATTTTGAAAAGGCAATTAAACATGCCCATCAGGCACCAGAAGAATTAAATTAACACAAGGGAAGTTTCTTAACTTGCTTCCAATTAATCAACTACCAGTGCTGAGTGGACTGATAACTCACAGAATCCTTAATTATCTTAGTACAGATAAAGTATTGTCACTTTCCCCTTACAACCCTAAAAAAAAATTATTTAAATTGTATTTTATATATATACACACACACACACACATTTATTTTTATGTACATTGGTGATTTGCCTGCATGCATGTCTGTGTGAGAATGCAGATAACCTGGAACTGGAGTCACAGTCGTGAGCTGTCATGTGGGTGCTGAGAATTAAACCCAGGTCCTTTGGAAGAATAGACAGTGCTCATAAACAGAGACATCTCTCCAGTCCTCTATTTTATCCATTTTTTTTAATTTTATGTACATTGGTGTTTTGCCTGGCAGTCTGTGTGAGGGTGTTGTCAGATCCCATGGGACTAGAGTTATATACAGTTGTGAGCTGCCACATGGGTATTGGGAACAGAACCCTGGATCCTCTGGAAGATCAGCCAGTTAAGAGCACCAGCAGCTCTTAGCAATTGAGCCATCTCTCTAACATTAAAAAAAGAAAAAACAAAACAAAACAAGAAAGACAGGCTCTTGAGCCAGGTGTGGTGGCGCACGCCTTTAATCCCAGCACTTGGGAGACAGAAGCAGGCCGATTTCTGAGTTCAAGGCCAGCCTGGTCTACAAAGTGAGTTCCAGGACAGCCAGGGCTACACAAAGAAACCCTGTCTCGAAAAACCAAAAACCAAAA
>NC_034599.1:52419662-52421715 GCF_900095145.1 Mus pahari | reverse complement strand
CAGCCCCCTATTTTACTGACCTTAACAACCTCCAAGATGCGAACAGCACTAGCAAAATCATTTAACCGTCTACATGCCCGCAATGCAGCATCAATGATTTTGGGCTCAGGAACCAGATCATAGCCAACAAGTGTATTCATCCCTGTCAAGTTAAAAAAAAAAAAAAAAGTTCAGATTACCCTGAAATATGTCCTTCTTCATACACTCAAATTTAGTCATCTATCTGCTTACGGTTCATGGCTTAGCTCTCTCTATTCTTACTGAATCATGGACATGTGACCTCATCTGTTTGGGCCACTATTATCTGTAAAATGAGAATCTACCTGTAACAAATTAGTAAGAACACACCACAAAGAATTAGCACAATTATGCAACAGTGCTGAGATTAAAGGAAAAGCCCTGGAGGGTTAGCTTACTTGCTTAACTGTTAATACAATACAGGAATTTTGAATTCTTTAAAATGAATGGTATTGAAAAATCATTTAAAAACAACCAGAAGAATGCCTAAGGAGAGATAATGAGGCCCAAATGATGACATTAAGAAGACATTATAGAGAGACATTAGTGTAAAGACCATAAACATTCAACCAGAAAATGACTGGGCATGATGACTTTTGTGTCTACACAAAACGGCACATCATGAAAATTGAAGTCTTGATGAAAATGCAGAATTGCTGTTCTTTTCATACATCAGTAAGATCTTTAGGTTTTAAATAAGAAATTCCCCAGCTGCAGCAAGACAGGACCATTACATTCTGGCAGAGAAGTTAAAAGCACTTGGGATGCTTGCTTTTATTATTGTAAAACATTTAAAGAATACTTTGGAGAACCAACCATACCCACAGCCATATTGCCACAGATTCTTGATCTGAGATTACTTATATAATACACTTACAATTAATGACTGGTTAACATTAGCGCTATTTGTTCCTGCTCAAATGACTGTTCATCTAAATTATCTGAAAGGCACAGAAGTAGTCACTCTGCTGTTAAACAAGTGCAGAGAACAGCCTCTCACAACAGAGTTTTCTGGCTCACATGTCAATAAGGCATGTGTTCCCTCCTTTTTCCCAGTTCTGGGGACCAGACCCAAAACCTATGCCTGCTAGGAAGGAGCTCTATCACTGACTATTATACTCCACAGCTGCTGTCTAGTTTAAAACTCACACTTTGTAGGAAACATTATAGAAGTTGCAGGCTTTTTGAACTACAAGCTGTGTGACAGTCACCAACTCACACAACGTGTTTTCAAACATAACATGTGTTTGCTTTCAAGAATAGTTCATGTTTCTACATGCAAACATGATACATCTATGTTCCAATTACCTTTACGCAATTCCCAGGCATCAATGTCTGGCTTGTTGAAGTATGTCACCCAGCGAGCATCAAACTCCTCATCTGTCTCATGTGACCCATGGGAATAGCAGCGAATGGAACAGACAGCTACAAAGGAAAAGAGCAATGACGTCAATAGTGGAAGACCACTCACAACTGTGAATGCTATTATCCTGTCCTTAATCCAGTCATTGGCAGAAAGAAGAGTAGAAAACAGCAGAAGGGGGCAAAATGTATAGTGTTTGACACATGTTTTCTAGTGAAGTAACTTGTCTTTTTGTTCATTTTTGAGACAGATTTTGCTGTGTTGCCTGTGCTGATTTCAAGGTTAACCTGCACTGTAAGTGAATTCTAAGCACAATCTGGGCTGTAGAGTAAGACTGCCTCAAAAAGAAAACAAATCTTAAATACTAGCCAGAGTAAAACATATAGTATTATATATCTAAGTGTGATGGCACATTCCTATAATCCCAACATTCTGGAAATTTAAGCAAGAGTGAGCTCAGCCTGGGCTGCTTAGCAAAAACCCTGTCTCATGCCAGTGAGATTCCTCAGTGTATAAAAGCAATTGCCACACAAATCTAAAGACCTGAGTGATTCCTAGAACCCACATAAAGGCAGAAAGGTAAGAGCCAATGAAGCTGTCCTCTGACCTCCATATGCACATTATGGCACGCATACATCTGCAGCCACACTCAACAGTAGGTTTTTTTTTTTT
>NC_034599.1:52414085-52418597 GCF_900095145.1 Mus pahari | reverse complement strand
GCACTCGGGAGGCAGAGGCAGGCGGATTTCTGAGTTCGAGGCCAGCCTGGTCTACAAAGTGAGTTCCAGGACAGCCAGGGCTATCCAGAGAAATCCTGTTTTGAAAAACCAAAAAACCAAAAAAACAGAGCTACCATAAAATCAGTAATTTTCCTCCTAAATATTTACTCAAGAGAATCAAAGTCTATACATTTCCTCCTAGAGGTAAGTTGTTTGCGTCCCCAGTCCTCGGTGCCTGGGATCCCAGGGCCTTGCTTGCCTTGTTGGTTAACTCTGGTTAACTATTAGGTTCACCTTCAACCTAGGAAAGTGTTTATGGCAGCCAAGTCCTTTTGCACTCCTAGGTGTGGATTTGAGTACTAGCTTTGTTTTCAAATTGTAAGAACACACAACCAGCAAATGCAAATTCAAGGCAAGATGATCATGCCCTACAATGTCTTGATTATCCATTCCTAGAAGCCAAATCACACACACTTACATGAAGGGCAGGAAAAATAAGAAAATGCAAGGTATAGTGATTCATCTTTGTAATACTAACACTTTGGAAGTTGAAGTCAGCCTGGGCTACAGAGTAAGATCCAAGCTCAGAAAATATAACAAACAAACAAAAACAAAAAACATGTAAAACCAGCCAGGTGTGGTGGCACACGCCTTTAATCCCAGCACTCAGGAGGCAGAGGCAGGTGGATTTTGAGGCCAGCCTGGTCTACAAAGTGAGTTCCAGGACAGCCAGGGCTATACAGAGAAACCCTGTCTCCAAAACAAAACAAAAACAAAAAACCCCAAAAAACAAGTAAAACAATCCTTAGGGTCAAGTACAGTTGCACTTTAATCCCAGCACTCAGGAAGCAGAGGCAAGGAACTCCATGGTTCCAGACCTGCCAAGGTTACACAGCAATACCTACTACAATAACAAACAAAACCAAAGCAAACAAACAAAAGAAAAAAAACCCACTGGGTGTACACACACACACACACACACACACACACACACCTGTTCCACAGCAGCAAAAACTAGACTATCCTATGTTCCACAAAGTTTAAATTATATATGGGTAGTAATGGATAGAACTTACTCTATTAGTTAATGACCTGTCCTTAGTCACCCCTCCCACAAATAAGGCACAATGTTTTATTTGTATACATAGATAATAGGTTTTCTCTCAAGACAGCATCTCCCAGCGTATTGAAGGCTAGCCTGAATGCTCCATCCTCCCTACTCACCTCAACCTTCCAAAAGCTGGAATTGTATCAGGTCTAGCTCTCTCTCCCACACATAACTAATACTTTATTTTTAGAGAAATTATACAGTTAACAACCCCCCAACACCACTACTTCACTTCCTAAGCGGGTTTGCATAACGGCACATGCAAGCATATGAGTGTTTTAAGACAGGGTCCGGGGCTGGTGAGATGGCTCAGAGGTTAAGAGTGCTGACTGCTCTTCTAAAGGTCCCGAGTTCAAATCCCAGCAACCACATGGTGGCTCACAACCATCCATAACAAGATCTGATGCCCTCTTCTGGAGTGTCTGAAAACAACTACAGTATACTTACATATAATAAATAAATAAATCTTTAAAAAAAAAGAGAGAGAGAGACAGGGTCCTATGGCTTGAAACTTGCTGTTCATGTTCAGGATAATCCTGAACTTTCCTGCCTCCACCTCCCAAATTACTGGAAAGTGCACTACTCTGCCTGGCTGGCACTAAAAATTTCTGGCAATTATTCAATGCTTTAATATAGTCCAAAGGCATTAGAGGAAGAAGAGGAGGGAAAAGGAAGTGTGAAAATGTGAATATTTCAAAACAGCTACCACCTCTGGGCTGTGATATAGTTCACTTGGCTAAATGCTTACCCAGACTGCAGAGAGTCCCAGGGCATAATGACTCAGATCTATAACCAGCACTTGAAAAGCAGGAATAGCTCAGAAATTTATTCATTTTCTGCTATACAACTAGGCCAGCCCAGGCGCCTCCTACTCAGCCACCCAAAAGGATATGGCATTCGCCTAGAAAAAGCCAATACTATGAATTTAGAAAAATAAAGTAAGGGGCTCATTAATCTTTTGTGTTCACATTTGGTTAAAACAGATAGTTTTCTGCTTGATAATCAGGCCAAAAAGTCCCAAGAATAGTCCCTTTTGGCACTGGTAATTCTAGGAATGAGGGACAGAAGCAAATGATATACAAGTTGCATTAACAAGTTTGACACCAGGGTTATTGAGGGTGCAAAGCTTAAGGCCAGACACGGACCTTGATTGAGGACATACGGTTAAGCACTAGCAAGCAATACAAAGTGCTATGCTACTTAAGCCCAGCATTACTAAGAGATGAAGAAAACAAACAAACAAACAAACACCTATTTTCCACCCTTCAGGGTCTTTCAAGCTCTCAGAGTGAGGATGCCAGGATTTCAAAATTTCAAGGGTTGACTAGAGTTTTATTTAAAACATTAACTTAGGAGTTTAAGGGCGGGCTGGTGAGATGGCTCAGCGGGTAAGAGCACCAACTGCTCTTCCAAAGGTCCCGAGTTCAAATCCCAGCAACCATATGGTGGCTCACAACCATCCGTAACAAGATCTGATGCCCTCTTCTGGAGTGTCTGAAGTCAGCTACAGTGTAATTACACATAATAAATAAATCTTTAAAAAGTGCTAGGTGTGCATGCTGTCCCAACTATAATTCTGCTCCCAGAAGGCAGAGGATTCCCAGAACAAACTGGCTAGGGAAACCAATCCTACCAACCTAGCTATAGAGAGCCTCAGAGTAGCTCAGCCTATGGGTCTGGACCCCCATTGGTCCCCTATCAGATATCTTGCACACCAGATATATACATTATAATTCATAACAGTAGCAAAAATACAGCTATGAAGTAGCAATGAAATAACTATATGTGGGGGGGTCACCACAACATGAGGAACTGTGTTAAAGGGTTGCAGCACTAGGAAGGTTGAGAAACTGCTAACAGAGGATGCACCCTAAAACCACCACAACCGCCCCCCACATCTCTTTCTTTTATTGGAACAGGGTTTCAACTCTGTACACCACACTAACTTGCTCTTCTTCCTGGCTTCTTCAGCAGCCCTAGCTGTAAGCCACCATGTCCAGTTTCTTCCTCCTCCTCCTCCTCCTCCTCCTCCTCCTCCTCCTCCTCCTCTCCCTCCCCCTGTTCCCCCCATCTCCCTCGGCTGTGCTGTTAGTCACTCTGTAGACCAGACTAGACTGGAACTCAAAAATCTGCCCACCTTTTAAGTACTGGGACTAAGGGCATATGTGCCACCACACCCTGCTTGCCTTTTTCACTTTCAATTACAAAAATGATCTCATACCAATGACAAATCTCAACCTAAAAATGAAGTGAATCACAATAAACCAAATATGTTTGGAAATTTTCTGCCAACCATGAACCAAATATAGGACACGTGGACCGGACTACAAAGCCTAGGTATGGAATAGGCTATAAGACATCCAGTGACAAAATTGATTAATGTGCAGGAGGTACCTAGCAGTCTCCATTTTATTATTTATCAAGGCATGACCATATTAAGCCTTTGCGCCAGGTAAGAGTTGCATTATCAAATAAACCTCAGAGCTACCAAAAACATTAATTTAACTTTAGAAAGGCTTAAGATCAATTAGTATACAAGATCACACAGCTAAAAAGGAAGAGACACCATTTACAACCAATACTGCCCCCTTGTGGAAGTATTTAGATATAAAGGAGAACCACCTAAAAGCCTTTGTTTCTGAATTGCACACCAGGGGGTGACTAGAAAGCCTCAGAGAGAAACCTAGACAAGAACTTAAATTACAATAAACTGTAGTCCTTTTCTGAACTTCCTTAAAAGAAAAAAAAAAAAGAAGAAAATTTCCCTGTTTCATAAGAAACTCCCAAAGTTCAATGCTCCTTCTCCCCCCACCCCCCAAAAAAAGAGAAATAAAAGAAAAAGCAGAAATTTTCCTTTAAAAATATCTCTCAGTTGGGTGGTGGACCATGCCTTTAATCCCAGTTCTTGGGAGGCAGAGGCAGAAGCAGGCAGATCTCTATGAGTTTGAAGCCAGCCTGGTCTAGAGTGAGTTCCAGGACAGCCAGGAGTACACAGAGAAACCATGTGTGTGCACACGTATAATCTCAGCTAAGTGTGTGTGGTGCTACATCTATAATCTCAGGACCCAGGAGGCAGAGGCAGAGGGCTACTACAAACTTGAGGCTAGCATGAATCACACAGACAATTCCAGACAGTATTCCAACTCAAAAGTCAGAAATAAAAAAATCTTGAAATATTTATCTATATGAAAAAAAAAGTATTTGTTGCCTTAGCAAATAAAACACAAAAAAGCACCAGGATAACTCAAATTTAACTGAGAAAGAGAAAATAGCTCCATCACTAACGAAAAGGTCAGTTTCCCGCTGGGCGTGGTGGCGCATGCCTTTAATCCCAGCACTCGGGAGGCAGAGGCAGGCGGATTTCTGAGTTCGAGGCCAGCCTGGTCTACAGAGTGAGTTCCAGG
>NC_034599.1:52394404-52413915 GCF_900095145.1 Mus pahari | reverse complement strand
GTTTTTCGAGACAGGGTTTCTCTGTTTAGCCCTGGCTGTCCTGGAACTCACTTTGTAGACCAGGCTGGCCTCGAACTCAGAAATCCGCCTGCCTCCCGAGTGCTGGGATTAAAGGCGTGCGCCACCAAGCCCGGCTGGGAATCGAACTCTTAACCTATGAGCCCTGCACTTCCTAGGTTTCCTAAATGCATTCCAAAGCTGAGTGTGGTGGCACACACCTGTGATCCTAGTCACTTCAAAGGTGGAGGCAGGAGGACGACCACGACTACACAGCTACTTTTGAGTCCACCCTTGACTATCTAAGATGCTATCTAACCTCTTCCCACTAAAAAATCCTGAACTCCCTACAGTCGACTCTCTTGTTGCTAATATAATACAATGCCTTACAAAAGACAAATTAAATGAAGCCAAAAAATATTCTTTAGGTTCAAGTAATCAAGGAAACAATTTTGGAGTGTCTGGGGCCCTTCTTTGTGTGTAAGACAGGGTCTTAAGATGTTAGCCATGGCTAGACTGGTACACAAAGAGATCCACCTTTTAAAACAAAACAAACAAACAAACAAACAAACCTCCCTGTGAGTGTTGGAACACCATACCTGGCTACACACATTAATTAAATTTCATAAAACACTAATGTATCTCAGACCAGGATCCAAGCAAAACTACAGTAAAGTATAATGCCTGTGTCGGGTGTGATGGCTCCCAAGGTTAATCACTGCACTTTGGAGGCACGAGGAATGCAGTTAAGTTCCTCGATAGCCCTTTTAGTACCATTTTGAGTTCAAGTCCAGTCTGGGCTATAGAGGCCCCGTCTCTAAAATAAAATACTCCTATTTCTTTTAGGTCGACGCCGGCCTGGTTTACGAAGAGTTCCAGGACAGCCAGGCTGCACAGCTGACACATACCACAACCAAACAAAACCAAAAGTAAGATAGATGCACCGTGCTAAGTGGAGAGGGTCTGAGAACACGCCAAGTGGCAGAGCAATTATCTAGCAATGCAGGTCCCTTGGTTCCCCCTCAGCACTGGGGGTGGACAGTGATGGGACACAATTCTCCAGATACACAAGGGGAAACAATCAACAAAACTTAATACTTCATAATCCAGCACTGAGACTTCTCATTTTAAACGGGTGGAGGGGAGAATCCACGAAGCTTTCCCGTGTTTGTACACCCAGTATTCCTGGTTATTTGGTACCCAATTTTGTAAACGTTAACATTCTTACCATTAATATCTATCAATGTTCAGGCTCTCTTACAAACCGCAAGAAACCACCACACTTTATCTATTTTAAACGCGGGGCTAGAACGTGGCTCAACAGTCCTCAAACATGGTCGTACGCAGTTATGAAGGTGACACACAAAATGCCAGCAGAGAATTGCCTGATCAGGGCTAAAAGGGTATTGTGTCCCACTGGGGCATCGAATTGTGTTCTAGGAAACGCAGAGGCGGGCGGCGCGCCCGGAGGCTCAATGTCACCTTCGCCAAGACGCCGTAGGCCGGCGGGGGCCACTCCCGGTCAGGTGGCTGCGGGGTCAGCGCAGGGAACGGTCACGGCCCTGAGACTGAAAGCAAGTGCTGAGCTCGTCCCCGGCGACCCCGGCAGGTCCTCACACCTGACCGGCCGCGGGTCCGGCATCAGGAAGTGGCGGGAGGGAGGCCCGGAGGAGTCTCCCGCACGACTCCAGACGGCAGCGGGCGCACTGCGGTCACCGGGCTCCACTGCCGGCTCGCAGGGCAAAGGCTAGGCCGCCAGGGAGCCTGCCCTCGAGTGGCGGCGGGAGCCCAGGTCACTGCAAGGACACGCGGGCGAGGGCTGTGGCGGGCGCGGGACTTACCGGCGGCGGGGCTGGGAGCCGAGACGGGGTGCAGGAGGCCTCGGGCAGCCGCGGCTGCGGTACAGCGACGGAGGGCAGCGGCGAGCATGACGGCGACCACAGCGCACTGGCTGGGGCTGAAGAGAAGCCGGTGTGAGCTCGCGGGCGGTACAGCAGTTCGTGGGGGCCGGACTCACGCAGCGACGCACGCTGGGCGGAGCATAAGGCCGGCCCTCTGCGGAGCTCGCGCCTACGGAAGCGGGTGGGGCACCATGCGGTCGCCAGCGGCTACGGCGGCCGTCGAGGACAAACCGCGCCGGCGCAGCGCCAAAGCTGGTCCGGTGACCCGAGTGACCGCAGTGAACATTCCTGCGTGGGAGGAAAGGCCGGGTGAGCAATGGACAATGTGGATTTGGACTCGCCAACAGAGGAGACTATCACAATTTGGAATTGTGGTGATAATAACGACAAACTATAAGAATAACCGCTTTGCCCCGCGCGTTGGTATATGCTATAATCCCAGCCCTCTTCAGGCTAAGGATTAGGAATTTCAGACTCTCTTATGCAACCTGAGTCTCAGAAAAAAAAAAAAAAGTCATACTGGGAGTGGTGACTCAAGACAGTAATCAGCACTTTGGAGGCAGAGGCAAAAGAAAAGGGGATTCAAGGACAGCCAAGGTCACATGATCCTCCTATCCTTAAAGCCCAATTATTTAATTTTACCCATTAGGAAACGGACTCAAAAATTACGTTGTTTAGAGTCTAGGAAGATAGA
Source organism: Mus pahari (assembly GCF_900095145.1). Lineage (NCBI taxonomy): Eukaryota > Metazoa > Chordata > Mammalia > Rodentia > Muridae > Mus > Mus pahari. The sequence continues at coordinate 52,411,323 of NC_034599.1, read as the reverse complement.
CGGTTTAGTGGATAAAGTGCTTTCTGTGGCTCAGTAGTTAAATAGTTTATTAACTTCCTTCGCTATCAGAGGACTCAAGTTTACTTCACATCAGGTGGCTCCCAACTGTCTAACTCTAGCTCCAAGGGGATCTGACACCCCCCCAACCTTTTTTTTTTTTTTTTTTTTTTTTTTTTTTTTTTTTTTTTATTTATTTTTTTTCTTTACAGTTTAAAACAGGATTTCTCTGTATTGCCCTAGCTGACCTGGAACTCACTTTGTAGACCAGGCTGGCCTCGAACTCAGAAATCCGCCTGCCTCTGGCTCCCGAGTGCTGGGATTAAAGGCGTGTGCCACCACGCCCGGCTTGACACCCTCTTTTGGACACCACAGGTGCCCACATTGTGTTGTGCTATATACTCACACACATACATATAAACAAACTTTACAAATGAAATGAAGGCATGGATGAATAAGTAAATGAAAAAAGAAAAAAATATGAAGAAATGTAACTTGATTGAACGAGTATGAATCCATGAATTGGCTTTCCTAATTCTTGACTTCTCTGCGCCAAGTATGGGACGTATGTTAGATACCTTAATTTTATTTTTTGATACAAGGTAGTTATTGAATAAGAATGACTCCCATAGTCTCATATACTTGAATGCTTGGTAATCAGAGAGTGGCACTATTTGAGAGGGATTAGAAAGTGTGGCCTTGTTAGAAGAAGTGTGTCATTGGAGGTGGGCTTTGAGGTTTCAAAAGCCCATGCTAGGTTCAGAGTCTCTCTCTCCCTGCTACCTTCAAATGTAGAACTCTCAGCTACTTCTCCACTACCCTTCCCGCCATGCTTTCTGCCTGGATGATAATGGACACTGATCTCTAAAACTGTAAGCCAGCCCCAGTTAAATGCTTACTTTTATAAGAGTTGCTGCGGTCTCTTCACAGCAGTAGAACACTAAGGTTTCATGGTAGCCCTGCCTGGCCTTGAACTCACAGAGGCCTGTCCGCTTCTGCATCCTGAGTGCTGGGATTAAAGGAGCTGGCTCATCAGCCCTTAGTTACTTTTTAAATTGATACAACAAAATATGTGACAGAAACAGTTTAACAAAGAAAGTGGGTTTGTTGGTTTGTTGTTGTTTGTCTGTTTTTTATAAAGGGGCCAGGGATGTAGCTCAGGAGTCAAGTAATTGTTTGGAATAATTTAACTCACAAACTACAACACTTACCCTTTTAAAGATAAAGACTCAGTTGATGTTTATTATAGCCATTACACTACACCATGGGTGTAATCATCACAACTTTCTAGTTCTAGAACTTTCATCACCCCAGAAATATCGGTACAAGAATGGTTATCCCCACCCCCACCCATTGAAGGAACTTCTGACTTCCTTTCTGCTACTATAGCTTTATAAAGTTTTTTATTTTGCTGGGCTTGAGGGTGGACAGCACAGGCCTTTAATTCTAGCACTTGGGAGGCAGAGGCAGGCAGATTTTTGAGTTTGAGAGAGTTCCAGGACAGCCATGGCCGCACAGAGAAAACCTGTCTTGAAAAACTATACCAAACCAAAAGCCCAAAAACCCAAACAAAACAAGAATCTATTTGATGTGTATGAGTGTTTTGTGTGTCTTATACATGTGCACCACATGCACACCCAACATGTCAGAAGAGGACATCAGATCCCCAGGACTCGGGTAGCAGATGGTTGTGAGCCACCATGTGCATGCTGGGAACTGAACTCTGGTCCATTTCAAGAGCAGCAAGTGCTCTTAAGTCATCTGTCCTGCCCTTTGATTGTTTGTATGTTTCCTTTTATCCCTCCCCCAGTCTTGGGGGGCTGAAACCTGTGTCTCTCATACACTAGGCAAACATGTCGATGTCGACACCAAGCTGTACCTCCAGCTCCTTACACTTATTTTTACTGAGACAGGGTTTCACTATGCTGTCCAAGCTGGCCTTGAACTTACTCTGTAGCCCTGTCAGACTTTTCACCTGCCTACCTCACCTTCCCAAGTAAGATGGGATTCCAGGCCTGTGCTACCACACACAGCAAAGGGCTTGCCTTCTGTGGATATTTCACTTAAAGGAACTCATATAATGTGGTCTTTGGCTTTTTTGCGGGGGGGGGTGTCTTTTTTTCTCTCCCTTTGATCCAGGGTCTCCCTGTATCACCCAGGGAGATCTCCAACTTCAGCTCTCCTCAGTCTATCTCTAAGGGCTGGGATTGAAGACATGCATCACTACACCCAGTCTCACCTACTCCTACCTCTTTAAAGTCCTATCTGTACATGCAGCCGCACACTATGGTACTAAGTAGGATTTCTACATAGGAATTTTGGAGGAACACTATTTAGCCCATAACATAAAATCAATCTGTACTAATTCCTCCCCTTTGTATTGTATCACCATACCAGCTGAAAAAAAATTAATTACATTTATTTATAAAGGGGAGGGGTGTCACAGCATGCATGGAGGTCAGAGGAGAACTTTCAGTCAACCCTCTTCTTCCATTCCAGGAGAATGGGTAGATGAGGGGGTGAGGGTGGGGCTAGGTGGAGGGGTCGGGGGAAGGATCACACTCAGATCATTAGACCTGGAAGCAATGACCTTTTCCTCTGAGTTGTCTTGCTGGCCCAAAGCTTTCCTCCTCTGATGGTCAGCTAGGCTATGTCCACTGTGGAGCTCTTATGAATAGAGTGTTCTGAATATTCATGCTTACACTTTAGTATGTTCTGATATACTTCAATTCTATGTGTCAGCATAATTTTCGTGGTTACAGATCCTGAGAGCTTTTAGCTTGAAAGCCAGAGGCAAGATGAAAATATATTACTGCCGCCACTTAACATTGTTCTGGATGGTCCACCAGCACATTTGGAAGCAGTCATGTACACATCTTTTTTTGTGTGTGGGGGGGGCACGTTTTCAGTTCTTCTGGACATACATCTAAAACATTGTGTGAGCTGTGCAGCAAGCATTTAACTTTCTGAGGGACAGACTGCTTACCAAAACAGCTGTTCTTGTATGAAGGTTGCACTATCCATCTAAGTATATAGAGACACGTTTACGTGAAAGCCGGGTCTCTGAGGTGATGTGCTGTCTGAGCCAATTCTACTCCCTCAGCTTCCACTCAGACACAAGACTTGGAGCACCTACCTTTGTGGTTCTTTAGCATTCCCCCTTTCCCCCAAAAAACACACAAGGTTTTTCTTCCCTCTCCTTGAGCTCAGAGCCCTTCTCTCCCAAAATGGCCGGTAGAGGGCAGCTCAGAGCTGTTCTGCAACAATGAATTTCTCTCAGGAAATGTGTATCAAATTATAAGTGAGGGCAGGTGGTGTCTTCAGTGACAAGGCTGCTTGCTTAGCAGATATGAGCCCTAGATCCAATCCCAGAACAGCAAACAAAATAAAACCGCCAAACCCACCACCACCACCACCACCACCAAAAGACTGAAAACAAACACAAAGAGCTAGAAGTGAAGAGAAGGGGTTTTAAAAATTATCCTTATAAATTGTGGAGTTTAAAAAAATTACGTGTGTGTGTGTGTGTGTGTGTGTGTGTGTGTTGGGCATGTGTGTACCATGGCAAGAGTGGGGAGATGAGAGGCAACTTGGAGGAGGTAGCTTTCTCCCTCCACTGTGTGGACTGCAGGGATTGAATTCCGGTTGTCAGCATGGCGGCAAGTGCCTTTACCTGATGAGCCATCTTTTTTTTTGGGGGGGGGGTGTCGAGACAGGGTTTCTCTGTATAGCCCTGGCTGTCCATCCTGGAACTCACTTTGTAGACCAGGCTGGCCTCGAACTCAGAAATCCGCCTGCCTCTGCTGGGATTAAAGGTGTGCGCCACCACGCCCGGCCTGATGAGCCATCTTGCTGGCCCCGATTCATTTGCTTTTAAAAACAAGATGTTGCTAAATTGCCTAGATTAGCTTTGAACTCCCAGCCCTCCTGCTTCATCGTCACTTTAGTGCTGAAATTGCAGATATACAGACAGGTCTGTCCCATCCCTGACAAGAAAACTTGTTTTAAGCTAGAGAACAATTTTATTAGGATTTGCAAAGAAAAACCAGGGCTGAAGACATGGTTCTGCAGAGAAGAGAGCTGGCTGCTCTTGCAGAGAAGCTGAGTTTGGCTCTGTGCACCCACATGGGATGGTTTACAACCACCTGCAGCTCCAGCTTCAGGGGCTCAGATGCCATCTTCTCTCCGTAGGCACTGGCTACAGGTGCACATACATACATACATACTTAAATATATGTTTTTTAATGTTTAAAAGAAAAACTCAGGGCTGAAGACATGTTTAAGGACATGCACTACTCTTATAGAAGACCTGGGTTCAGTTGCACCCATGCCAGGCAGCTCACAAAACTATATGTAATTCCAGCTCCTGGGGATCTGATGCCCCTGGCCCCCTTAGGGACCTGCACTCACATTCCCCTACCCATACAATAAATGTTTATATTTCAAATGTGAACTGCTAAGTTCAATTGAAAGGTGATTTAATGCTACCTCTCTTGCCAATGTAAACACAACTCTATTATTCAGAGAATAATAATCTCAAGTAATGCTCAAAATCAACTGAGGTTTCATTAACATGCATATTCCCAGGTGTTTCTTAGTAGACTTAGTTTTGTTGTTTTTTCAATAGTGGGAACCAAATTCCAGGACCTCATATCTAGGCGAGTACTTTGCCACTAAACTACACCTTATCCCTTCTCCTAAGAGAACTAAATCCCAATGGTTGGGATTCAACCAAGGCAGGCTACTTGTATTTTTATTTTTTATTTTTATTTTTTATTTTTATTTTTTATTATTATTATTTTTTTCTTGGTTTTTCGAGACAGGGTTTCTCTGTATAGCCCTGGCTGTCTTGTATTTTTAAACAAAGCCTCATATGATACTTTTTATCTGATACTTATTTTTTTTTTAAGATCTATTTATTATATGTAAATACACTGTAGCTCTCTTCAGACACTCCAGAAGAGGGCATCAGATTTCGTTAAGGATGGTTGTGAGCCACCATGTGGTTGCTGGTATTTGAACTCAGGACCTTTGGAAGAGCAGTTGGTGCTCTTAACAGCTGAGCCATTTCTCCAGCCCCTGATACTTATTATTTTAAAATTAAGATGAGAATGGTGGATTATGCCTTTAATCCCAGCACTTGGGAGCCAGAGACAGGTGGATATCTGTGAATTCAAGGACAGCCTGCTCTATATATTGAGTTACAGGATAGCTATGGCTATATAGCAAGACATGTTTCATTTTTTCTTTTTTTTTTTTTTTTAAGATTTATTTATTTATTATGTGTAAGTACACTGTAGCTGTCTTCATATACTCCAGAAGAGGGAGTCAGATCTTGTTACAGATGGTTGTGAGCCACCATGTGGTTGCTGGGATTTGAACTCGGGACCTTTGGAAGAGCAGTCGGTGCTCTTAACCACTGAGGCATCTCTCCAGTCCCATGTTTCATTTTTTTAAAAAAGGTTTATTTTTTATTTTATTTTTATGAGTACACTGTAGCTGTCTTCAGACACACCAGAAGAGGATATCAGATCCCATTACAGATGTTTGTGAGCCAGGTAGTTGCTGGGAATTGAGCTCAGGACCTCTGGAAAAGCAGTCAGTGCTCTTAACCTCTGAGCCACCTCTCCAGCCCCTCAATTTTTTAAAATTACATTTTCTTTGTATTGGGGTGGGTGTGTGCATGCTGTGGAGTGGATGGAGGTCAGAGCACAGATGGAGGTAATCAGATCTCTCTTCCCACCATCAGGGTCCAGGGAGGAACGGAGGTCATTAGGTTCGGATGCTAACACCTCCCCCCAGTGAGCCATCTTGCCAAGTCCTCAGGCAAACTTTTAAAAAAGCCGAGAGACCCTAGAGTTATCACCTGCTTTCTTCCCTCAATGATCTGGGATTGATTTTGCAGCTAAGAAGGCTGAGGCCCAGAGAAGAAGTAACTTGCTTCAAATCACAGGCTAAATTTTCCTAAAGCCTCTCTGATTGACCAACAGAAATACCTGCTAACACAACCCAGAGAATAAACCCTCGGTGTAGGGATGGACATTTTGATAGCAGATACCTTGACAAATGCTCCTTGTTCTTTCACTAGAAGTCGTGAGAAAACTTACTGTGTCCATTGCCTACAGCTTCAGCAACAAAATCCCCTAGAGTTCAAACTCAAAGAAGCTGAGCGTAATGGGAAACGCCTTTAATCCCAGCACTAGGGAAGTAGAGGCAGGAGGAGCTCTTCGAGTTTGGGGCCAGCCGGGTCTTCAGTAAGGCTGAGAGCAGCACATGCTGTGTACTTCGAGTTTGGGGCCAGCCGGGTCTTCAGTATGGCTGAGAGCAGAACATGCGATGTACTCTGATCCTTCAGGGAAGAATCTTGCCCTGGTCTTTCTCAGCTTCTGTTCTTTGCTGGTGATCTTCTGAACTCCTTGGCTTGTTGATAAATATAACTCACTGTAATCTCTGCCCCCATCTTTAGATTATTTTTTCTTCCCTCTGTGTATGTTTGTATATCTATCCTCTTTCAAGACCACAGCTTAAAGATTTTATCATTTTTTTGTTTTGTTTTCTTTGAGACAGGGTTTCTCTGTGTAGCCCTTCCTGTCCTGGAACTCACTCTGTAGACCAGGCTGGCCTCGAACTCAGAAATCCACCTGCCTCTACCTCCCAAGTGCTGGGATTAAAGGCGTGCGCCACCACTGCCTGGCTATGACTTTAAAAAAAAAAATTAATTAGTTAATTAATTAATTTGCTGTTGTGCTGTAGATAGGACCTCTCTCCATAACTTTTCTACTGCTGTGAAGAGACCAAGTGACTAAGGCAACTTATAAAACTAAGCATTTAATTGGGGATTTGCTTACAGTTTCAGTGTGAGTTTATATGGTTGAAAGCATGGCAGGCAGGCATGGCACTCCAGCACTAGCTGAGAACTTACATTTGATCCACAATCTCAGGCCAGAGAGAAAGAAACTCAGAAAAGAAATGGGCTTTTAAAAACTCAAAGCCCAGCCAAGCATGGTGGCACACGCCTTTAGTCCCAGCACTTGGGAGGCAGAGGCAGGCAGATTTCTGAGTTCAAGGCCAGCCTGGTCTTCTACTACAACAACAACAACAACAAACCTCAAAGCCCGTTCCCAGTGACACACCTCCTTCAACAAGGCCACACCTAATCCTACCAAATATTTCCACTAACTGGAGACAAGCATTCAAATATATGAACCTATAGAGGCCATTCTCCTTCAAACCACAAGACCTGACAACATTTTGTACAGTCTGGCAAGACCTCTATGACAAAGCAATATCTCTAGATCAATTCTATCTTCTTCCTTCTTTCCTTCCTTCCTTCCTTCCTTCCTTCCTTCCTTCCTTCCTTCCTCTCTCTCTCTCTCTCTCTCTCTCTCTCTCTCTCTCTCTCTCTCTCTCTCTCTCTCTCTCTCTCTCTCTCTCTCTCTCCTTTCTGTCTTTCTACACTTGACACTAAGCCCAGACAGGTTAGTGTTCTACCTCTTCCCTCTGAGCAGTTCTCACTAAGTTGTCTTGGCTGGCCTTGAACTCACTCTGGCGCAGGCTAACCTTAACTTTGTGATGCCCTACATCAGACCTGTACCACCAGTTGCAGCTCTAGCACACTTCCTTAATTTACATCTTTAAGAACATGTCTTACATTTACTAATTTGAAGGAGGACAGTTTCTCTTCCCACCATGTAGACATTAGGGATCAAACTCAAGTAGTAAGGGTTGGCAGCAAGGGATGTCAAAGAGCCATCCGAAGACCCTTACATAAAATAGTGAATTTCCAGATTAGCTCATAGTTACAGATACCATGGGCTAGCCATTTAACATGTCTTTTGTTAGAGAGATGGCTCACTGGTTAAGAGAATTTGCTGACCTCGGATACAGTAAAGAAAGCCATCTGTGGCTTGTTGTCTCTCAAGAGAGAAGGTTAGCGTTGAAGCTTTTCTCCAGCCTAGGACATATTTCTAGGCTGGAAGAAGATTCGCCTGGCCCATCAAAGGAGCCTCCATAGCCTTGCCTTCCTGAGATACCAAGCAGGCTCTGCTTGCATAGTCCTGGAATCAGGGCCGTCATCTAGACAAGTCTCTAGTGTTCGTGACTTCTAAATCTTAGCTCTCCCTTCAGTTTCAGAAGCCCAGTAGTCCAGGGTACCTCGGTTTTCTGGGTAGTTTGCTGTTTCCTGACACACTTTGTCCAGGCTGGCCAGTGGTGACATTTTGTACTCTACTCCATGTGTAGCCAAGGATGATTTATTTATTTATTCATTTATTTTTGTTTGTTTGTTTGTTTTTTGAGACAGGGTTTCTCTGTATAGCCCTGGCTGTCCTGGAACTCACTTTGTAGACCAGGCTAGCCTTGAACTCAGAAATCTGCCTGCCTCTGCCTCCCAAGTGTTGGGATTAAAGGCTCGTGCCACCACGCCCAGCTTCATTTATTTTTTAAAAAGATTTAAAGAGGGCAACAGATTCCATTACAGATGGTTGTGAGCCACCATGTGTTTGCTGGGATTTGAACTCAGGACCTTCAGAAGAGCAGTCAATGCTCTTAACCGCCGTCTCTCCAGCCCAATCTTTATTTATTTATTTATTTATTTGTATTCCTGCTTCCACCTCTAGATTCAGGTATTACAGGGATGCACCACCATGACAAGTTTACGTGGTGCTGGGAGTCAAAAACCAGACTTTATACATGCTAGGCAAACGCTCTACCAGCTGAGTTGCATCCCTGGGTGAGTCGTCAGTCCTTCCATGCATCTTGCTCCACATCAGGCCAACAAACACATCCAGATCCCCTGGCTCTCCCTAGAGATTCCTCAAGAACAAGAAATAGAGCTGGACAAATTACACACCTGTAATCCCAGCATTTGGGAGGCTGGGGCAGGAGGATCAGTTCTTGTCCAGCCTGTATTACATGGCAAGACCTCCCCTAAAAACAAATAATTAAGTCAGGAAGGTGGGGTGGGAGGTGAAAGGCAATGAACGACAGTCTGGATGACGAGAGTCAGTGATCCAAAACACAAGCAGAGATACTGACTGGGAGGAGAGAAGAGGCTTCCCACAAGGCGCCCCTCCATCAGCTGCAGAAACCCACGTCCTCACCAGTAGGATTTATTTCAAGGTTCTACAGGCAAAGTGACTTACAAATGTATCCTCTCCCATCTCCTTTCCAGAGGTGCTGAGTTCCGTGGGGTAGCATCTGCTCTGAAGCTCCTGAGCTGTACGCTGCACAACTCCCCAGCACACAGCAGAGCAGACCCTGAGCTGTACGCTGCACAGCTCCCCGACTTCAGCACACCCCCGCCCCCTCCAGACTTGGACTTGGGCTGAGAGGCATCTAAGGCTGTTATCTCTCCACACACAGCTGTGCAGGGCTGGAGGCGGCAGCGGCTTATCAGGGAGCCCGCAGTGATTCACAGCCCAGGCTTCTCTGCTGAATAGTAATTTCCAGCAGTGGATTTGTGCTGTGTCTCTCCTCCCCCTCTCCCAAGGGTGTGCTGTCCTTTTGCAGAGAGAGGGCAGTGAAGGGGAGCTCCTACTCTTGGGGTTTTGTGCCTGCCTCTGGGTAAGAATGTCTATTGCGAGGAGCGGGCAAGGTTAGAACCTTAGCATGGTCGGCCGGCCTTGGCAGGCTGCCGCCTCCAGCTCATCAATGCTCCCCTCCTTCCCCTCCCAGAGAAGCAGCAAAACTGCTTCCTTTCCCTTGTGGTGATACAACAGGGACACAGACCCCCGGCCCCCTCCACAAGTCCCTCCTTCAATATTTTGATGCTGCCCCAGTCTCTGTGTGTGACCTTGAAGACTCCAAAGGCTAATAGGGCTGAAGGCAAGCATGCCAAAGTGATCCCTGCACAGGCGAGTGGGTAAGGAAAAAAAAAAAAGAACAAAACTGGGGACGGAGCCATTTTCATGTTTGTTTTATTGGAAGCAAGACTCCAGCAGGACTCGGGGAGGAAGCATGGCAGGTTTTGTCCTGGGTCTCCTCTCTGCCACCATGCAAGGGGGTGGGGTGGGGATGCTAAAAGGGAATTGCTAGGGTGTGGGGGGGGGCAGAATAGGGTCCGGACATTTTCAACTTGGCCACCCGTAAGGAATGGGGTCCATAGCTCCTGCTCTCAGTTAACAGCAAGGATGATTTTTAAAGCCTCAGCTGTCAGCATCCATGCATATTGGGTGCTTTTAACGTCTGGGTCCCCAAGAAAGCTCAAGAGTCCCACTACCCACCATGCCTAAAAAAGACGGCCTAGAAAAGGTGTGGGTGGTGTTCTGTGGCTTCTGGCAACATGTCCCACAAAGTTTCCTTGGACTTCAAGGATCCTCTCTTCTCATTCCTGAGCTCCCTCTCCTGTCGCCTTGGGAACCGCGCAGTCATTCTGAGGACCGGTGTCCAGGAACATGGGCCCCTTAAAACCCAGGTATGAAAGGTGCGTGTGGATGTAGGAGTGTTGAAGATATAAGATCCGGTCGGTCTAGATGGCTCAGAGACGAGAATTCTCAGGCAGTCCGGTCCTCATTCTCAGCCTCTGGCTCAGGCTGAGACCGCTTAGCGGTGCCTTCTTCAGCAGCTGATTCCCCCAGGCTCCTCTTGGACGTCGACACCGTAGGAGGGGACGAAGGACCAGGACTGAGGTTCGGAGGCTGGTAGCCAAGTTGCCGTGGATCCAGTGCGTCCTTTGAAAGTAGGATGGCGAGGCTCGGTACATTCTTAAGTACACTGAGACTGGCGGCCGGATCGCTGGGCGTCTGACCCGGTGTGGGCCCAGGCGGGAGGCTCTGCCACACCTCGCGCACGCTCCGGTAGCACAGCCGCGTGACCTGGTGTAAGCCCGCCAGGCGGCGCTTGAGAATCTCGGCGCACGTGACGGTCTTGGTGGTGGCCCGGCCGCAGCCACTGAAGACGATGGCGCGCGTGGCTGGCTGCGCCATGCTGGCGGTGGCGAAGGCCAGCAGGTTGCGGATCTTGCTGCCCTCCTTGACCCGCATGTGTACAGCACCGGGTGCCAGATCTGCAAAAGGGCCAGAGTTCGGGCTGCCACCCTCATCACCGTCCCCCGCCGGCGCCTCCTCCGAGCGCACCTTACGGAAGTTCTCCATGCGCCGTCGTCGCTGGGATCGCAGGTTTTGCCATGGGGCCGCCTCAAGCCCGAGGCTGCATGGCCGCGGGTCGTGCCGGGCGAGAGCCGGCAGGGATTGGGGTGCCGGCGCCGGGTGAAGGTTGGAGGGTGGGCTGGGAACGCGCAGTCTTCAGCCCAGACTTCTACAGGGTAGTGCTGTTCTACTCTGCACCCTCGGCACCTTGTGCTCCGCGCCTTTAGCAGAAGCTCCGCCTGGGAGCCAGATAGGACCCGCCCCTTCGTCCAGGCCCCGCCCCAACTCTGCGTGACTTGTCCCAGCCCCGCCAGCCTTTGGGATCCAGCGCTGGAGCTCAACGGCTGGGGTCAGAGCCAGGGGTGATTTGGGAAGCGAAGTTCTCCGAAGTCACCATCTGTTCTCCCTGAACCAGACCTTATGCAGGAACAACCTAAATAAATACTATGCTTAAGGTGCAAACGCCGACTCAAGCCTGGTCCCTGAGTCCTGCGGGGTTCCAGCGCAAGGGCATCCCTAGACCCCTCCTAGGTAAGAGATTTTCAAGCCACCTTTTCGGGCTCCGCTACTCCAGCCCTCCAGGGACCTCCCTTTCTCTTCCGATATTTTTGCGTCAAGGGCAGCCAGTGCATGGTCAGCAGAGTGTGGGAGGTGTTGGCTGCGGCTGCACGCAGCGACTTCCCTGGGCTGGGACCGCTACGTCGTGGCCTGGTCCTTGCGTAGCTGCTTAGAGAGACTTTAAGCTTTGCTCCTCCTGACCAGACCTCCTGGCTCCCGGCACCTATGCACCTCTGAAATGCAGGAAGTGATGCGTTGGGCCAGCCTAAAGTGAATGGGGAACAGGAGACCATTTCTTCCAAGGCTTTGAATTCTTATATTCATGCCTGAAAGTCCTTTACTGGAGCTGCATACATTTTATACGTGTGGCTCCACCCGTGCTAACGCAGATTTCTGACTTCCAATTCCAGGTGGAATTCCTTGCCAGTCAGTCAGCCTTGGCCTCTAGAAATCCAGAGGGTTGTTTTTGTTAAAAGGAGACTGAGAGAAGACAGGTTGTAAGAGGTGGGAGGCAGGGTGGAATGCCTTGGTGGAATGTTGGGCGGGGGTGGGGGGTACTTGCAAACTCTGGGAACTCCACAGAATCTGAGCAGAGGCTCGGGCTCTGCTGCGAGGTGAGATGAGCAGTAGAAAGATGAGGTCTGATGAAAGCAAGACTGTTTAATAAGGAGTGACCCTGTCTAACCCCGTCCTGGGACCACGCCCTCAGTATTCAATCCGGCTTCCATGGAAAGGCAGGGAGAGAGCCAGACAGATCTGTTAAAGCACAGGGAAGGAAGACGCACTGAGGACTGTAAGGAACGGTGTTCTCGGTGTTCTCAGGAAGATGGTGTATCAGGTGTATCAGGAAGATGGTGTCTGGATGAGCATAGCTTCAGTCTAGGGGTAGACCTGCCGGGCCCTCCTCTTCCTCTGCTATCTGTGACAATTCTCTGCCCCTCAGCTCAGAGCACCGAGCATATATCTCATCTCTTCTCGGAGTGTGACTGCAGCACCTGGACTTTTTTTTTTTCCCTCAAGTGTGAGTGACTGACTCCAATCTCCTGCTCACACTCCAGAGTGTGCCCCTGGATCCAACGCTTGTAGGTTTCACAGGGAGAAGCAGGCTCTGGAGGCCCAACCTTGGGAAGACACCAAGACTGAGTGCACTCAGGCAAGTAGTGGACTTAAAGTCGGAAGTTTTGGATTGGCCTGAGAAAAAGTTCCAGAAAGACTAGAAGCTATGTAGGAATGTGCTGGTTGGAAAAGAAGCGAGCTCTGCGTCCTCAGAGTATGCAAGCCTGGGCTAAACAACTTGGAGAGCATGTAGACCGTACCCTACAATTTGGAAGACTTGGGGGCTGCAGGTTTGTTCCACAAGGAGTGGATGGTTGTGCCTCTACCCAAGTTGGCCCTCAAGCACACCGCCACCCTCTCCCAGTACCACTACCCTCTGCCAGAGACTCTCCCATTCACTTTATTTTCGAGTCTGTGGAGAGAGAAAGCAGAAAAGGCCCGGCTCCCCGCCCGCTCGTCGCTTCCTTTCTCGCTCCCTCTGCAGCACTTAAAATGTAAATGCACGTCGTGATTAGCCGCGGGGTCGCTAATTACAGCTGAAGCCATTCATTACGCTGTCAGCTCTCTCCATCGCCCGCCGGCTGCGCGCTCCCTCCCGGCCGGGGAGGGGTGGCATTGGGGAGGTGATGGGGGGGGGGTGTGTGGAGGATGCTGGGACTGCTCGGTGCTGGCAGCCTGAAAGCCCAGAACTAGCAGAGGGACGGTGATCCGAAGTAACCGGTTGAACCCTGAAGAAGCCGTGGTGTCAGAGACGGAGAAAGGCGGGAGGCTGGAAGGAAGGAGATTAAGTGAGGAGGATGAAGAGGAAGGGTATGTGAGAAGCGATACCAGGATGGGAAGAAGGCCAGAGGAGAAATCGTGCGAGATGGGTAGGAACCTTCCGAAAGGGGACAGACAGCAGCAGGAGGAAGAAGGTTCAAGGTGGGGAAAGTGGGTAAACAAAGGTACTATCTTTGCTGCACACAACATCACGGTTAGAAAGGCAGCCAGTACGGTATGCTGAAAAAGCTGGTTGCCCGCCAAACCCTGCGGATACGTTTGCATATGTAAATGTATTTTTAAATACTTACAAGAAAACTGCACACTGGCATCTGTTACCTCTGCAGCCACATCCAGATTTTGTTGCTCTCTTTAAGGCAAGGATTACAGAATATGGATAGGAAATTAAGTAAGCGTAAAGTCTTGGAGGAGCCTGTGTAATTGGGGTACTGACCTGGCAGTCCAGGCTTCATTAGCCTCTTTCTGCTTCTTGTGACCTTGGACAATTGACTTAACCCTTGTGCCCTGGTTTGTCACCTGTAAAAGGAGGGTAATTATAGTAACCTGCTCGCTGTGCTCCTGAGTTCCTGGGACACGGTAGCTGTTATTTCTTTTCCTAAGTTGTGATTAAAATAAAAATTTAAGATTGCAAAAGGAGGGGTGAGAGGTGGGAGGATCAGAAGTTCAAGGTCTTCCTTAGCAGCATAGCAACATAGCTATCCTAGGCTACATGAGATATCATATTTTAAAAAAGATGAGAGGAAACAAAGCTGGGGGGGTGACGACGACGACGACGACGACGACGACGATGAATATGACGGGAGGAGAGAGACAGAGGTGGGGAGAGCCTTAGATGCAGCAGTTTAAAGAGAACCAGCCTATGCTCTGCAAAGGTTCTTACCAGCAGCCTCCTGGAGCAAGAAGGAAAGGAGATGCTTAACTTTGTGAAGCAGAGGCAGGTAGATCTCTGTGAGTTCAAGGCCAGCTTGACTGGCATAGAGTTCCAGGCCAGCCAGGGCTAACTAACCAGTGAAACCCTATCTCCAGAAAACAAAAAGAAGAAAAGGAATATTTATTTTAAGAAAATGTCTCAGCTGGGCCTGGTGGCGCAGGCCTTTAATCCCAGCACTCAGGAGGCAGAGGCAGGCGGATTTCTGAGTTCGAGGCCAGCCTGGNAAGTGAGTTCCAGGACAGCCAGGGCTATACAGAGAAACCCTGTCTCAACCCCCCTCCCCCCCCAAAAAAAAAACCAAAAAACTAAGAACAAAATAGAAACAAATAAAATACATTTAAAAATTAAAAGCAGGGGCTGGAGAAATGGCTCAAGTGGTTTAAGTATGGGCTGGGTTCAGTTCCCACATGGAAGCTCACAGCTATCTCTAATCCCAGTTCCAGGGGACCTGACACCCTCACACAAACATGCATGCAGTCAAAACACCAATGTACATTAAAAAAAATTTAAAGAGAAACATTAAATATTAAAAAATAATTAAAAGCAAAACCCCAAAAGGAAATTATTATAGTATCTACCTCTTAGAAGTGTCCTGTTATTCCCCTAGCACCTAGGCCAGCATACTCTTCTCAGATAGACTACACTGCTGGCCCAAGGCTTAGCTATGGAATGGTGATGCTTGTAAGCAAGCCTGAAATACATTTGCTGTTGTTTTGTTTTGTTTTAAGGCAGGGGTGGGGCGAGAGAAGGTAAGACTTTGCGGGGTGCCTGGCCCCCTTGGGCGCCGAGAGCCTTGGGCCCAGCTGCTGTTTACAGGCTGAAATGCAGGCCTAGTGCTTTTATTTTGATTGCGTGATTGAACATTTTCTGCTTCATTTCAGTGGAGAGTGGCAGAATCAGCTTTTTCTGAACGCTCTCTGTATAGCGTTCTCCTTCACATCCTGTAGAGCCGGGCTCCTGATAAACAATGTCATTTCATTGCTGCACAGACCCTTAGGGTCTGCTGTACTGGAAAGACACCTGCAAAAAAAAAGAAAAAAATCTCCCTCATGGAGGTCACCTCTCTTCATTACAGTTGCCCCTGCCTCTTGGATACTGAGAGTGGAAACAGCTCTGTCATAAACCATTCCTGACAGCCCCATCTTGCACCCCGCCATCCCAAAACAGAACCCCAAACCAAGCTAGATGAAGCTAGACTCTTCCCAGTTCAGGAAGATACTTGGTCGGATTCCCTTTACGACAGTGAGTGTCCCCGGTCGCCAGCAGGTGATTAAGTATTTCCTTCTCTTGAGTGAAAGATGAAGTTAATCAAACCTACTGTTCTGAAGAAAATCACCAAACACCTTGACCTATTCTGGCAGACAGCATATTTTATATATTTGAACAATGGGAAAGAACATATTTTGTTTGCAGAATTGCTGGAAGATTCCTTTCTGCCCCCAAATGACCCAGGCTTGCTGATGAATGATCTGCCCAGTGACTCCCCACCTCAGGACAGATAGAAATGGTTTTGTTTTAATCGTTTTTTTATCTTCTATTGTTGAGTGTATGTGTTCAGTATGATGTATGTGCATGTGGGGGGTCAGAGGACAACTCAGTGGAATTGGTTCTGTCCTTCCACCGTTAGTGGGTCCCAGGGATATAACAATCTGACTTAGGCTGGCCACCAGGCCTCCATAGCATTTGCCCTTAGTTGTGGAACCAACCTGCTGGCACTGGTATTTTGTTTGTTTGGTTTTGTTTTTTTGAGACAGGGTTTCTCTGTGTAGCTCTGGTTGTCCTGGAACTTGATCTGTAGACCAAGCTGTTCTCAAATCCAGAGATCCACCCGCCTCTGCCTCCTGAGCGCTGGGACTAAAAGCGTGCGCCACCACTGCCCAGTACCCTGTTATGTTTTCTTTTAAGTTACATTTGTGTGTGAGTGTGTGTGTGGTGGTGGTGGGGGTGTTTGTGTATATGACTACACCTTTGTGGAGGTCAAAGGACAACCCATGAAAATCAGTTCGGTCCTTTGATCACCTGGGTCCCAGGGATCCAGCTCAGGCTCAGTGGCAAATGCCTTTACCCACTGAGCCTTCATCAGCTTGGCAGCACCTAGAGTCACCTGGGAATTGGCTCCGTGAGATTGGTCTGGGGGCATTTCGTTAATTAATGATTGTTGTAGGAGGTGCCAGTCCCATGTGGATGCTGACGTATCTGGGCAGGTGGTCTATTGTTGAGTGTATGTGTTCAGTATGATGTATGTGCATGTGGGGGTCAGAGGACAACTCAGTGGAATTGGTTCTGTCCTTGGGTGGTATAAACAAACAAGCTGAGTGTCTTAGTCAGGATTTCTTTTTCTTTTCTTTTCTTTTTCTTTTCTTTTTTTTTTTTTTAAAGATTTTATTTATTTATTATATGTAAGTAAGGATGGTTTGAACCACCATGTGGTTGCTGGGATTTGAACTCTGCACCTTTGGAAGAGCAGTCGGGTGCCCTTACCCGCTGAGCCATCTCACCAGCCCTTTTTT
>NC_034599.1:52322452-52394039 GCF_900095145.1 Mus pahari | reverse complement strand
GATGGCACCACCCACAAGGGGACCTCCCCTCTTGATCACTAATTGAGAAAATGCCTTACAGCTGGATCTTGTGGAGGCATTTCCCCAACTGAAGCTCCTTTCTCTGTGATAACTCCAGCTTGTGTCAAGTTGACACAAAACTAGCCAGTCTACTGAGCAAACTCTGGGGAGCACGCCAGAGAGCAGTGCTCCTCCAGGGTCCCTGCCTTTGTGCTGCCTGTTTCCTTCCTGGTGAACTGTGATCCAGACTGTAAGCCAAATACACTCGGTTCCTCCCCACATTGCTTTAGGTCAAGGTGTTCACTGCAGCCACAGAGAAGCAAACTAGAAGCCCTGCTGAGCCATCTCACTCACCCTCTCTTTGTTATGCAGGTCTCATAGAAGTGGTCACAGCTGCAGACTGTCATCATCTCAACGGCTACGTCATGTCTAGAATACAACCTTTTATAGTGCTTTCCCGTCCTCTGGCCTAACCATTTCCCCCCACACTCATCCTTGAGTGTTTTTATTTTTCTTGTGGCGCTGGGGATTGAACCTGTAGCCTCACATATTAGGCAAGTTCACTACCACTGAGCCAACCTCCAGCTCTGGAGTTACAATGGAATGTTGCCAGCTCCTATTATTCTAGCCTCAAGGCGGGGGCAGCTGTGGAACAGCAACAGATCCTCACTGGGATTGTGGACAAATGGAATCCAGCCCCGAGGAGCAGATGAAGGGCTGAGGGTATGGCTCAGCAATAAATCATTTGCCTGAAGTGCAGGCGAGCTAACTACTTTTAGAAGAGTATTTTTCCAGTATTTTTAGAAAAGAAGCAAAAATTCAAGGGCTGTGTGTGTGTGAGAGACAGTTTCATGTTTGTTTATAATGTTTACCCATACCAAAGCTACACGTAACCCTGACTGTCACATATATTATATACTTTGATTATATTCCCCCAGCTTTCTAAATTTTATTTTATAATAGAGGAAATATTGGTTGGTATAACCAAATTCTGTGACATTATCAATAATTTCTCTTAACTGGGGAGACTGGAACAAAACCATTGCATTGAGGAAGGAAGGTGAGAGACCAGATCTTTTGAGTTTAGACTCCATCTTAGAAAACCTGCCCTAAGACTGAACTCGAGTTAACTGGCCTAGCACCAGTTTCCAGGTTACCAGCTGTGATGGTTTGTATATGCTTGGGCCAGGGTATGGCTTTGTGGCTTTGTTGGAGTAGGTGTGTCACTGTGGGTGTGGGCTTTAAATATTTATTTAATATGTGTGAGTACACTGTTGCTGTCTTCAGACACACTACAAGAGTGTCATCAGATCCCATTACAAATGGTTGTCAGCCACCATGTGGTTTCTGGGAATTGAACTCAGGACCTCTGGAAGAGCAGCCAGTGCTCTTAACCACTGAGCCATCTCTCCAGTCCCAGGGTGTGGGGGTTGTGGGCTTTAATACCCTAGTCCTAGCTGCCTGGAAGTCAGTCTTCTCTTAGAGGTCTGCAGATGAAGATGTAGACCTATCAGCTCCTCCTCTACCATGCCTGCCTGGATGCTGCCATGCTCCTGCCTTGATGATATTGGACTGAACCTCTGAACCTGTGAGCCAGCACCAATTAAATGTTGTCCTTGTAAGACTTGCCTTGGTCATGGTGTCTGTTCACAGCAGTAAAACCTTAACTAAGACACACCCAACAAAACCTGCATCTAAGATGGCCATGGTGGTACACGCCTTTAATCCCAGCACTCAGGAGGCAGAGGCAGGCGGATTTCTGAGTTCGAGACCAGCCTGGTCTACAAAGTGAGTTCCAGGACAGCCAGGGCTATACAGAGAAACTCTGTCTCGGAAAAACAAAAACAAAACAAAACCCCCCCAAAACAAACAAACGAACAAACAAACCCGCATCTAACACCAGTTTCCAGGTCATTCACCAACAAATCTCCATCTCCAGGTTGCAAGCCTGCCCCTGACTTCACTTCCTGACAACCACCAATCAGGAGGAAAACAGAAGTGAAGTTTATGGTTTGGCTCCCAGCACCAGCCAGTTATGTTAAAGGCCATAGTGGCCCCCCAGTCAGATGTGTGCCAGGTTAGATATCCCCTTCTTGCCTCTATAAATGCTTGCCTGAAATTAGGCTCAGAGCTGCAGTCTCCCATTCTACTGCATTAGAGCCAGCGGTGTGTCCCAAACTTGAACTTGAATAAAGAGACCCTAGTGGGATTGCATCAGAATTGGCTCCTTGGTGGTCTTTTGGGGTTCACGTATGCTTTCTGGCACAACAAAGGTTGCATGACAATCTCAGAGGTCAGAGATGTCCCAAGTCTGTTGGGAACAGTTTAGATGGTCTTGACTACTTATTTAATTAGTCTAAAAGGAGTCGATTTTGTGACACAATACTCATTGTCGTGAGTAATTTGCTCCTATTTTGCATACTAATTTGCATGTAATGACCTGGTGGCTCTACCTGGTTGTCAACTTGACTGTATCTGGAATGAACTACAATCCAGAATTGGAGGGCACGCCTGTGATCCAGATCTTGCGGCTGGAAGACACAAGTTTCTGACCTGGATCTTGATATGGAGATCCTTTTAAGGTTCCTTTACTTCTTTTGTGTGTATCGGTGTCCTACGGAAGATCAACCATTGGTCACTGAGCCAGTGTTCCAGCCCCACTGTCTTCTTTCTTAAAGACCCTGAGCTGATCCGCCTGTCCTGGATATCTAGCTCTGTGAGAATAAGATTGTTTCGATTCAAACCCCGGTTACTTGTGTCTTCTGTTCTATGTATCCAGGCTGAATCCATCCATAGCCATCCATCCATGCTTGGATGTTTGTTGTTTGTGGTAGCCAGGGAACAACTTTTCAAACTGCCTGCTAAGAGTGTGTGTGATTAACCTGCTGCCTGCAGTAGCCATGGGAACAATGTTTCAAGCTGTCTGCAAAGAGTGTGATTAACCAAGGACAACTCTAGAATTCTCCACTGTGCTGTGCTGTGGCAGAGTTTCATGTAGAACGTGCCATGCCATCTGATGACAGAGAGCCCATGCATAACAGGCAGACCCATCCCTGGAAGATGGAGTGAAGACAGATGACACTTGGGGTCTTGAGTGTGTTCCTTAGAAAGAGGCTTCCGGGCTGGTGAGATGGCTCAGTGGGTAAGAGCACCTGACTGCTCTTCTGAAGGTCCAGAGTTCAAATCCCAGCAACCACATGGTGGCTCACAACCATCTGTAACAGTATCTGATGCCCTCTTCTGGTGTGTCTGAAGACATCGACAGTGTACTCACATACATTAAATAAATAAATTTTAAAAAAAAAAAAAAAGAAAAGAAAGAGGCTTCCAGGGCTTGAGAGATGGCTCAGTAGTTAAGAGCACTGTTAAGAGCACTGACTGCTCTTCCAGAGGTCCTGAGTTCAATTCCCAGCAACCATGTGGTGGCTCACAACCATCTGTAACAGTATCTGATGCCCTCTTCTGGTGTGTCTGAAGACATCGACAGTGTACTCACATACATTAAATAAATAAATAATTCTTTAAAAAAAAATTTAAAAAGAAAGAAAGCAAGAAAGACAGAAAGAGAGAGAGAAAGAAAAAGGCTTCCAGGCTGGTCAGTGGGTGAGTGTTTGCCACACAGGTCTGACAACTTGAGTTCCACTCCTAGGACCACATGGTGGGAAGAGAAAACTTAGTCCACACAGTGTGTCCTCCATACATGCTTGCACTTGCCTTCCTTCTCCCATAATAATAAATAAATTAAAAGCCATGTAATTCTAAGCTTGCTGTTACCCACGGTCCTTTCTCCCACAGTCCCTCAGGAGCACCAGGTTCGCTTAGTGTTTGGGGGGTCTCCCAGCTTCCCCCTGCTCTTTCCTGTTTCTCTAAGAGATGATTTCCCTAATAAGTCATTCATGTATTTATTTTTTAGTTTAATGTTTCAGTCTCCAAGTGTCTTCTATTGGAAAGGTCACTCATTGTCTTCATTTCTGGTATTTCCAATCACCTTTGTGAAAACATTGCCTGTATTTTCTAGTACAATAAAATCCTAAGAACTGTTTTAGGAAGGCACTTTACACGGGCAGAGAAACAGCAATAGTAATAAACTACAGAGAAGATTTTGAAAACAGCATCCCCATTTTATATATTTAATCTTGTTTTGTGGGTCCCACTATCTTGCCTCAGAAAGACTAAACATCCTCCAAGCTGTCCTAATTACTACTTCCATCAATAATGTGATGAGACCATAGTTAACCACAGAAACAAGGGAAATGAAATAGGGCTGTTATTTCCATAGTAATTAAGTTGACTGCTTCAGAAAGCTCTCAAGGGCCAGCAAGATGGCTCAGTGGTTAAGGGCATTTGCCAACAATTCCGATGACCTGACTTCAATCCCCAGGCCAAGTCATGGGCAAGTCGTGGGCAAACACTCCTGTAAACAGCATCTCTCTGTGACCTCTGCATCAGCTCCTGTCTCCAGGTTCCTTTCCTAGAGTTCCTGCCTGCCTCCCCTCAAAGAACTGTGGTATGTAGACCAAATAAATCCTTTCTCTGCCAGCTTGCTATTGTGTTTCATCATAGGAGCGCTAACTAGGACAGTGGTTAGGAGTGTGTGCTGTCTTGCAGAGGACCTGAATCTGGTTCCAAGCACCACAGTAGCAGACTCACAACCACTGGTGACTCCAGCTCCAGGGGATCTGATGTCCTCCTCTAGACTCTGAGGGCACCTGCACTCAGATATATACTCACCCCCTATATACATATAATTATAAAATAAAAATAAATCTTAAAGAAATTAAACTTCAGGGCTGGAGAGATGGCTCAGCGGTTAAGAGCACCGGCTGCTCTTCCAGAGGTCCTGAGTTCAAATCCCAGCAACCACATGGTGGCTCATAGCCATCTGTAATGGGACCAGATGCCCTCTTCTGGTGTGTCTGAAGACAGCGACAGTGTACTCACAGACATGAAATAAATAAAAAAATTTTTTTTAAGAAATTAAACTTCCATTTTTGTTTAACTGACCAACTTCTGCTTTAACTGCAGCAGGTATGAGGGCTTCTATTGAAACAATACTAGTGGGGCTGGAGAGATGACTCAGTGGTTAAGATCACCAGCTGCTCTTATAGAAGACCTGGATTTGATCCTGTGTACCTACATAGTGCCTCAAAATCTGTCTGTGACTCCAGTCCCAGGGGATCCAAGGCCCTCTTCTGGCCCTTTTGGCACTGTACACATGTAGTACACATACATTGCAAGTTGAGCACACATATACATAAAGATATAATAAAACAATACTAGTAAACATAAATTGCTCTGCTATGCAGTTTCTCTGTGTCTTGAATGTCAATCTAGTAGAAGGACAAGCAAGGAAGACAGATGCTCCAGGGACCAGGAGGCTCAGTGAGTGTTCAGGAAATTGTGTTCTTCATGGTGGAAGGACACTCACGGCATTACTCAAGGGCGTAGAGGAGAGGAGGCATAGTCTAACAGGAGCGTGCAGGATTTAGGTTCTTAGATGAAACAAGTTCTGGGAACAAGAAGACTTACTGTGGGGACAGGGAAGCAGCTAAGGTTAGGCAGAGACAAAGACAAACCAAGTTAAAGAGGAATCACAGACCCCAAGGTATTGTTATCCAATGACTAAACTCTTTTAGGGCTGAAGCTATGGCTCGGTTGGTGGTAGAATGTTTGCCTAGCATGCATTAAGCTCTGGGTTCCATGCCCAATTAAATAAAGTGGCCATGTGATTACAGGACTTACCAGACTGTCATTCTAGCACTCAGGAGGTGGTGGCCACGTCTGAGTTGGGGTTTCTATTGCTGTGAAGAGACACCATCACATAGCAACTCTTATAAAGGAAAACATTTCATTGGGGCTGGCTTACAGGTTCAGAGCTTTAGTCTATTGTCCTGGTGGGCAGCATGGTGATATACGGGCAGACATGGTGCTGGAGAAGGAGCTCAGAGGTCTACATCTGTATCCACTGACAGCAGGAAGAGAGAGACACTGGGTCTGGCTTAAGCATTTGAAACCTCAAAGTCTACTCTTACACTGCTTCCAACAGAGCAACAAGCTGTAACTAATAGTGCCACTCCCTCTGAGCCTATGGGAGCCATTTTCATTTAAACTACCACAGGCAGGAAAAACAGAGGTTCAACGCCATCTGTGGATAAATAGATAGTTTGAGACTAGCTTAAGATATATGAA
Organism: Mus pahari; assembly: GCF_900095145.1. Classification (NCBI taxonomy): domain Eukaryota; kingdom Metazoa; phylum Chordata; class Mammalia; order Rodentia; family Muridae; genus Mus; species Mus pahari. Next base: position 52,387,850 of record NC_034599.1, on the reverse strand, counting down.
TCGTATGTAAAAATAAATAGATAGATAGATATTTGAAAAAACATAATCTCTTGAACTGTCAGCCCAGTGGGGCTTAGAAAAGTACCCGGGCTTGAGATCAAGTTGCACTAGGAAATCAGCAGCTTGTGATGGCTCAAGAGAACCAACTGTTAGATGTTTAATTTTAGGAGCTGATTGTTAAACAGTCATTATTAAAGTTTTAATTATATTGGCTTACAATTAAATAAAATATATTAAAGCAAATATTTGAATTTTAGTAAGGAATATTGAAACTTATCACAGTAATAACTTTCTTTTTCTTTTTCTTTCATTCTCTCCTTTTTCTTTTTTCTTTCTTTCTTCCTTTTCTTTTTTCTTTTTCTTTTTTTCCTTTTTTTGAAGCATGTCTCCTTTATACCAAGCTGGCCTTGAATTAGTTATAGAACCAAGGAAGTCCTTGAACTTCTGATTCTACCTCTGGTGTGTTGGCATACACTTGGCACTTTTGGGTTTATTTGGTGCTAGGACTCAAACTCAGAGGCTGTGGAGCTGGGGCCAGCACGCTATCCACTGAACTGCATCTCAGGCCCAAATGTTACTGTTAGTCATCTTAAAATTACTTTGTTTCTTACATCCCAGTGGAGAAAATACTCTAAAATGTCATGGCATCTCTCTGCCCAACTCAGTGATGCCACACTTGGTGATGCCACACTCGGTGATGTCACATCCAGTGCTGTTACACTCCAGGAGGTCATGCTCAGCGACCTTACACACAGTGACGTCATGCTTACTGATGTCACACTCAGTGACATCACATTACAAAATCAGCTGTAGTGGAAGTCTCTTACACTTTGGAGGTGAGTAAACAACCCCAAACTGGTTGAGCACATGCCCATTATCCCAGCTCTCAGTATGTAGAAACAAGAAAGAAGTTCAAGGTCAACCTCAGTTACCTAACAAGGGCAGCCTGTGCTACATGAGACCTTGTCTAGAAAACAAATGAACAAACAAAGAACAAACTGCTTTTAATCCCAGCACTTGGGAGGCGCAGGTGCAGATCTCTGTGAGTTTGAGGCCTCTCTGGTCTACAGAGTAAGTTCCAGGCCAGTCTGGGCAACATAATGAGACTCTGTCAAAGAAAGACAGAAAGAAAGGAAGAAAGGAAGGAAGACATCCAATAAGCAAGATATTGTTTTGTATTGACTATGAAACTTAGTAAATAAATCCAGCATGATCGTACATACCTGTAATCATAGTACTTGGTGTGGACACGCGCATGCTCAGACACACACACACACACACGCATACACACACACACACACACACCCCTCTCCCACATTCAGAGCTTTACATATATACATACCCAGTCTGTTTTTTGTTTTTCTGAGACAGGGTTTCTCCATGTAGCCCTGGCTGTTCTGGAACTCACTTTGTAGATCAGGCTGGCCTCGAACTCAGAAATCTGCCTGCCTCTGCCTCCCGAGTGCTGGCATACCCAGTCTTAAATGTCTTTTATATCAGGACATTTGTTTCCAGTTCTCTTTATGATTTTATTTATTTAGTTCAGAACCTTAGCCAATAGGATACTGCCAACATTCAGGGCAGGTCTTCCCTCCTCAGTTAAACTTCTGACAACACCTTGACAGACACCACTCAGAGATGCTCCTCCTGTAGTGATTCCCATCCAGTCAGGGTGACAATGAAAATTAAGCACTACAGAATGGAAATGTTTCTCCTAGGCATAGATACTCCTTAAGAAATGGAAGAGACGCCGGGCGTGGTGGCGCACGCCTTTAATCCCAGCACTCGGGAGGCAGAGGCAGGCGGATTTCTAAGTTCGAGGCCAGCCTGGTCTACAAAGTGAGTTCNAAAAAAAAAAAAAAAAAAAAAAAAAAAAAAAAAAAAAAAAAAGGAAGAGACAATGTCTACAAAGACCCCAAAGGTAGGTCTGGGAGTGCAGCTCGCATGACAAAACAACAAAAACAAAGGCCACAGGCAAACCTTGGAATAATACTATTTGTCAGCAAAGGATCTCTCTAAGTCTTTCCCAGGAATGACAATCACTAAGGAAGGAACACAAACACGAGATCACATCTCTCAGACAAGTCAACGGCTTCAGCCTTGAAATGCACTTGCCCAGTTTTTGCACATTTGCCTTTCATTAGAGGAGCATTCAGCATGAAACCCTGGGTGGTACGCGTACAAAGCTAAAGAGCATGTTTGTCTGTGACCTCAAGAGAGAACAGTACGAAATATCTATGCCCAGTAAACAGGTCCAGTACTGCTCACTCCTTGGAGAAGGCGATCAAGTGTGAAAGGGAGATGCTTGGGAAATAGTTTCATGGTGTTCTCCAAGGGTTTGCACTGTGGACACTGGGCAGTGTGAAAACTGGTGGGACCTGTAAGAGGCCCGACCGAGGAGGAGACTGTTACTAGGTCTTCCCCTGTGCAAGCTTGGGCTGCGCTATCTCGAATATGCACAGACTCCTTCCTCTGTGAGCCTGTTCACCATGACATACCCACAGACAAAGAAGAAAAGACCAAGACACACACAGGATTCTAACACAAACATGGTACTGAGCAGTAAGTCAGAGATAGAGGTGAGCAAGGAGGTTGGTCCTGTCCAACAACAAGCTGGCCTGTCCCTCCCTCGAATCAGGGACCAGTGATATCCACTGTGTAATCAATCAGGTGCGGGATACGAACGGGTCCTTAACAACCGCAGTCAGAACAAGGAGTGCTGCCAATGCTAACTCGGGGGATAAAGCTTCTTCCTTTAGCCTCCATTTCTTTTTCAGGGAACTGTGTCATTGAGGACCTGCAAGAGGGAGAAGAGCAGTCAGTGGCTGCCCACAATGCTGTCCCAGTGTATCAGGAAAACTTAACAATAAACACACATATTCATGTACACGACGTGTTCCTTTGCAGAATCACTTTCTGACACTTACCAATGTGTCACGGCGGCCACGATCTCCTTTGTCTGAGTCTGGCCTTGTGATTAGGAAGGAAGAAGGTGTTAAGACCAAAGACAGCCAGCTTATCCAGGGAGGTGTGCAGAGAAAGCAAGACGGATATCTTGAAGGATGAGCGAGAATCAGCCGGCCTGAGCAGAAGCATGCATGCATGAGGGGCCCCATCATTCTAAGCAAAACTGAAATACAGAAGTGTCTTAGTTTGCTTTCTGCTGCTGTGATAAACACAATGATGGAAAAACAATTTGGGGAGGAAAGGGTTATTTTAGATCACACGTTGCCATCAGGGAAGTCAGGACAGGAACCTGGAAGTAGGGTCCAGAGTCAGAGGCCATGCAAGAGTAACTGCTTACTGGCTTGTGCTCTCTGCTCAGTTTGCTTTCTTAGACACCCAGGACAACCTGCCTGCCCAGGGACAGTGCTGCTCGTAGGGGGCTGGGCCCTTCCACATCAATGGTCAATTAAGAAAATAGCCCATAAACTTGCCTACAGGCAAATCTTAAGGAGGTGTTTTCTTGCTTGAGGTTTCCCCTTCCAAGAGGGCCAGCTTGTGTCAAATTGACCAACCAACCAACCAATCAACAAAAAACCCACAACCAAACAAAACCAAACAATCAGCATGAAAGGGCACTAAAACAACCACAATAGCACAACAACAAAAACACACACACACACACACACACACGCGCACGCGCACACACACACACACACACACACACACACACACACACACACACACGCCATGCTGTCCCCAAGGGCAGTGGTCATAGAGTACTCTCTTGGCTCCTACCTGGAGGGTAGAGAGGAAGTAACGCCTGCTTATGAGGGTATCTACACACCAGTCCTAAGAGAAAAGTGAGATGTGGGCTGGCAAGGTGGCTCCATGGGCAAGGGAGGCCACTGGCAAGCCTGCCGACCTGAGTGTGATCCTTGGAACCTACAGGGCGGAAGGAGAGAACGGTCACCTGCCAGTTGTCCCCTGACCTCCTCATGTGCCCTGTGGCATGCTCACCGCCCCCCCCCAATAAATAAATAAATAAATAAATAAATAAATAAATAAATAAATAAATAAATGCAAACATATTTTTTAAAGAATGAAAAGTCAGACTTACTGGGCTGAGGGAGTGGGTGTGGGTCTGCTAAGGACTCTGAGGATGCGGTAAAGCATCATGGGCAGGTTGGAGGAGGATGTCAGGCTGAGAACGGGGCATAGAGTGCAGCTGAAGTTGGTCAGTGGTTAGGCAGGTGGGAACAGAATGTACCTTGTGGTTTTGACATCTAGGGGTCAGACTGGTGGCCAAGGTCAGAGCTTACAAATGTTAGACTATGATGTGTAGAGGTCATTCTCTCTGTGAGGTTGGTAGGAAGTAGGATCAGGATCGGATAGACTCTGCTAGCTGCAGGATTTCTGTTCTAACTGGATTATGAGCAGCAGTCTGGGCTCTGAATTCCAGGATCATAGCTACTGGCTAGGCAGCGGGACACGATGGTGATTAGGGTTGATTGTGTGTAAGCCTGCGAGCTGCCTAGTGCACTTCTGGTTACAGGCGAAGCCGACTTGATGGTGGAGAATTAGCTCTGCAAGTATCAATCGCTTAGCTTGCATGCCCTCTAATGGTCGACGGTAGGAACTGCTAGTAGGGGGAACAAGGTGGATGTTGAATAAAGTAGGAGGTAGGCTTGTTCTTTTTTTCTATATTCCTGCTGCTCATAGATCACTTTTTTAAAAAAAAGTTTTATTTATTTATTATATGTAATTAGACACATAGCTGTCTTCAGACACTCCAGAAGAGGACGTCAGGTCTTGTTACAGATGGTTTTTTGAGCCACCATGTGGTTGCTGGGATTTGAACTCAGGACCTTTGGAAGAGCAGTTGGGTGCTCTTACCCACTGAGCCATCTCACCAGCCCACTTTTTTTTTTTTTTAAATGAAAGCAGTCTTACTGGGTTTTAGTAAACATAAAGTAAAATGCACATATCTTTTGTTGTTGTTGTTTTGAGTCAGAGTCTCATATAGCCTCGGTTGACCTAGAAATCCCATAGCCAAGAATGACCTTCTGCATCTACCTCTGAGTGCTGGGGTTACAGGTAGACACTTCCATTCTGGTTTATGTGGTGCTGAGGATATACCTTAGGGCTTCGTGCATATCAGGCAAGTGCTAGGCTAACTGAGCCACATTCCCAGCCTCCTTTTCTTTCTCTGTTTTCATTTTGAGACAAGTTCTCATATTTAGCCCAGGTTGGCCTTAGATGTGCAGTCTTCCTGCAGCTGGGATTATAGGTGTCTGCCATTGCATCCAGGTCTGTTTATTCCGAGTTCCTCTCCTTCTTTCTTCAGTGCTAGATATGGAGCACTGGACGGTGCCCGTGCTAGGCAAGTCCCTCAACCCTTTAATTATTTTTCTGATTTGTCTTATTTTGCCCAACTTGGTTTTGTGATTCATCTTTATTTTGTGTCTGTTGATTGTTTAATTCTACTGCTCAATAATATATGATTCATTATTATTATTATTATTTATTCACAAATGGGACTTTTTGTCACTACTGAAAGTCTGGACTTTAAACAGATTCTTGGACTGGTGGTTCATATCTATTAGCTTGTTGAACATCAGCTCCTGTCTCATCTCCAGTAGCTTTCCAGGAACTACCGCCTTCACCATGGAGATCCATGAGCTTGCCCAATTCAAACTTGGGTTTCTTCAGCATTTTTACTTTTCTAACAAAGACGTCATGAAGAGGATAAATGGACTGGCAAGCCTTTTCTATGTCTTTCCCAATGCTGTCTGGAATCCGTTTATTAAGCACTTCCTTCAAGTCATTAGTCTGCCCTTCTCGGGTCATGATTTCCATCTTCTTCCAGATCTGGCAGACGTGCTAGTGCTGTGCATAGGATGCCTTGCGTATCTGCTTGTTGCATTTGTCAGTGATGCCAACCCAGAAAAGTCAAAGCAAATGCCCATCAGTCATCCTGACATCATCATGAGCTTCAGAGGGGTCTGCCGCTTTTGGACCAAGGAGCACACTTTGTCCCGGGGGTGAGATCCATGTCAGGGAACTTACTCAGACAGTTTTTGCCCTGAACATCCTCAGTAATTAGCTTGAACTCTCTAAACACAATTTTGTCATTTTGTAGATCGGCAAGGTTCACTTCAAACACACGACCCTTAAGGCCATCAGATGCCATTTTGGTTCCTTGAGACTAGTATTTTCCTGATGTCTCTGATATTGAACAATGCTGGAACTTTCACATCATACCAGCCTTTCTTTTTTCTTTTTTTTTTTTTAAAGATTTATTTATTTATTATATATGTAAGTACACTGTAGCTGTCTTCAAACACTCCAGAAGAGGGAGTCAGCTCTTGTTAAGGATGGTTGTGAGCCACCATGTGGTTGCTGGGATTTGAACTCTGCACCTTTGGAAGAGCAGTCGGGTGCTCTTACCCGCACAGCCATCTCACCAGCCCACCAGCCTTTCTTAAACAACGGATCAATCATGTTCTTCTTAGCTCCCTTCTTGCCCACTTTTGTCAAGTGATTGTTCTTGGCGACCACTATGGAGACCTGAAAGGGCAGAAGTGCGTATTTTATTATGTTTTTGATAGAGTTTTACTATATATCCCTGGATGTCCTGAAACTCACTATGAACACCAGAATGACCTTGAACTCACAGAGATCCATCTGCCTCTGCCTTCTAAGTGCTAGAACTAAAGGCAGAAGCCACGTGGCTATTCAATATCTTATTTTATTTATTTCGATTTTTAAATTTTATTTTATGTTTATGAGTGTTTTGCCTTCACACATACATATGCACACATATATGTATATGTACTATGTGTGTCTGATGTCTGAGGGGATCAGAAGAAGGCATCCTATTCCCTGGAATTGGAGTTATGGATAACTGGTTATGAGCCACCAAAAGGGTGCTGGAATCAAAGCTAGGTCCTAGGCAAGAGCAACAGCTTGTATTTTAAATAATATAAGATGACATATTCTTTTGTTGGTAGTTGTTTCCAGTTGTTTTGCAATGATTGTTAACGATCATTTTGTCTATGTTTTCATTTCTCTTGGGACTATACTTAAGGGAATACTTGCTGGGCCAAATTGTTTTCTTTCCTGTTTGTTTGTTTTGATGAGATTTCTCTATGGAGCTCAGACAGGTTTCAGACTGATCATCCTCCTGCCTTGGTAGCTGAGCACTGGACTCATGAGTGTGCACCACATATCTGACCCTATGTTTAGTTTTTTTCTTTTTTTCTTTTCTTTTCTTTTTTTTTTTTTTTTTTTTTTTTTTGGCAGGCTAGGAGGGTGGCTTGGTGATGGAGCACGTACTTAGCGTGCACTAGACCCTGGTTTAGATCCCCAACATTGCAAAAAATTAATTAAATTTAAGGAATAGAGAAGCCATTTTCCAAAGTTTGCCCCCTTGTCAGTAATGCATTTGCATGGCATCTCCATTCCCCACCAATACGTACATGGCTTTCAGTTAGCACCACATCATCCCAGAGAGTGTAAGTGAGTGGACACTTACTCAGTGGTTAATTATGCAGAGCGTGTATTCACATGGCCATCCCTGTATCTTCTGTGGAGTGATTTGTATTTCGATTACCTGGATTGTTTGCTCCTGTCACCCCCTTTCTGGGGATTTAATGTAAGGCCTTGACTACACCAGGCAAGTGCTCTACCTCTGAGATACATCTCCAGCTTTATTTGCCTGTTTTATTGTTTTGAGACAGATCTTATGTTGTCTAGCCTAGAACATGATATGTAGTGTTGAGGATAGTTTTGAACTTCTGTTTGTCTTGCTATCAACTCTCAAGTATTAAAATTGCAGACCTGAGCCACCACATCTAGTTTTATGTAGTGCTGAGAACTGAACTAGAGGCCTTGGGCTACCAAGGCAACATCCTCAGCCCCCTTATTTACCTATTTTAGTTAAAACCTAATGTATTAGTGTTGAGGTTTGGTTTATTGGTCCTTAGGGCGAAGATTTGAGATTAAAAAGGAAAAACATTTTCTACATTTGGGCTGGAGGGAAGCACAGTACCACAGTGCACCTGGATTCCACGTGATCCTGCTTCACTTCTCAGCATACAGATGACTGGTTTTTTTCAATGACTACTACACTTTTATGTGTCCTTTTGGGAGAGATCAGAATAAGACAGACTTGGAGAAAGAAGAGACTGAGAAATTAGATACTAGATTAAAGACCATAAAACAGAAGTTGAAAGCATCTTTAAATCAAATAGGAAACACTAAAAAGAATCCAATCTGGAGCACTCGGGAGGCAGAGGCAGGTGGATTTCTGAGTTCCAGGCCAGCCTGGTTTACAGAGTGAGTTCCAGGACAGCCAGGAGTACACAGAGAAACACTGTCTCAAAAAACCAAAAAAAAAAAAAAATCCAATCTGGAACTTATAATAACATCAAAAAACATTGTTCCAGATGGGACAATTCTATGGGGGCTTGAGAAATTAGGATGGCAGCCCATAGAGATACAAAGTATTGAGTTAATAATCCAGATTCTGCTGATTGATGCTAGTTTAAAGCACTGTCACACAATGGGTTGTGTGTTTCATTTTATACAGTTTGGAAAATTGAGATATATCTACATGTTGATACATCATACCATTGATACATGTTTGGAGTTCCAATGGGCTTCTGCTTCTGAGATTGCACATTTGTTAGAGACAATGACTGCCTTAAAATGCCCTTGCAAATTATTCCATGAGAATATAATATTTTAGACATTATGGCGTAAGACCCATCACAGGTATACCTTACAAGCTTACTGGTAAAGCCATTATAAAAATATCTAACAGGACTTTGAAGGGTATGCTCATTGAAAAGAAGGGGAGATGGTATCTCCCAAAGGTGGTTTAAAGTGTGATTTATTGACTTTAATTTTTTAAAAAGTCAATGAAACAAATAGCACAACTGCTAAGATACACTGGATTTTAGAAAAGATTGCTGAACTAGATCAGCCTGTAGACGTCCTAATTCCAAAACGAAAGAAAGGAGGTGTGATATACTGGGGAGGAAATTTTGCGTTTCTTTCAACAGAAAAGAAAAAAATCCATGGATTCCAGCCAAACTGATAAAAATTCTATTTGACAGAGGGAGATCCCCTGAAAATGTTGGCTACAGAAAAGAAAAAACAAATCAAGATCAAAACAGGGAACTTGCATATGGAGATCCTGTATTTGGGAACAGCTCTGAGACAGGCGGAGACTTAAATGTCTATAGACAGCCAATAAATCTAAATGGCTTCACAGTCCTCATAACTCATTAATGTATGTCACCCTTTCAATTGGCATAGGTAAAAATTTATACTACAGTTTGGTTACAGTCCAAACTAAGTTAAGAAAGACAGATGTCTTTCATCTGCTCAGAGGGAGAGCAGAAGGTCAACTTTGGCTGAACTGTGTGCTATTCACATTCCATACACTGTTGATACAGAATAAATAAAATAATATAATAAATCTTAATCCAACACTGGGACGCAGCAAGTGTGGGGGAATAAAGGGGGTGGGCAAGAACCTGCGTCCTGCCAGAGTTCTGGTGCTCTGGGTGGACAGACGTGGAGGACTGATGTGTGCTCTCCACTTGTCCCCGGGTGGGTGTCTGACTGTGTGAAGCCATGGACCCCAGTCCAAGGAGGGTGGACAGGGGGCAGTCCGAGGTCTCTGGGCCTCATGGAGGCCAGAGACAACAGGTTCTCAGTCCCAGACATCCCAGAAGTCGCTGGACAATGGAGAAAAGCTGAGAACAAAGTGGGGTCCCGGGGGCAGCTCAGTCAGCCCCAGGGTCAAAAGGAGGAGGAGGAGGGGAGAAGGGAGACTGGGTGGTTCCCACTCAGGAGAGAGTCTTTGGTCTGGTCCATGGCTGGAGTGCAGGAAGGCCTTCCGGCAGGAGGTTAGACACAGCTTTTTAGAGGAAAACCTATTCCATCGTTCAAGTACAGCAGACCTTGATGAGTAGAGACAGACTATGGTCTTAGAGCTTTATTGTAGAAAGGCAGAGAGAAAGAGAGAAGGTAAAAAGAAAGAGGCTGGACATGGCCACATGGAGAGAAGGGGAGAAGGAGAGTTAGAGATGAGCATGAGAGTTAAGAGCTTAAGAGAGAGAGGATGGAAAAAGAGAGAGAGAGAGAGAGAGGATGGGCCGGGCAGTGGTGGCACACGCCTTTAATCCCAGCACTTGGGAGGCGGAGGCAGGTGGATTTCTGAGTTCAAGGCCATCCTGGTCAGAGTTCCAGGACAGCCAGGGCTATACAGAGAAACCCTGTCTCTCAAAAAACCAGAGAGAGAGAGAGAGAGAGAGAGAGAGAGAGAGAGAGAGAGATTGAGAGGACAGGCCAAGCAGCCCCTTTTATAGCGGGCTGGGCTATCTTGCAGTTGCAGAGGAGCTGTGGGGCAGAGCATACCTGGCTATTGTCAGGTAACTGTAATGGTGGAGTCTAGCCAGAATGCTTGGGACTTTGTCTGACTGATAATCACAGAATTGTGGAGTTGGGGGCTCCATGATGTCAGGCACCTGTGTGTCTGGGAGCATGGCTCACCTTTCTGTCCCTTGTAGAGTTTCTACTGGGTCCCTGAAGTAAGTCTCGCTCGACCAGAAAACAAGTACTGCCTCTCACTGTCCCACAAAACACCACACTAAAACCCCAAACACACACACACACACACACACACACACACACACACACACACACACACGAGACTCCAAAGACAACTGAAGATCTACCACTGAGCTATATCACCAACCCTAGGAGTCTTCTTCTTTTGAATACACAAGGTTCTAAGTTCTATTCACATCCACATTCCCACTGCAGAAAAAGGAGACTCCGCAGTGCAAACGTTCACAGGGATGGGTAATAACTGGTTTTCAGGGGTTATCACAGAGGCAGCGGAGTGCCCTCTCCAAACCCTTAGTCATTCCTCATGTTTTTTTTTTTTTTTTTTTTTTTTTTTTACTGCAACTTCCTGGTATTTTCTGCCTGAGAATGTTCTAGGCTCAGAAGTGCCAGGAGTCAGCAGTCCTTTAGGGGAATGTCCAAATTGTCTTTGATACAGTAAGGAAGACCCTCGGGAGGGCCAAGTTCTAGTTGCCTACATTAGTAACATGTTCTTTAAGAGCTTGGCCACATTAGTAACATATTCATCATTGTTTTCTACATTGTTTTCTTTGCCTCCCTTGTTTTGTTTAAAGCAGATCATTTGTATCTACTCCCTTACTGCAGAGTCTGACTCTCGGAAAAAAAAACAGCCTCTTTGGTTTCCTGTTGCTGAGATAAAATACCCTGACAGAAGCAACTTAAGAGAGACAGTTATTCACATTAAATTCACAACCAAGAGCAGGAAGCAATGAAGTAATGCATCTGTGCTACTGCTTAAACTCCTTTCTCCACTCTTAATAGTTCAGGGTCCCTTGCTAGGGAGTGGTGCCACAGTGTATGGGTCTTCTCACTTCAATTAACAAAATCAAGATACTCCTCAGTGGTCGTGGCTATAGACCAACCTAATGCAGACCATCTTTCATTGAGGCTCCCTTCCTGGGTGATTTTTAGATCACATCAAGTTGACAATTAATAGTAGCCACCACACCCAGCCTAAAGACAGTGGCTGGAAAGATGGCTCAGAGGTTAAGAGCACTGGCTGATCTTTCAGAGGACCCTGGTTTGATTCTCAGCACACACATGGTGGCTCACAACCATTGGAACTTCACTTCCAAGGAATCTGATGTCCTCTTCTGGCCTCCAAGGGCACCAGGCACATGTGTGGTACAAAGATATATACATGCAGGAAAAACACGTATACACATACAACAAATTAAATAGATCTAAGACAAATAGTGGATCATCCCTTTCTTAGCTCCATCTGTCCTGTTTCCTTGGGTGGACTGACCACCTCTCTGGTGTTCACTGCTTCGTTTATAAATGGGGATGTTAGTGGTCGCTTCATAAGGTAGGTACAAGGCTTAGCATCTCCTTTGATGGATCAAAGGTTCAGAAAAAAACTGATATTCTCACTTGATTATTGATCTGTAATGTCGATGTTGTCCTGGAGATCCTTGGATGGGCATGCCACATTTGTCCATAGCTACTCAAGGAAGATAAAGAGCTTGGAGCTGGCCCTGTGGGTGACTGACTAGATTGATGTTCCTAATAATTTGTCCCTCCCTACAATGGGATTAAACATTACTATTTGTCATGTGACTTTCCCCATCATCCTGCATGAGGAGCATTCCTCTCTGGACCCATTTTAGGTCTAGCTTTATGACATACTTTGAGTAAAGGCATGGGAGCAGATATGACATCCCTCAAGCTTGAAATGTTAATGTTATTACATGGTTTGGCTCAAAAGTGGCTCTCCCACTTCTTCCTAAGAAACACACATTCCCATTGCTGGTACACAGTAGGAACTAAATATTCATTGACTTTATTATGCACCAGATACTGTCTCATATGTAACGTATGTCTAAATGTGTGTAATCATTAGTGTTAATTGTCAGCTTGATAGAACAGGGAATTACCCAGGAAATGGCCCTCTTGGCATGCCTGTAGGGAATTCCCTTCCTTTAAAAAAATGTTCATTTTTATTTACATATGTCATGACCTGCACAGCTTAGGGACTGACCTAACTGGGTCTCTGAGGAATGGAGAAATGACAGGCACACATACAGAAAAGCTGGGATTGGATAGGCTGTTGCACTCTGATGGACCAACAACAGCCTGGATACCCAGCACATTTGTTATATGCAGCAAATGAGGAGAAGGCTGGTTAGCTAATTTCCATGAGTTCCAGGAGATCTCTATAGAAGAGCAGCCTCATCTGGAGGAGGAAGCTGTGGTCAATGTGTAGATGAGGATGCTGCAGTTGATACTTTGTGCACATCCTGGCTATAGCTAAAGGTTAAAAGTTCCTGAACACCTTTAGTTGTATCAGGGAGAGGCTTTGCCATTTCTATATATCTGAGACACTGGGGTCTTTGATATGGCTGTGTTCATAACAATAATACATATTCATTCAGGATTTCATCTGCTTCTCATATGTATTGACCTTGGTCCTCCGGAAGAGCAGTTACGGCTGTTAACCACTGAGCCACTTCTCTGTCTCTGTCTTTCGGTCTTCCTGCCTCTCTGTCTCTTTCTGTGTGTGTGTTGTGCGCATGCATGTGCAAGTGTTCATGTGGAACAAGTCACATGTGGAGGTCAGAGGACAACTTTTGGAAGGAGTTCTCTCCTTCCGACAGTGGTTTCTGGGGATTGAATTTAGGTCCTCAGGCTTGGTGGCAAGTTTTTTGTTTTTGTTTTTGTTGTCTGTCTGTTTCATCTCTTGTTTTTGAATGAACATTTTATCACAGCAACAAGCAAAGAAACTAAGACCGTGTGTTATTTCATTTTATCTTCACAAACCACTGAAGCTTGGATCCTGTGATTTTTATTGCTATTTCCCATAACTGCAGGCCACGGGGGACAAGCATCTGACTCACATTTACACTCGAGGAAGGGGCAGTTTACCTCTTCTGCCCATCTTCTATGTTGCTTCTTCTTGTAAGTGATCGGCAAATGCTGGTTAAACAAGCATTTGTTTAAATGATGGTCACTATGACACAATTATTCCCCTCCATTCACGAAAGTGCCACAATGTCTTCAGACAAACCAGAAGAGGTTACACACCAGATCCCATTACAGATGGTTGAGAGCCACCATGTGGGTGCTGGGAATTGAACTCAGGACCTCTGGGAGAGCAGCCAGTGCTCTTAATCACTGAGACATCTATCCAGTCCCCTATCTCATTTTTTAAAATCGATTAAGAGTCTCGATTGAGTGATCAAGGGAAAATTATTTATGAATAGTATAGTTATTATACGAGAACACCAACATCTTCTCTAAATGGCCCATATGAGCCACAAGTTATCTCTTCTTACCAGTTCCATGTGAAATCCAGATATTCATCCTGAGAGAGTGTTATCATCCCAGATCCTCTTTTGTCCAAGTGGTCTCTCTCAGGCCTCATAAGTTCATTGGTAGTCCCCATAGTTTTGTAACTAGTATAAACTTGGTTTATTTCAGGGATAGTCAGTAATGATGTAATACAAAACATACTGATCGATTGTCATGTGCTGTTAACCTTTATTGAGAAACTGGATGCAGGGTGGATTCCCCCCTGGAATTTTTTTTTTTTTTTTTTTTTGGTTTTTCGAGACAGGGTTTCTCTGTATAGCCCTGGCTGTCCTGGAACTTACTCTGTAGACCAGGTTGGCCTCGAACTCAGAAATCCACCTGCCTCTGCCTCCCGAGTGCTGGGATTAAAGGCGTGCGCCATCTAGAATTCTTGACCCAAGCATTCTTTTTTTTTTGTTTTTTGTTTTTTGTTTTTTTTGTTTTTCAAGACAGGGTTTTTCTGTATAGCTCTGGGTGTCCTAGAACTCACTCTGTAGACCAGGTTGGCCTCAAACTCAGAAATTCGCCTGCCTCTGCCTGCCAAGTGCTAGGATTAAAGGCATGTGCCACTACTGCCCGGCGACCCAAGCAATCTTATATAAAGTGCCCACTACCCGCTAAAGCCCTTTCTCTGGGGGCAGGCTGATCCCTTGCTTCTGTGACAGGCAGAGAGTAGAGCAAAATAACCCAAGAGTAAAAGCACTGTGCTTTGAGCACAGCCGGAAGGTACACTTTCCCCAGATGTGACCGGTTTGTCCCGTGGTGTAAATCTGCCTACTGTGTGAACAGGAAGCCAGGACCTCTTTGATGAAGACCCTGTCAGTGGGGGAAGCTACAGCATGGCTGTCCCCTGACTCCGCCTCTGCTGGATGTTGTCAGCCTGATGTCCTGATGTTTACCCTGCACCTGCTACTTGCTGTTTTTCCTTTGCCTTTGCTCACCTCCTGCCTGACATGCTCAATCATTTGAAACTGGAAGTCCAGGGGCTGGAGAGATGGCCCTGTGGTTACGAGCACTGGCTACTCTTCCAGAGGAACCAGGGTCTATGCCCATCACCTGAGTGATAGCAGATCACAACCATCTCCAGTCCCTGGACGACTGTCCCACGTGTTCTTCCAACTTCCACAGGCACTGCAGGTTATATGGTGCACAGACACATATGCAGGCAAAACACCCCACACAAAATATAACAATGAAAAATTATATATAATTTTTATACATAAAAATAATAATGAAAAATTAAAAAGAAACTGAAAATATAGCGGCCGTAGAACAAGCTATCATAGAGTAAGCAATCACGTGTGTGTACTGAGGACAGATCTAAAAGAGAACCAGGTTCTCAGTTGGTAAGCTAGGGCTCTTCCTTCTGGCTGGCCTGGTGGCTTCTGCTGCTTCCTGCTCAGCCAGCTCAGCCTCCTTCTGGACTCTTCTGCACTTGTTCTTGTCTGCTCTTCTCCTCTCCCTCCCTTCCCAGGCCAGCTGTGGGGGTGAGGCCCCAGTGCTGGCAGGCTAGAGCCACACAATGGGCCCTTAGTCTGGGCAAAGAATCCCTGCAGTGTATCCCACCCACTGAAGCCCTCTTCCAGGCCCAGGGTGGTGTGGGTGAGGGATCGAAGCCATTGGTTGGCAGGGCAGGGGATGGCCTTGGCTGTGGAGAACCCACAGGGTTTTACTATGTAAACACCACTCACAATGGCAGCCTGTCTTTCCACCCCAGGCCCATGTCTCCAAGGAGTCTCGGAGCTACACTAATTCTGCACTTGTAAGCATTTACCTTGGTCCCTTCTCATTCTTGCTGTTAACATCTGTACATTATTATCTCCTTCCTTCTGTTTTTTTCCCTCTTTTTTTCAGAGCTATTCCTTATCCTTCTATTCCTTTTTTTTTTTTCTTCTTCCTTTTTGGGACAGTAGCTCATGTGTATCCTGGTAGTCTGGTACTTGCCCACTTGCTGTGTAGAAAAACTGGATTTGAAGTTGCACTGACCCCATTGCCTATGTCTTGGAAGGGCTAGGATTATTGATATGAATCAACACTATACTCCCGTGCTCTCTCTGTCTCTCTTTGCCTCGCTGTCTCTGTCTCTCTCCAAGGTAGCTCCAGCTGTCCGGGAACTTATGACGATTAAGCTGCCTTTGAACTTCCAGAGACGGGCCTGGCTCTGGCTCTCAAGTGCAGAGATTAAAGGCATGCACCACCATGCCTGGCTCTATGTCTATTTCTTATTTCATTTTATCAAGCTATCTATTTCTTTACAAAAAAAGGATTTACTTATTTTTATTTCATATGTATAAATGTTTTGCCTCCATCCACGTGTGTACACCATGTGCATGCCTTTTGGATCCCCTGGAACTGGGGTTATGGTACTACCATATGGGTGCTAGGACTCAAACCCCAACCCCTTGTAAGAGCTCAATAAGTACACTTAACCACTGAGCCATTTCTCCAGCCCCTCATCAAGCTGGCTCTTACTCTTTCCCGGTACATCCTACAGGTCCCTGTGATTGGTATGGGGGTTATTCTCCCCACTTTGCAGATTTGGAAGATGAGGCACTGGTTGCTGGCACTACTGTACGTTTCTCCTTTCTATGCACTCACTGTGCTCTTGTCCCCAAGGTGCCCACCTAGCACCCGAACGAGGCCTGGCCGAATATCTAGCACCACGGACAGCTCCTGCAAGGTGCGGAGGCGCCGGTGCCTTCCTTCTCGCGAGCGCTAGTGGAACAGCCTTACGAGCGGAGTGGGAGTCTCGCGAGAGTGGTTGCAGCAGGCAGGGCGGCCCGGGAGCGCGCGGGCCCGCCTCGGACGCGCGCACACCCTCCCCGCCCCCAATCCGGGAGCCGCTGGCGGCCCGCTCCGCGCCTGATCGCCGGGTGCAGCGCAGCTCGGCGCGGCGCAGCGCGACTACCTTTCTGCAGCCGAGCGGTCGGGGCTGGTGAGTCCTGGGCCTGGAGCCCCGAGGAGGGAAGCTGCGAATTGGGTTGGAGAGGTGTCAGCGGCTCCAATTTTCTGCCTTCAAAGCGTCCCTCTTCATTTGAGGGGGCAGGTCGAGCTGCTGGAGAGGTGGGGAGTCGAGGTGACCTTTCCTGCTTGGGGTGGTAAGAGCTCCTTGTACACCCCTAAATTCTCCTCCCCATCCCTCTTTCCTCATTCCCTGTCCCCGCAGAGGGAGCCCGGGATTTGGGTGACGTCAGGCCCTTAGATGGAGCCTGGGCTTTGGGCCCTCCACCCCACAAACCCCGAGTTCCACCTGGCATTCCCTGAAAGCCGGCCTTCTCCTTTTGGGATGGCGCACGCGGCCGGGGATGGGGACGTCTGAAATCTGGTGACCGTGGCATCACAAAAGGCACCTGCAGGTGGACCCAAGTTGTACTCATGCCTGGGAGGCCGACCTTTGTACCGCGGGTCTGAGCACTCTGGTTTTTGGAGGAGGGGGATGGGTGCACTGCCTAGGGCCCCGGATACCACCAGGGCTTTGGGGAGTGGGATGGGGGTGCTGGATGTAGCGCATCCAACATTAGCACCAGTCAGTCACGAGGAAGGAGGGGAGATGTGTAAGAACCAATCCCCGTCCTTGCCTTGGGGTTCTCCTGATCTGGAGTCTGGGGGAGTCAAGTGAGACTAGGACTGATAATTGGTTGTTAAAGGCCGACTTGAGGAGATCAGAAAAGGCCAGGGCTGGAGACAGAGAGAAGAGGCAGCGGCTGTCAGGAGGAGACTTTTTGGAGATGGGATTTGGAAGGAGGCAGAGGCGAGAGAGGCATCTTAGGTAGGTAATGGACAAAAGTTCAGAGGTGGGCATGAAGCGCTGCTGCCCCACCCCAGCCTGTCTGTGGTGTGTGTGTGGGAGGGATGGTCTAGAGAAATTTGCAACCCATGCGTTACCCATTATGTCTCCTCCATCAGGACCGTGAAAGAGGGAGACGATTCTGGCAGGGCCACGGTTGGCAGAGAGATTTTGCTTGGGGTTGCTAGTTTAGCTTCTGTGGGAACTTGGAAAGACAGGGCCAGTTCTCCATTTCTGAGAGAGAACCATGTCAGGGATGGGCCATCGAAAATGGAGTGTTAATAGAGGGGCTCAGGAGTCCTGGGACTTGTGGCCATTTCTATTTTTCTTTCCTTTATGTTTTTAAATTGTAATCTACATATACGTATATATGGGTGTTTTGCCTGCATGTATGTGCACCATTGTGTGCAGTGTCCTCAGACAATAGCGTTGGAGCCCATGGAGTTACAAATGGTTGTAAGCTGCCATGTGGGTACTGGGGAAAGTTTGGTCCTCTGGAAGTGCAGTCAGGGCTCTTAATCACGGAGCCATCTCTCCAGCTCCAGTGTGGTTGTCTCTTTAGCCCCCTCTTTGGCTGGTCACTGCTGAACAAGTTGATACCCCTCTCTGGTTATCTTTCTGCTAACACTTTCTCTAGGGACAAGATAAGTGGACTAAATAGTGACCTCCCTTGAGGAAGGGTCTTGTTCTAGTTTAAGAGAACCCTCTGAGTTCTCCCTTTTCCCTCTTCCTCTCTGCCTGTCAGGCCTCCTCTCCACGCGACACTTCCTGCCTTGCTGTCAGTCTGGGGTCTGAAGCTTTCCTGAAGGAAGTGATACAGCTGGCTTAGCAGAAGTGCTGGCCTTTGCCTCTTTAGGGGAGGCACCAGTCTTCCTGGGGAGGATATCCAAGCTTTAAGTCTTAAATATGGGGTGAGTGTGGGGCTCCGTCTGCTCTGGCCTGATCTGAAATCTTCTCTCCACCACGGACCTGATTTTTTTCCTACTGCAGGGTCTGTCCCCCTAACTTCATACTAAGAAACAGAACAAATTAACATCTGGGTTCAACCTCCAGGTTGTGTGGAGTCCAGTAGGAAGGCACATGCCTGTAATCCTAGCAGTTAGAAGGCTGAGGCAGGAGGATTACTGGGCATTTAAGATCAGCCTGGGCTACTGAGCAAAAGCTCTATATCAAAACAGCCTCTACCTGTGAGGGATGGAAGACGAGACCGATGGGTGAGCTCAGCACCAGTGACTGCTTTAGAATTTATGTGGTAGGATGCAGAACAGCAATGTTTGGGAAGGGTCCCAGAGGAGGTGTGGGAAGTGATAGGGTTAGTGAAGGTGATAGGCTACTGGTTTGGGATCACTGGAGTGGCTAGACATGGTATTCTCCAAAATGTGTTATAGAAATTTCAGCCTGTAGTGCGGAGGAGGGATTTGTAGATGATTGGCATAAAGCTTTAAAATGCCAGGTGCAGGATCTGTGCCTGCGGGAGGGCACCACAGCGTCAGCAGCAGCATGATGATAGCACGCCCAGGGGAGTGCTGGTTTTTGAGAATGATTCATAGCTTTGGGCTTCAGGACTACAGATGGGAGTGAGATCAGGAGAAGAGGGTCAGAGGTCAAGCAGGAAGTAGAAATGTCCGTCTTAGCCAGTAGGCAAACAGAAGAATGACCAGTTCTGTGCCAGAGATGAGGGGCTCTTGTTGGCAAGCTGAGAACACTTGGAATTGAATGTGTTACAGTCTAGGTTCCGTAAACAGCCTTCACTCAGGTTCTCTTGGCTCAGGTGTGATGGCCCGTGCCCATATTCAGCAGCTGAGAGGCTAAGGTAGGACTGCTGGGACTTCAAGGCCAGTTTGGGCTAAATAGTGAGTTTCAGGCCACCCAGGGATACCTAGCAAGAGCCTGTGTCAAGAGAACTAAAACCAACCTACCCAAAATTTCAATTATGGATAGTATCTTATTTGATAATAAGATGCTTTATTAAGCCCACATTTTTCAGAAACATTGTAACCTGCTTCCCCCACCCCCTAACTACAAAAGATTCTCACCTGAAGAGCAAATTACTAATTCTCCATTAAGAGTTTTGGTTATAAAAGCCAGTGATTTCTTTCATTTCCAATATCACCCCTTTCTCCAAGAAAAAGGTGGCCTTGTCCTAAGAACAAAGGACCCGCAGACTTCTGGTTCTGTGATCTCAGCCTCCTGCAGCCCCTCTGAGTCCTTCCTTTGAGAAACAAACCAGATTTCTGCCCTGGCTCATTCACAGGTGACTGACTGCTCACCTTGGAGAAATGACTTGAGGCCTGTGATAAGGGTCAGGCTACAGTCAGAGCTGGGGGAGCACCCTCCTTTGAGGCGCCTCTGATTTAGTTTTTACCTCCACTTCCCTAGTTGTCTACCTTGTTTTTCTGGAGGGCCTTGATTCTGGAAGCATGCTCTCATTCCATATCCCATTCTGTTTGGGGAAGGCGGTGCCCCTCAGCCACCCCATCTTGATCTCATTGGCATCTGGTCACTCACATCCTTGGGTTCCATGCCCTCAATCACTGGGCCATTTTGCCTGTGTGTCCTACTGAGAAGCAGATCCTGTTCTGGATGCTCCACTCAGAATATAGAAAGGGGTTAGATCAGGGCAGTGTGAACCTGCTTCCACCAGGGTGTCCTGTCTTAGTCATAACCTTATGTCATCTGAAACACCTAGAAAGTCTTCCTCATTCTCATCTGCTCTTCAGTCTGTCCTATGGCAGGAATAGTCCAACCTGGACTGTAAGCCCAAAGTTTACTCAGGATGCGGGTGATGGGGGAGATGGGGGTGATGGGGGAGACGGAACCATGCCCGGGTTCCTGCCCTCTTGTTCTTTTTAAAAATAAGAGCATTAAACTTTTAACATTTTATTTTCATTTTCTGGCGTGGGTGTTTTGTCTGACTGTGTCTGTGTATCACATGCATGCCTGGTGCCTCTGGAGGCCAGAAGAGGGTGTTGGATCCCCTACCCCGGAGTTAGAAACGGTTGTGAGCTGCCCCGTGGGTCCTCCGGAGGAGCTGGCTGTGCTCTTAAAATGTGGGTTCTCTCCAGCCCTTTTCTTTTCCTTTCTCTCTTTCTATTGAGACAGGGTCCCATCATGTAGCCCAGGCTGCTGTCTGACCCATATTGATCTTGCTGCCTCTGCTTCTCAAATGCTGGGATTATAGACATGTACTGCCACTCTGGGCATGTCTCATTCATCTCTTGAATTCTAGCAAGGAGGTTTCCTTGTGGAAAGCCCTACATGCTACGGTGGACACTGACCCTTTGTGTCTCCCAAAGTTCCACTGCCTGTCAATCAGTCCTCACTGCTGCCTCCTGAGCCTCCGTCCTACTTTCTTTGATGTCTTCCTCCTGGTATGTTAAGGTAGCTATGTTTCCTGACCTGGAAGAAAGCCTCCTACCAGTGTCATAACTGTTGTAGTTTTGTCTCCTTCTGTAGCCCAGGGTTGACTTAGCCTTTTTAAAAATTTATTTATTTATTTATTTGGCAGGTTATGAGGGGTGTATGGGGAGGTCTCTTATAGCACAGGATGGCCTATAGCTCTCTGTGTAGCTAATAATGACCTAGGACAGATCTCTTGCTTGCCTTTGTTGCTGGAACTATGGGTGTGTCCCACCACACCCATTCTGTAGGGGGTTGGAGATTGAACCCTGAACCTTGTGCGTGCAGACAGAGCTACAGACCCAGCCCTTGCCTTGTTTGGTTTTGAGATGGGATCTGGCCACCTGTGTTCTCCTCCCAAGTGCAGTTACAATAGGCATGCACCATCAAGCCTGGATTTTTTTAAAAATAGATTTTATTTTTGATTGTGTGCAGGTGTGTGTGTCTGCCTGTAGGTATGTGCACATATGTGCACGTGAGCGCAGGTGCCTTGGAGGTCAGAGATGTCTGATCCCCTGGGGCTGACAGGTGGGAGCCACCTGCTGTGGTTTTAGCCAATTCCATCCCTTCGGCTCCTTGACTCATTTCTTCTTTTCACTCAGATTTTCCCAGTTTCTTGGTAGCATGTCTCTCACTGTGCTGCTTCCTGGACGCTGTAACCTTCTGAGTGTCGGGTCAGTCACACCTGACTGCTCTGGCCATGGCCACTGTTGACCTAGTTGGGCAGTCATTAAAAAGATTAAGATAGATCTGTACTCATTAATAGGAAAGGTTTTATTTCTTTATTTAAAAAGGTTTTTCTTGGGGCTGGAGAGATTTAGTGGTTAAGAGCAATGACTGCTCTTTCAGAGGACTTGGGTTCAGTTCCCAGTACCCACATGGTGGCTCACAACCATCTGTACCTCCAGTGACTGGCTCCAGTGTCCTCCTCCGGCGGTGGCAGGTACCAGGCATACATCTGTTGTACATACATTCATGCACGCAAATCACATATACACATAAGCTAAATTCTTTTTTTTTTTTTTGGACTGAAGAGATGGTTCTGTGGTTAAGAACATTGGCCGCTCTTCCAGAGAGGACCATATTCAGTTCGTTCAGTTCCCAGCACCCACATGGTAACCCTAGTTCCAGGGGATTTGACACTCTCTTCTGGTCTCCACAGGGCCTGCACACTTGTAGTGCCCAGACATACGCGCAGGCAAAACACCCAACACATTAAATAAATCTTTTGTGTATTTTTTCATTATTTGGTATGTGTGTGTGTGTGTGCGTGTGCGCGCTACAACATACTTATGGAGGCCAGAGGACAACTTTCAGGAATCAGTTTGTTTATTCTGGCCTGTGAGTTCTAGGGAACTCAGGATGTCATGCTTGATGGCAGGGGCCTTTACCCGCCATGCCACATGCCTATCTGTCTGTCCTTCCTTCCTTCCTTCCTTCCTTCCCTCCCTCCCTCCCTCCTTTTTATTTCTTATTTTTTGAAGTAGAGTTAGGATTCATATTTATTTTACTTGTTTGTATTTATTTTACATTGACTTTATTCCAATGCAATAAAGTCTTGTTTCTTCTGAGAGACCTTCTTGCTTCCTGACTCAGGACTGTTTTGTTCCTCTTGTGAGAATCTCAGTGTGGCAGGGGGGCTTATGCATGTGTTGAGCCAGTCATGAGGTCTGTGTAGACAGTGGTGCATCTTGGGTATTTTGCCCAGTTGGCTATGTTGGATGACTGTTGAGGCTGGGTGGTGGTGCACGCCTTTAATCCCAGCACTTGGGAGGCAGAGGCAGGCGGACTTCTGAGTTTAAGGCCAGCCTGGTCTACAGAGTGAGTCCAGGACAGCCAGGGCTATACAGAGAAACCCTGTCTTGAAAAACAAACAAAACAAAACAAAACAAACCCCAAGAATCTGGGTTGAAATCCTTAGGTTCTGTATTACTCCTTTTTGTTATTGTTTGGTTGTTTTTTGAGATAGTGTCTCTCTATGTAGCCCTGTTTATCCTGGAACTAGCTATGTAGACCAAGCTGGCCTTGAACTCACAGAGGTCTGCCTGCTTCTGCCTCCAGAAGAAGTGCTGAGATTAAAGGTGCCATACCAGTTTCTGCTTTATTCTTTGCAAGTGCTCACTCCCCCCGCCCCCTTCCTCTTGAGGCCCTTCCACATGCTAGGGCTACAGGAATGAGCTTCTTATTGTTTTGCTTTTTTGAAAGATTTATTCAATTATGTGTGTATGTCTGCACAGGTATATGCATGTGAGCATAAGTGTCCTTGGAGGTTAGAGGGGCCAGATTTCTGGATGTCTAGACTTACTCAAGGCTCTAAGTCTTCTGATGTGGTTGCTGGGACGCAAACTCAGGTCCCCTGCAAGACCAGTACCTGCACTTAATTGTTGAGCTAATTTCTTCAGCAACCCGCACCCCCCCTCCCCAGCCCAAGATGTTCTCAGACTCAAAACATAACCCAACTATGACCTTGAACTTCCTGAAACTTCTGTCTCTACTTCCTAGACCAATTCTGGTTTAAAAAAAATTCAATATTCTCTTTAACCCTGTGTCCAGTCGCACTTCTTGGCCTGGGCACATCTACTCCACTACTGGGCCTTCAGAATGATGCTCACTGCTATTTTAAAGGGACAGCTTAGAGATACTTGTTGGCTTTCTGGGCATACGTGCCCTGGAAACCATGCCTGGGAACCTTGAGCAGTTTCATGGGTGAGTTCTTAAAGTGAGCACAATAGTATGAAGTTACTGACACCATGATTCTGTGACTCAGGGTAGAGATGACCATTTTCACAGGTCACCTTATACCACTTATGGAAAGAGAGAGTGAGAGTTTATTAAGAAAGGATTTGACCCTGTAGGTGCAACAATATGAACTAACCAGTACCCCCTGAGCTCATGTCTCTAGCTGCATATGTAGCAGAAGATGGCCTAATCGGCCATCATTGGGGAGAGAGGCCCCTTGGTCTTGCAAACTTTATATGACCCAGCAAAGGGGAAGGCCAGGGCCAAGTAGTGGGAGTGGGTGGGTAGGGGAGCAGGGGTGTGGGGGGGGATATAGGGAACTTTCGGGATAACATTTGAAATGTAAATAAAGAAAATAAAAAAAAAAAAAAAAAGAAAGGATTTGAACATAGCCCTAAGCACAAGCATTAAGAGAGAGGGGCACTTAGGGAAAGGCTAGGCCACACTCAAGTCTGGGTATAGGCTTCTCAGGAGAGTTGCATTGAAACATTTTTATAAGATGAAATTGAGTGGGGCTGAAGAGATAATGGCTCAGTGGTTAAAAGCACTGGCTGCTTTTCAGGAGGACCTGGGTTCAATTCCCAACACAGACATGGCAGCTCACAACTGGCTGTAACTCTTAGTTCTGGGGATCTCATGCCCTCTTCTGGCAACTACAGGCATTGCATGCACAAAGTACAAGACATATACAGACTGAAGGAGCTGGGGTGGTGGGGGGAAGATGAGAAGAAAACATTGGATTATGAGAATCCCAAGCCAACCAGAGCTTCACATTGAAACCCTGTCTCAAAAAAAAAAAATCAGAATATGACACAGCATATTCGATCTCATGTTTGTGATATAGCTATACATTAAGTGTGAAGCAAAGGATCTGGGGCTAGGAGTCTGGCTCAGAAAGGGAGTCCTTGCTTAGCATAAATGAGGTTCTGCTACAAAACTAACAAAACTGAGAGGTCTAAAGGTTAGGCAGTTTAAGGATGAGTGCAGAGAAAGTAGATTTTGGAGTTTCTTTTTTTAACTTCATACACTTAAAAATTACTGTGTGTTGATGAGCACATGCTGTTTCTTTGGGGGCACGTGAAGGTCAGAGGACAACTTTGGGGAGTTGTTTCTTCTCTACCTTTATGTGCAGTCCAGGGATGGAGCAGAGGCTACAAGGCCTGCTTGGCAAGCACCTTCATGATAGCCCAGGCTGGCCTCCTCCTAAGGTTTCATGATAGCCCAGGCTGGCCTCAGACTCCTGATCTTCAAGCCTTTATGTCCCAAGTACTAGGTTTATAAGTATGTGTCCTACAAACGTTGGCTTTGTTCTTTACAAAGTGTTTTGTTTTGTTTTGTTTTGTTTTAGGAGGGAGAGTCAGTATTCCCCAGGAATGAGTTGCCTAATTGGTTATCCAATACCAAGTCAGCCCTTAACATATGTATCTATGAACAATAGTACATGTATGTAGCAGGTGGTTGTGTTTACATAGTTAAACATGCATACACACATATGAGAATAATAACTTTAAAAATCCATGAACATGAAGGGGCAGGGGAAGGGCATAATGTAAATATAGTACTCACATATAAAATGCTAATAAATAAATAAATAAATAATTTTTTTTTTTTTACTCCAGTGTGGTGGGTGATTCTAGGCTAGCCAGTATAGTAAATCTATATATAGGCTAGCTATATAGGAACGCTCTGTCTCAAAACAGTTAGATTTGTGTGTGTGTGTGTGTGTAATGGGGGTGGAGAGGGAGGGGGCAGGTGAGCAGGAGCAGAGGCATGCATGCACGTCATGGTACAGATGTGGAGGTAAGAGGACACTTTTGGAAGTTGCTTTTCATCTTTCATCTCTTTGTTGTTGAGACAGGGTTTCTCTGTGTAGCCCTGGCTGTCCTGGAACTTGCTCTGTAGACAGGGCTGACTTTGAACTCACAGAGGTCCACCTGCCTCTGCCTCACCACGCCCAGCGGCCACCTCGTTTTTTTGAGACGGGGTATCTCCTGCTGTGTTTGCCTTTCCCGCTTTAAGCAAGCTTGGCTTCAAGCTTTCTAGAGATTTCCCTGTCCCTGCCTCCCATCTTGCTGTCATGGGATTACAAGTGTGAGCCTTAACCACGGCTGTCTGGGATGCAGGGCTTGAACTCATCATCAGCTCTGTGTGGCTAGCGCTTTCACCCTCTGCGCTGTCTCCCCACCCCTCAGAGTTTTATTTATTTATGATAACACTTTTAGCTTTTTGGCTGTCTAAAAGCTGAGTTGGGCCTGTTGTGGGAATGTTTGTTATCTCATCAAATGCTGAGGCAAGATTGTCATGAGTTTGAAGCTAGCCTAGGATACATAGTGAGTCCTGGGCCAGCCTTGGATACAGTGTGATAACCTGTTTCAAACCAACCAACCCACCCACCAACCCCGAAGTAGACTGAGGGTTTTTTTGTTACTGTTTTTGGAAGGACAAAATCCTTCACTATGTCCCGTGGGTTACAGGTGCATATAACCATACCCAACTTTTTATTTAGGTACCGGGGATTCAAATCAGGTCTCTCCTGTTTGTACAGAAAGCCACTGAGTGATAGATATCTCTAGCCCCAGAATGGTGTTTTTTAAAAATTCAGTCATTTCTTCTGCTTTATCAAAGAACTTTGTATTGACTCAGTGGTAATAGCACTAGCTATTACCAGTTCTTCCAGAGGACCTGGGTTCGATTCCCAGCATCTACACACTGGTGGTGTTACCCCTTGTCTACTTCCCCCTTAGATAGCCAGGCCCATTGGGGTGCAGGATGCCATCGATGAGTGTGAGGGGAAAGAACAGCTGGGAACAGCTTAGGAGACCTGGTTTGGTTTATTGGGTGGGAAAAGGGGGTATTCATGCCCTGGGAAGGTGGCCAGGGACTCTGGGGCAGGATTTGTGTGGCTGTGCACCACTGGCCAGGGCAAGGGTGTTAGAAAATTCGTCATCTACATACTCAGGGACTGCAGGGTGGGGAGGGGGAACCTTATAAGGTCAAACAAGGAGTGAAGCCTGACAGCTGTCAAGGTCATAACTTCCTGCAAGGGTTGATGGTGGGGTGCTGGCTTCATGGCTCTGGGTTGGGATGGGAGAGGTAGTCAACTCTTGCCATCTCATGTCTTAGGTATCTGGGGTCGAAGTTCCCTCCACTATTCTCCCTTGGTCATTACAGTCCCACATGGTGGCTTGCAACCATCCATAACTCCAGTCCCAGGGGATCCAGTGCCCCTTTCTGATACTAATCACATGTGGAACATAGACACATGTTCAGGCAAGACACTTAGACACATAAAATAATACACATTAAAAATAATGAAAAAGGACTGTGCTCCCACACACACTTTTGTGTGTGTGTGTGTGTGTGTGTGTGATGATTACACCCAGGGCCTTGTACTTACTTACTGTCTACCTATCCATCCATCCCTCTTTCTTTCTCTCTCAAAGATTTGTTATAGTTTAGTTTATGTGCCTAAATGATTCACCTGCGTGTGTGTGTGTGTGTGTGTGTGTGTGTGCACGCGCGCGCGCATGCGTGTGTGCTGGGTACCATGTGCCTTCCTGGTTTCCACAGAGGTCGGAAGAGGACAGTGAGTCCCTTGGAACTGGAGTTATGGACAATTCTGAGTTATAATGTCTGTGCTTGGAACCGAACCTGAGTTTTCTGCAAGAGAAGCCAGTGCTCTTAACTACAGAGCCAACTCTTCAGCCCCTCCCCCCTTTAATTTTTAAATTTAATGTGTGTGCATGCACATAGGCAGGCATACAAGACTCCTGGAATCCTTGTGGAAGTTAGAGAACAATCCGTGGGTAAGCCATCCAGCCTGTTGTCTTAGTCAGGGTTTCTATTCCTGGACAAAACATCATGACCAAGATGCAAATTGGGGAGGAAAGGGTTTATTCAGCTTACACTTCCATACCATGACCAAGGAAGTCAGTCTATGACCAAGGAAGTCAGGACTGGAATTCAAGCAGGTCAGAAAGCAGGAGCTGATGCAGAGGCCATGGAGAGATGTTCTTTACTGGCTTGCTTCCCCTGGCTTGCTCAGCCTGCTCTCTTATAGAACCCAAGACTACCAGCCCAGAGATGGCACCACCCACAAGGGGACCTCCCCCCTTGGTCACTAATTGAGAAAATGCCTTACAGCTGGATCTGGAGGCATTTCCCCAACTGAAGCTCCTTTCTCTGTGATAACTCCAGCTGTGTCAAGTTGACACAAAACTAGTCCACCTGTTCAAGCCTGTACATTCTAATCATGTGATCTCCCACTGAGAGAGATCCAAGGTCTCCTTCCCTTCCTTCCATCAAGCCCTGTATCCCAGGCTGGCGTTCACCTTGTGCTCCTCCTGCCTCAGCATCGTGAGTGCTGAGATCACTCACATAAGGCGTGTGCGCCACTCTGCCAGGCGACACCTTTTCCAGTGTTTTGTGACCCACTATTGGCATTACTCATATCCGCTTGTAACTTTTTATTTAGAAACGTTCACACCCTGGCAGGGATAGTGAGGCTGCCGGTGTCCTCTCAGATGGATTCACTGCTAATACTTCCTCCACCATCAGGCTCGGAGGTGGCTTTTATCCACTGAGCTGTCTTACAGATTGAGTCCTCATTTTTGACATCATAGATTGGTTTTTCTTAAAAACAAAATAAGCGATGGGCGTGGTGGCGCACGCCTTTTATCCCAGCACTTGGGAAGCAGAGGCAGGCAGATTTCCGAGTTTGAGGCCAGCCTGGTCTACAAAGTGAGTTCTAGGACAGCCAGGGCTACACAGAGAAACCCTGTCTCGAAAGCAAAACAAAACAAACAAACAAACAAACAAACAAAAACAAAAAAACCCCGAAAACTTTATATCAGCCAAGCTTTGAAAATGGTGAGATGTCATTGTACTTGACTGTGGACCGTTTTTTTTTTGGTCTTGATTATGCACGTGTCCCCATAGAGTGGTGTTCTAGCAGGTGATTGCACAGTGGCTTCCTTTAGCATTATGTAAGCATGGGCTTTTCTACCCATACCCCAGTTCCTGAATAACTATTTGGAGGCTTATTACTTCTGAATAAATGCCTAGGCCAAGCTAGGTCTCTTCCCTGATGAGCTTGTAACTTACATCAACCCGTTTATGCTATTCTGTGTCTTCCACACGGCTAGTTACTGCTCCTTAGTTTCATAGTCCTACTTCCTCAGAGTTCGGGCTTGACTCTCTCCCAGAGTTCCTCTCTTTGCCAGATGTCCCACCTTCTAATCCTGCCTCAGCTCATTGGCCATCAGATTTTTATTGACAGGTGATGCTTCCACACAGTACAGAAGAGATGATCTCTACAGCCTTAACTGATGACTCAATGCATGTGCCAGGCAGGCTTCTGCTCAGTTTCTGACTTCTTGTACTCCACATGTCGGCATGAAGCCCTGCCTGTCAGTCTTCCCACCATGGCCACCATGACACAGCTTGGTTCCCCCCTGGACCCTGGACCACTTCTCACCCATGCTTCTGTTGTGGGCCGTCATCATCTGCCCCGTGGGCTAAGTGGCTGGGAATCTGGCTTTCTTCCTTTTATTCTGCAGATTCACCTCTGGGTCCCTTGTTCCTTGCCTTTTGCTAGACTTAGGAATCCCAGCCCTCGCCTGTCTCCAGAGTGCTACGGCCCCAAGTGTGAACCAGCACAGCAGGCTGGTTTCTTCCATGTCACTGACAGCTGGGGGCTATGGACTGCTTCATGTGCAGGACAGGGGCCACATTTGTCTTGCTCAGTCTCTTCTCTTCTTGTTGTCTGGCAAAGAATGAAGTGGGTCGTTATTTGTTTTGTTTTGTTGTGTTTTCTTTTGAGACAAGGTTTCTCTGTGTAGCACCTGGCTGGTCTTGAACTCACAGAGCTCTGTCTGCCTCTACCTCCCAAGCACTGGGATCAAAGGAGTATGCTACCACTGCCTGGATAATGAAGTTCTACTAAGTGAGCACAGGGAGGGCTTAGTCTGCAGGGCCGAGGATGGGATGCCCTTGCCTACCTTCTGTGAGTTTTCTTTCTTTCTGTTTATTTGTTCACTTGTTTATTTACTATTGTTTGTGTTACATGTGATCAGAGGACAAGGTTTGGGAGCCAGTTCTCCTCTTCCACTGTGGGTTCCAGGGATCTAACTAAAGTCATCAGATGTATGCCACTTTTATCCAGCGGAGTTATCTCAATAGCCCTGGGTGGGGTTTTCTGAGGACAGACTTTGTGCCTTGAAGCAAACAGTGGTTCTAGTTTCATTTCTGTTGCAATTATAAAACACTCTGACCAAACGGGGGCTGATGGTGCATGCCTTTAATCTTCCTATTCAAGAGACAGAGGCAAGTGATCTCTGTGAGTTCAAGACCAGCCTAGTCTATATAGTGGTTACCAGGCCAGCCAGGACTGCAGAGTAAGACCCTGTATCAAAATAGAACAACAAAACAAAATATGCTGGCTAAAAGTGACTTAGGGGATGGAAGCATTGGTTATGCTTATACTTCCAGGTTATAATCTATCACTGAGGGGAAAGTTGAGGCAGGAACGGAAACATCCCGTCCGTCGTCACGAACAGAGACAAGGAAACAGACACTGCTTGCTTACAGCCTTTGTTCAGCAAGTTTTCTTCACTTAGCTAGTCCAGGGTCACCTGCCCAGGGAATGATGCTCTGGGTCTTCCCGTACCGATCAACAGTCGGTCCCTCACAGACATATCCATATAGACCAACCTGACTTACCGCAGTGTCAGTTGGGGCTCTCTTCCCAGGTGATTCCAGACTGTGGTTAGTTGACTTTTAAAACTAATGAGCATGATAGAAACGCCTGAAGGACGTGGCCGATGCGGACTCCCCGGGTGAAGAGCTGCTGCGCGTGGGTTCATTCCGCAGGGGGGGTGGATGGGAGCGTGTCATGCCTCAGATGGAGAAGCACAGCCGGAGGGGGGAGGGAGCTGAGGTAGATCCTCATGCTCATTGAAATCCTCATGCTCATCCAGTCTTTCTTTCCTTCCAGGTCAGGACAAAGAGGTGTGAGCAAGCTTACTGAGCTGGCTGGTCCATCATGGCGGGTAAGGAGGGGTGGGCCATATTGGGGTAGACATGAAAAAAAAAAAAAGAAAGCATAAAGTACCTGGCCCTTGTCTTAGCCTTCAGAAGTCTTGCTTGCTGTGTGCACTCTTGTCTCCCTAACTCCCAACTGTGGCTTGTCTGTCTGAGAATGTCATAGCTCCATCTAGCCCTAGGTTAGGTTTTGAACCTGGGGACCTGGGTTTTGAGCGTCTGGAGAGCCCTGTCTTACCCTCCAGCTGACGCAGTCGTAGCGTGGTGGTCGACCCCATTCTGTGGATCCATTCCTCTGAACAGCTGAGGTCTGGAGAGGGGCAGTGAATGGAATGACTAGTGATGGGCTAGAGGCCGGAACCCAGGTCTCCAGACTCTCACCGGTGCCAGAGAACTTAACTCTCCGTTGTGGAGAACACTCTACCCCCAAGGCAGCTTTTATTATTTTGTGTTCTCTTGATAGATGCTGTTTTAGCATCTTTGATTTATTGGGTGGCCGATTCAGGAAGTAGGGACATTTGGGTGGGGATAGCAGAGCAACCAGGGCACAAGGCCAGGAGTATATAGGATCTATAGGCAGTCCAGCCAGGAGAGGAGGGGCATATAGGACCTATAGGACTGAGAAGGGAGGCCAGGGGAGATATCCGAGGTGATGCCCGGTGCTGTGTCTCACCTACAGAAAAAGTGAACAACTTCCCACCATTGCCCAAATTCATCCCGCTGAAGCCATGTTTCTACCAAGACTTCGAGGCAGACATCCCTCCTCAGCATCTTAGCTTGACCAAGCGCCTCTACTACCTCTGGATGTGTGAGTGCCGTGGGGATGAGGGAGAAGTGCTGGCTATGGGGAGGGGAGCTTGCACACCCTGCTTCCCACCTGTAGCATCTGCATGGCCTGGGAACCCCCCCTCTGCTGGTCCCGAAAAGCTCACGTTCACTGGCCACTTGCCCACTGGGCCTCAGCTTCTTTCGTGCAGGCCTCTCTTTTCTTCCCCTCCGTGTCCTTTCTTGTTCAGAGTGGGGTTTCTCTTTGCACTGTTATTTCCTTTTGCTTCACTACCCCTTCCCACTGGAATACTTCTCCAGGGAACCTGTGGTGACTGCCAAGATTCTGACTTTGGAGAAGAGCCTTTCTTTTAAAGCCTCGTGGTTCTTGCTGTGTTTCTCAAAGAGAAGAGCATCCAACTGGGAGTTAGGAGATATGGAATCTGGCTTGGATGCTCGACTTCCCAAACAGCAGGTCCTCTATTGTAGGAAGAGTACAGCTCACTGGTAGCTATGGTTTCTGATAGCTGTAAGGTCTAGGGTTCTAATGCTCTGAGAATTTGGGGATGAGAGTTCAGAGGTGCCTGTTCGTCATGGTGTGAGGCAGGCTAGTGGAATGGTGCTGTCATGAGGTGTATAGACTTGACTTTGCTCAGGGCAGTCAGAAGATACTGCTTAGGCATGTGAGGGAGGACAGGCTGCAGTGTGACTGCAGTTGGCATCTGTTACAGGTGACACTGCCTTGACTCAGACCTGTGCTCAGTTGTGTCAAGAGAGTAGTAAAGAATGCTGTCTTGGGCTAGGGGCTATCTCAGTTTGTGAAGGAGGAGTGAACGCTCTTGGCCCACAGGCCCGATAACCTGAGTTCCATACCTGGAATCCATGTGAAAAATTGGATGTGGTGTTACACACCTGTAATCCCAGTCCAGGGCAAGATGGGAGGCAGAGACGGGAGACAAACACCTGGTCACTGGGAAGGCTGGCTGAGTTTGGAGTACAAAGTGCAGAAACAAGAGGGACCATGCTTTAACACGGTAAATGTAAAGAAAGGCTCCTGAAAGTTGTCCTCTGACCTCCACGTGTGCTCTATGGCAAATATACATGGACACAGCTACAGATACATACACAAACCAGAGAGAGGGAGAGGGAGAGAGAGAGGAGAGAGAGAGAATGCGAATAGAAAGCAAGCAAACAACATGCCCTTCATAGTCGAGTAGTCAGTAATAGAAAAGGGTCCAACTGAGACTGTTCCACGACCTGCCTTGGCCTGTGGGCAGAGAAGGGTCTCTTGCCCTATAACGTGAGAAGAGAAGTTGGACAGATATAGGTAGCCTGTAGAAAATGAAATTACACCTGGTAGCTTCTGTTTTTCCCATTAAATAAGGAGAAGGGGACTGGAGAGATGACTCTGCAGTTAAGAGTACTGTCTATTCTTCCAGAGGACCAGGGTTCAATTCCTAGCACCAAGATGGTTTACAACTGTCTGTAACTCTGGTCCTAGGCCCTCTTCTGGCCTCCATAGGTACTGCATGCATATACAGATACACATGCTGGCAGAATACCCATACACATAAATAATAAAAAATAAAGGTTAACAGTTTAAAAAAATATATATGGGCTGGGCATGGTGGAGCACGCCTTTAATCCCAGCACTTGGGAGGCAGAGGCAGGTGGATTTCTGAGTTTGAGGACAGCCAGGGCTACACAGAGAAACCCTGTCTCAAAAAACTAAAATTTTATATATATATATAAAATTTTATATATATATATATATAAATTTATATATATATAAAATATATATATATATAAAAATTTTATATATATATGTATATGTATATGTATATGTATATATATATATATATATATATATATATATATATATATATGGAGGAGGACTGAGGGTGGGGTTTTGGGGAAGATGGGTGGGGTTAGCATCCTTGCCTTTATAGCAGAAGGTGAGGATGTTAAACCCAGCCTCCAGGATCTCTGAGGCATGCACAGGGTCATCTGGGGTTGTTTTCTATGAATTTCTAGACCTTTCAGGCTTCTCCACTGCAACACCTTTTTTTTTCTTAGGGGCATTCAGCTCAGGTAAAGATGTGCATTATGGTCATTCTGGGTTAATGCACAGCTTTAATTCCTGCACATAAGAGGCAGGCACACATGGATCTCTGTGAGTTCAATGCCAGCCTTGTCTGCAAAGTAAACTCTAGGTCAACCAGAGTCGTATAGTGAGAACCTATCTCAAAAGAAGAAAGAAAAGGAGTATAACAAAGAATTGTAGGCTCTAAGCTGGACAAGGAGAAAAGTAAAGACAGAACGCCTCATGGCTGGAGAAGTACTTGCTGAGTCAGGGGTGCCCATCCCAGAGACAGAGAGAGATTTGCAGGGTACATGCCAGAGCAAGTGAGCTAGAGATGGGTGAGTCTGGGGAGAGCGATGCTAGCCAGTATGACGGATAGTGTCTTGTCTATGTGAACCGCCAGGCCAGTAGGCCAACTCTGAGTTTGGTTCTTAGAGCCCATGTAGTGCAAGGAGAGAACCAGCTCTGACTTTCACGTGTGCACCATGGCAAACACAGGCACATATACACACACATACACAGACACCCCACACACAAATTGCTGTTTTTAAAGAACAAACAGAATCAGTAAGAACAACAAAGCTCTAGGAAACTTTGAAGCAATCAACAGGAGCGGAGGAAACACCTGAAATGCACAAGAAATGTCCATATTTGTTACGGAGGCCCTGAGATGGGTGTAGCTGCAGAGGTGACGTAGTCAGGCTGGGTCAGGGTTAGGGGGCATTTGCCTGGCCCTGGGCTCCTGGAACTCCACCCACATGAGAAGATCTGGTCCAGAAGCTGGATTTAAGAGCTATAAATATCTCCTTAAGTCCCTGCTAGGTGCCTGTCAGGCGCTTTGGTCCTGAAGAAAAATGTATCTGAACCTTGAGATTCAGAAGATGGAGCAGAGGTGGTTGACTGAGGCCAAGGTTGAGCCCACCTTCCTTTGTTAACTTGCAGGTCTTTGGAGACTCATCCAACGTTCGAGGAAGGGCTCTCTGAGGTCTGAGGACCTAGGTGTGTGTTAACGCTAACATCTGTTTTCTGTAAAATGAAGAGTCTTTAGACCTTTGCTAGGTGTGACTGATATGAGTTCTAGGATCTTCTAGGTGAGGTGGATCTCGCCGGTGAGGAATTCCTAGTCTGGTGATAGATTGGAATTACATTTGGGGAACTGCAGAGCAGCCCAGATCTGCAGGTCAGAGGAAAGGGTCATAGGTAAGGAAGACACCTTGGAGGAAGAAGATAGCAGTCTAAGAAATGTGTTAGACAAGGACTGAGTTCCCAGCCACTGCTGTCTGCCCCACTGAAGTGCCAGGCAGGTAGCTTCGTGGTTTGAAGAGATGTTTTTAGGTTTTTTTTTTTTCTCCTTCTATTTTCTGTCCTTGCTTTGTAAGAAAAGATAAGATGATCTCTTGCTTTGGGGTTAGTGATTGCTGTGGATCTGAGAGGACTAAGGGCTGACCTGTGGTCTTAACGTATAGAATCTTGCATGCTAAGCTGAATTCTAACACTGCTCTCCCAACCCCTCCCCCCACCCACCAGAAGCCTTGCTTACTAGGATAGGACCCTGAGGCTTTGAGACCCTTCCAGGGGCCTTGCTGGGCAGAAGCTCTGCGTTCTTCTTGCTCTAAGACTCTCGGTTGTTGGGATTTCTCAGATTCCTAAGGGTGAATTGGGGAAGTGTTGACCAAGCTCCCAGCTTTCTTTCTTACAGTCTATACTCGTGTGTGTGTGTGTGTGTGTGTGTGTGTGTGTGATTCTTGTGTATTTATTGGTATGGCTTGTGGGTCTTCTTTCTCTCTCTCTCTCTCTCTCTTTCTCTCTCTCTCTCTTTCTCTCTCTGTATATGGGTGTTTGCATTTATGCATGTATGTCCATATCTTGCTGCTTGTCTGTGTTCTTGTCATGTATTTGGTTGTGAGTCTATATGGAATCCCTGGTGTGTGTCTCCATGTCTGGACACTCACGTACCTCTGTATGGACTTCGGTGTCTGTGTGTGTATCTGCTGTCTATCTCTGTGTGTGCATGTGCTCCTGGGTCTGCAGTGAACAGCGTCACGCTGGCCGTGAACCTGGTGGGCTGTCTCGCGTGGCTGATCGGAGGCGGGGGAGCCACCAACTTTGGCCTGGCCTTTCTCTGGCTCATCCTCTTCACACCTTGCTCCTACGTCTGCTGGTTTCGGCCCATTTACAAGGCCTTCAAGTAAGTGGTTGGTGCCGACCCCAGCTCCTATCCCTATTTCCCTCTGACTGCTGTTCCACACTCTTATCTGCTATTTCCCTTGTTCACCTTTGACTGGGGCTGTCAGGGAGTTCCTGGCTGGGTTGAGAGGGTTGGGAGTGGAACCTTCCTTAGTTCCTTCCTTCTTCAGTCTACCCTTCTTGTTAAGTTTTGCCTATGGGGCTGTCTTGGTGGAGCTGTCCATCCTTGTACCAGTGGGGAATGACTGGTTTGGTACCAAGAAAACCTTTATTCCTGTGTCAGTGGAAGCAACCATCTGAGATCCACTGATACTATTCATGGGCCAATGATGCCATCCAAGTCGGTGCCAAAGGGAATACCTGTCTATGTATTGATGGGGTGCCAGGGAGTGCCTATCCGGTGCCAACTGGGATTTCCAATTTTTGTGCCATTAGAGCTGCAAGACAGCATCAAGGCTGTCTTGGTGCCAGAAGAATATACATTTCAGTGCCATGGAGACTTAAATCTCTTTACCGACAGGACTAACCATTTATGTGCCAAATACTGTTTGGTGTCAGTAAGGTCTCTTTTCTATGCCACGGAGACTTTCTGTCTCTGAGCCTATAAGGCCACCCACCCCCATTCCACTTCCTTGATAATGGAGCTGCTTGTTTTTCCCACAACGGAGCCAAGTATCGCTATGCCAGTAGGGTCGTTAATCTATGTGCCACGGATGGACGGTCCGTTCATGGGGACATCCCTTTCTCGCACACAGGCCTAACTCATGGAAACCTTTAAAGATCTCTGGATGAAGGCCATCCTTTTTACATTCTCAGTCACAGCACTTGTGGTGTTTGCTCATCCTTTTGCCCAGAGGAGCTTTGGGTTCATGAGTGCAGGGAAGCCCGGTGCCTCTGCCCAGGTGACAAACCATTTTCTCTGCCACAGGACAGACAGCTCCTTCAGCTTCATGGCGTTCTTCTTCACGTTCATGGCTCAGCTGGTCATCAGCATCATCCAGGCTGTGGGGATTCCAGGCTGGGGTGTCTGGTAAGCGCCAAAGGTCTGACCTGGGCTGCTGGAGTAGCACTCGGGTTGTTTGCTTGCTTGGGTGCTAAGGTACTTGGCTTTTATGGGCAGTGAGTGGCTTGTTTTCTGTTTGTTTGTTTGTTTGTTTGTTTTTGTTTTTTGTTTTTTGTTTTGTTTTGTTTTCTGAGACAGGGTTTCTCTGTGTAGCCCTGGCTGTCCTGGAACTCACTCTGTAGACCAGGCCCATGAACTCAGAAATTCTCCTGCCTCTGCCTCCCAAGTGCTGGGATTAAAGGCACGCGCCACCACTGCCCGGCCACTGAGTGGCTTGTTATGAATAGAAAGAGAGGCTTTGGGGTATTGGAGTAGTGTGTACCATGGATTGGAGGGAAGGAGACCTGGGAAGGGGTGTCTGTAGCCAAGGCGTGTCAGGTTTTGTAGGAAAGCTGGGGAGGAAAAGCCTTCTGGCTCAGGGGCTCTGGGAGCATAGGCTATGGAGTATTAGAAGTATGGCCACTCTGTGGCTCCTCCCCATGGCAGTGAGATGACCCTTGGGATGGCTCCTGGGTTCCCTTTTCCTACATCACAGCCCCACAGCTGGCTTCTTCCTACAGCGGCTGGATTGCCACCATCTCCTTCTTCGGGACAAACATCGGTTCAGCGGTGGTGATGCTCATTCCCACGGTCATGTTCACAGTTGTGGCCGTCTTTTCCTTCATTGCCCTTAGCATGGTATGTATAAACATCAAGGGTGAGGGGGTGGCTGAGGGAGGGGACTGTGACCTGAAGCCATCCTTCCTCCAGGTGGCAGGAGGATTCAGGAGGCTGAGGAGATGGTGGGTAAAATGCTTGCTTCATAAGCAGAAGGACCTGAGTTCGGAGTCCCCAGAATCCACAGCCACATGGTGGCAAATGATTGGGACACTGTAGCCGGGGAGCAGAGCAGAAACAGGCAGATTCCAGGTCTTAGGGCCGGCTAGCCTGGCTGAAAGGGCAGGTGTCAGATCAGAGAGAGAGAGAGGGAGGCCTTCTCAAACATGAGGTAGAGAGGGATGGAAGAAGGTAGCTGGAGTTGACCCCTGCCCTCTACAGACAGGCAAGTGTACCTCCTCTGTATTTGCATACAGCACACACAAGTGGGCTGCTGGGGAGATACCCCAGTGGGTAAACACGCTTGCTGTGCAGATGTGGGGATCTGAGTGTGAATGCCTGAAACCTGTGTAAAGCCTGGCACAGTGAGCACCTATAATCCTAGCACTCCTGTGGCAAGATGGGAAATGGAGACAGGAGACCTGTGGGCCAGCTAGCCTGATGCACACGGTGGCAGAAAAACCAAGAAACCAGTGTGGTGGCACACGCCTTTAATCCCAGCGCTCGGGAGGCAGAGGCAGGTGGATTTCTGAGTTCATGGGCCTGGTCTACAGAGTGAGTTCCAGGACAGCCAGGGCTAGACCAGGCTGGCCTCGAACTCAGATCCACCTGTCTCTGCCTCCCAAGTGCTGGGATTAAAGGCGTGCACCATAGTGCTCAGCTTTAATTTTTTAATTTTTGTTTTTTGAGATAGGGACTTATGAAACCCAGGCTGACCTCAAACTCAACATATATTGAAGAATTACACACCACTGTCTCCCCAAGGGCTGGGGTTATAGGCATGTGGCACTCACCACTCCTGGCTATCTATCTATCTATCTATCTATCTATCTATCTATCTATCTATCTATCTATCTATCTATCTATGTTTTCTAGATAGCCTCTTGAATCATGATTCTCCTTTCCCCTTTAGGGCTTGCAGGATGCAACACCGTGCCCTGCGTGCTGACCTCTGCTTAACCGTTCCCTGTGGTTGCTTCTGCAGGTTCATAAGTTCTACCGGGGTAGCGGAGGCAGTTTCAGCAAGGCTCAGGAGGAATGGACCACTGGAGCGTGGAAGAACCCACATGTGCAGCAGGCAGCCCAGAATGCAGCCATGGGGGCTGCACAGGGTGCCATGAATCAACCGCAGACTCAGTATTCTGCCACTCCCAACTACACGTACTCCAATGAGATGTGAGCCAGCCAAGCCCACCAGGAGGCAGGGCTGGGGGCCAGTGGGACAGGGGGCTCAAGCCACATCCTCTGTGTGGTGACCAAGCAGGGTTCCCCCTTCCCTTTTCTCCTCCCCAACTTTGTACAAAGAATCAGAGTTATATATATATATATGTATACGTATATGTATATGTCTATCCCTGCCCCCACCTTTGGGTCCTCCGGGAACTTCGCACTGCACAAGAAGTGTTTCTGTGCATTGGTAGCCGAGCCTATGTCCCCTTGTGAGATAATGTACAGTGGCGATCTCTTGTTGTGGTGCTAGATGTATGTTTAGAACTAAACCAGCCCCCTCCATCCATCAGGTTGTCCCCCCTGACCCTGGCCCAGGAACTCCACAGGCCAGGGGGAGGCCTAGCAGGGAGCCTGATACCTTGTGCAGGGTTATGAGCCTAAGCTATTTCTGCCTTTAGTCCCATCGGGAAGCAACAGTATTAGTGTTCATGGTGATAGGCAGGTTCTAGGGGATGGGACAGAGAGGATGTCCCCTTGCTCCCTGTAGTCCTCCCTCAACCTCCTCTTCCCCTTGTTCCTCCCTCACTGTGAGATTCTTTGTGCTCATTTCCCTAGCTGGCTCCCCTGTGATCTTTTTCCTTCCCATGTAGCTTTTCGTTGTCTTCCTAAGGCTGGGTGTCTCAGTTATGTCTGCTTTTAAGACCACCCAGATACCCCCAATCTGCCCAATCCAGTTCCAGGAAGCTGACACGGGAGCTGAGCCAACCCTGAAGTGGAAGGGGCACACAGCTTGGGAATTCTGAGCCCATTTGGTACTTGACACCCAGGGAATGGAAATGCACAGCTGGTCTCCTTGATTCTGCAAGATTGGCCCGCAGAGGCAGGCTTCTTTTCCCTCTCCTGGCTTCCACCCCTTTCTGCCCAGATCCACCTTGAGCTGCTCTGCATTTCCCTCTGGCTTGTATGAGGCACTTGCCAGGTGTAAAGGCTGTGGTGGAACAGAGGGCGTGCAACTCATCATTGGTCCCTGGGGGAGGTGTGGCTGACTCCAGCCCAGAAGGGCTTCTAGCTTCTCAGAGTGACCACTGGATTCCTGGAAGGAGAAGCTGTTCTAATTGAGTCTGGCAGAAAGGATAGAGGTCAGAGGGCCAGGTCTGAAGGGGAAGGATCAGGAGAAGTCAGATAAGACCCATTGAGAGAGTGGCTCACCTCTCCAGTCTCCCTTGTCCTGGCTACAGGACACATTCTGCAGAGATGCTCCCAGGCCCAGTCCAGGCTGCAAGCACAATGTCCCGAGTAGGATTCCTGGTTGTCAGGGAGGAAGGGCAGGAGGGCTCCGCCTTTAGTTTTTAGTTTAGTGTTCTGCCCTTCCCTCTTCTTCATTCAAGAGAGCGACAGGACTCGATTCCAGGCCCTTCCTCAGTTCTCTTAGAACCCTCATCTCTCTCTAGACTGATCTTAGTTCCCGGGACTCTATCTCTCAAGCAGTGTGTGCACATGGGTAGCGTATCCCTCTCTTCGCGAGGCCTGAGGTGGGTAGGCCTTACCAAGGAGCAGCTGGCTGTTTCTCATCTCCTTGCAACAGAAACCCACCTGGACTAGGGGACTGGAAAACCATTCCACAGTGCTTTGCCTTGGACCCTAAAGACCTGGTTTCAGGCCACCTTGAGCTTTGATTTTTTTTTTTTTTTTTTTCAGCTTCTATCTTGTAAGAGAAACCAAGAGTGTCTGGAAAGTTCCCTTCCTGTTGACTCCCTAGGCTTAGTTGATTCTCCCCTACTGTTTTCTCTACGGAGAGCAGTTGTCATAACTCCTGCTACCCTGAGAGATTCTAGGGCTAGGCCCTTCCTCCTCTTCCCTTCTCCCGGCTCCCTTTCTCTTAGTCCTCTGGTACTTCCAGGAGGGCTGTGATCCAGCTGCCACCCTGGCATCCACAGCTGTTGGGGGTCACCCCCAGTCAACTTCCTGTCCTAGCTGCCTTTCCCCTGTCCTGGCTCACACCTATTGGCCATGCCTGGCACTGCCCTTGGGAAAGCCTGTCACCAGTGTCTGGCCCAGCTGCTCAGGCACTGGGATGCTGCATCTCCAGGCAACTATGCACTTTGACGAGGAGAGAGTGAGAGAGATGGGGCCGGGCACAGATGGTTTGCTTGAGGGGTGGGAGGGCCCGGTGGATGCTGGGAGTCCTCCTGTCTGTCGCCAGCCAGTGACCTGCTTTTGCATTCTCCTGGTGCCCACTGCCCCTTGTTTCTGAGAGACACAAACTATCCCCTCATTGGCAGTTGACCTGCCCGAGCCAGTGTCTATCTGTGTAACTGGATGAATATAATAAAGGGACCATTTGACCCTCTCTGTTCCGCTGTGTTACCTGTCTCCATGTGGGCCTCAATGAAGCCTTGATGTGGGATGTGAGGCAGGGTTGTGGAATTGAGTTGAGTGATCTGTGACTTGGTATTCTGCGATGCCAAAAACTGTGTATTTTGTGATCCTTCCTCTGAAGCAGCCTTGAGTAGGCCATGAAGTAGTTGCCACAACTACCAGTTAGGAAATAGGAATGGTCTGTAACACTGAGGGAGGCGCATGGCCTGATGGTGTCTGTAACCTAGGGTTTCCATTGGTGTGAAGAGACACCAACGACCAAGGCAACTGTTAGAATGGGCAACACTTAACTGGGGCTGGCTTACAAGTTCAGAGGCTCAGTTCAGTATCAGCAAGGCGGGAAGCATGGCAACGTCCAAGCAGTCATGCTGCTTACAGAAGCGAGAGTTCTACAACTTATTCCAAAGGCACTCAAGAGAAGACTGGCCTCGGGTAGCTAGAAAGATCTCTGCCCACCCCTACAGTGACACACTTCCTCCAACAAGGCCACACTTCCTAATTGTTCCTAATTCCCTGGGCCAAGCATATTCAAACCACCATAGCCCTTAGTGGTAGGACTAGAAGACTGGCCTTCCTCTGCACCCGTGGTGGGTCTCTTGAAGCTGATTAAGCGGGCTCAATGAACATGTAAGTTCTTGAGATTTCTGATTGCTGCAGGGTAATGACTACAACGATTCGAATATGCCGAGTCTTTGCCAAAGGTGTGCCCTCTGTTGTCTAGATTCTCTGTGATGGTCATCCCTCAAGATTCCTCTCAAGTAGCAATGGGCACGATAGCACACCCCTTTAATCCCAGCACCCAAGAGCCAGAGGCTGGCAGATTTCTAAGTTCCAGACATGCCAGAGTTATTTTTTAAAAAGAGAAAGAAAAAGAAAAAAAGAATGCTCAAAGTGACCCTTTCAATGTCGCGGCTTCCCTGCCTAATGCGGCTTAAACCGTGCACAGGGAGCCCCAATGACTACAACTCCCAGAAGCCACAGAACTAGACCACGACTCCCAAAAGGCCATGCGATCACTCGCTTTCTCTGAAGTCATTTAGAGCCGGAAAGGCGCCTGGATACCGCGATACTTGCCGGTATCCTGGAGCTGGTGAGCAGTGGAAGGGGCGGGAAAGCTGTGTCGGTGGTGCCACCGGGTGGGACGGTGGGAGAAGCTCCTCTGGCCGCTGTGGGTCCGCACGGAGGTCGATGTGTAATGTGTCTGATGTGGTGTGACCCCAGTCTAAGAATTGGGGGCTATGCAGCTGCACCGGTGCCCGCAGACATCATGCTCTGTCCATGACCAAAATTAAATCTAGTTTAAAAGGCGGCGCAGTTAGGGCACCCACACTTGACGCTTACCTTTGAAAAACTGCAGCATAAGGTGCTCCCCCTCCCAAAGATTTAGGACCGTCCAGAAATGCAAACTTCTTCTTCTTCTTTTTTGTTTTAAATTACGTTTATTTTGTAAGAGTGGTGGCTGTCACAGCGTGCGTGAGGAGGTCATAGGACGACCTGCAGGACCCAGTTCTACCCTGTAAGTCCCGCCCTCATTCAGGTCTTCAGGCTTGGTTGCAAGCTACCTTACTGAGCCAACGTGCCTCAAAATGTATTTTCATAATAATAAACGAGAGAAAGGAGAACGCTGGCAGTAATTAGATGCTTAAACCCTAAACTTGCCGAGTGGCATTTCAAATTAGAGTTAGAGCAGTTTTTGTCAGAAAAAAAAAAAATGTCACCATCGGCGACGTTTGGAATATTAGAAGCCAGAACTAGATTAATGGGCAGGAGAGATTCCCAGCTTCAGGAAGTGATGCGCGCTTGGGAGCTGGGGTTTTCTGCTTCTCTCTAGCAGCTGGGAACCAGCAGGACTGGGAGGTATCTTCCTGACATGTGTCCTCAAGAGGTGTACACATGAAACTGCAGTAACTTTAGAGTCAAACATGCCTACTTCCGGTTTGAGACGTCCATTAGAATGCCAAGCCTTTTGACTGCACCCAGCATTCCTTGGGTGCAGTGTGGTCACACTTTCCTGGCTACAGGCTTGCCCGTATTGTGCTGTCACACTTTCTTGGCTACATTCTTGCCCATTTTGTTACTGGTAGGTATACATGCAAATTTTATACTTTGCCCTTGATTAAACTGAGAGAATTATATTCACACACAGAGGCCTCTTTCTCTGCTGTGTATGTGTTCTCTCTTAAATTTCTCTCTCCCTTTCCCCCTTCCCCCTTCTTCTCTCTTCCCCTCCCTCTCTCCCTTCCTCTCCTCTCTCCCTCTCAGGGTCTCACTGTGTAGCCCTGGCTAGCACAGGGCTTATTATGTACAGATCTCAACTCCTAGAAATCTGTTTATTTCTGCATTCCAAGTGCTGGGATTAAAGGCATGTGCCACCAAACCCTACTCTTTCTTGAAATATACGTAAGACTAAGTGTAAGTTCTGTGGTTATAAAAAAGGTCAAGTAAAAATATGAAAAAAAAAATGTGTTCCCTGCATCTGTAGCTTAGAATATAAGACTGGTCTGGGTAGCCAGCACATCAAGTGTATCCTTGTATCTGTACCTCAGTCTATGAGGGTGGGAAGAAAAATTAATCTGAAGTCCAAGGATGATGGCCAAGAGTGACTCAAGCTCGACTCTGGAGGTTGAAAGGGAACATTGAATCACATGATAAAATAAGCTTGTTCCCCCCCCCCCTTGGGAGGGTCAGTAGTGGTGGGAGAGAATCAGATATTCTAATGTTCAGATATTATAATGCTGGACACTTCTGGACCAGCATGATAGGTCAGGCAATGCAAACATGTACAGCCTCATCCTGGTCCAAACCAGTGGGCTCTGTGGTTAAGATGGAGGGTGGTCCACCATCTTAACTGCCTGCCAGAGCGAAAGGAACTGTGCTGGAAAACCCGTGCTCCGAAGCATCAGAGGGTGCGTTGTTAACCAGCTAGGAAGAAGCACAGATAGGAGCCGTTTCTACGTGTGCAAAAGTTTCTCTCTTGCTACTGTGTTTTGGCAGTTATATTTATCACATAAGCAGAGGGTCTTCATGTGTCTCTGGAGGGCAGAGAACGTGCAGGTTTCTGGCAGTGCTTCACCTGCACAGCTGGCTGCCCTGATCCCTGAGCTTAGGAATCACAACCTTTCAGTCATAGCCCGCTG
Organism: Mus pahari; assembly: GCF_900095145.1. Taxonomy (NCBI): domain Eukaryota; kingdom Metazoa; phylum Chordata; class Mammalia; order Rodentia; family Muridae; genus Mus; species Mus pahari. The sequence continues at coordinate 52,343,388 of NC_034599.1, read as the reverse complement.
CCTGCTTGACCACTCTTCTCTGCTGTTCCTGTGAGAGACAGGAGCCAAGGAGGTAAGGTACTGCTTCTAGTCATCCTGACTGTGTTAATAAATAAAACATTTAAAAGTCAGAAGGCTTTAGAAGGAACTGAATGGAGAAGGAGACTAAGTTGGCCGGAATTTGATCTTAGAGAACAACCTTTTGCTACCAGCCACCTTCCCTGGGACTCAGGGCGAACAGATCAACCTTGCTTCCAAATGTGGGCTAAATAATCTGGTTTCTATTCTCTCTCTGCCTCTCTATCTGTCTGTCTGTCTGTCTCTCTCTCTCCCTCCTTCTCTCCCTCTCCCTCCCTCTCCCCCCCCCCCCAACCCTTTCGCCAAGAAGAATGGTTTTGGTCCTGAGCAAAGCTTGGGCCTCAGAACAAACGATGTTTCTTGGGCCACAGAGCCTTCTGTGGAGAACAGCTGAGTGAGCAGTAGAGTCCTGCCTCCAGTTTAGCCGACAGCTTTCTGTAACATGACTCTTAGGAATGTTATCTTTTTGAGGTCCAGGGACTGCACATGAAATCGTGTCTTTTTTACAGGACTCTCCTGTACTTGCAGCATTTGACTGAGGAAGGACAACAGGGTCGAGGTTTGAGGACTGACAGGCAAGTTTTCCTGGAGATTCAAACCTCTTCTTTTCAACAAGCACCGGGGCTCAAGTCGGAGGCAGGCAGGTTTCTGTCAGTTTGAGGGCCGCCTAGTCTACAAAATGAGTTCTAGAACAGCCAGTGCTCTGTTACACAGAGACACCTGTCTTGAAAAACCAAACCAAAAAGAAAAAAAATAAAAAGGATGTGCTTATGGAACTGGAGAAATGGCTTCTGTTCTGCTCTCACAGAGAACCCAAGTTCTGTTCCTGCCTCCTGTGTGTAGTACACCTGTGACACGTAGCTCACAACTGCCCAGAACTCCAACTTCAAGGTGACTGGATGCCTCTGGCCTCAGAGCACCTACATGCAAGTGCACATACACACATGCACACAATTTAAAATAATTAAACAATACCAAAGCCCAGACCTGTCTCTCACCTACTAATGATATGCCCGGGAGAAGCGGGTAGTAGTTCCGGTGAACTTTGTCAGTTGTTAACAGTGCTCCCCAGACTTTGGGTGGGCTCATGTCTCTAACAAGCCTGGTCCTGATTGAGGCTCTGAATTGTAGCAAGGATTCGGCATTGGCGGTGGGGCTTGAGTAGAGAGAAGGCGCAGAGGTTAAGAGAGCTTTCTCTTGTAGAGGACCTCCGTTCAATTTTCTAGACCCACATGGCAGGTCATAACCACCTATAACTCCAATTCCAGAGGACCCGACACCCTTTTCTGGCCTCTTTGGGCACTTTTCACAAGTGATGCACAGACATACATACAGTCAGAATACCTACACACATGAGACATACATGCAGTCAACCGTCAGGCACACATAAACAGTCCCCACACACATGAATAGTGAATATATAAAGTAGATCTTTAAAAAGTGCTGGCAAGGTGACCTTTATGGATGGAAGTTGTGCCTAGGGAACCAATCTGTGCTTCACCCCTTTGAGATGGGTACCTGGCATCACCTCAGCTCTAATGGATATATGCCTAAATGTTACAGGCAAATGCAGAGAGGCCCCTGTGGTTACCCAGTCATGGAGGGAGCTGGAGCTACTGGGTTCTCCTCCCGTGACTGACCTTGACCTTTCATAGAAAGGGCCACTTACCACCATCTTTTGCATTGACTCAGGCTACACTGGAAGAGGCTTCAGAAGTCAACTGTTCCTATGTCTTTCATATAAGTAAAGGTTTTGGGGCAGGGAATGATCCTGACCCAAGAGCACACACGAGGTCAGGAGTACAGCCTTGGACAGGACCCGGGACTCCTGCTTCCCAGGGCAGGTACAGTGTACTGTTTGTTCATCCAGCAGATAATCAGGGCTGTGATAGTGAGGGAAGAGGTGGGTGGTGGTTAATCTGGTCATCCTTAGGGAGATTGCTGGTAGAGGAAGAAGCAAAGGCAAAGGAACCTGACTCTAAACCGTGAGAGATCATTGAGATCACGGTTCAGTGGGAAAAAGGGCCATCCGGACCCATCCACAGAGTCCGTAAAAGCAGCAGTGCTGTCTTCCACACTTCTCTGCCCAGGGTTTGGTCCTCAGTGACTGTGGTTGATGGAGTGAGGTGTGCTGGCCCAGCCTCCAGGGTAGGGGTTCTGATGTGAGCATCAACCAGAGGAAGAACCCAGTCAGCTGCTCCTGTGGAGTGACCCACTGCTTTGGATTTGACTCTTAGAAGTCAGTTTGTGTTTTAGAGCTCAGCCTGGTGCACAAGGACGGGACAGGCTACAGAGGCAAGTCTCCTGGCTCCAGATGCACCCCACTTGCTTATGGTTCCAATCCACTGGCATCCTAGTACCTTGTCCTCTCTGTCTGCTTCACCAGCCAGCCAGGCACACCCCAGTAACTCCCCAGTCTCCACCACCAACCATGGCCCTCTCGCACATCACCAGCACCGACATTACTTTCTCACAACAAAGCACCAGGTTCTCACCTCCCTTGACATTCAGGCCCAGATCTGACCGTGCAGCCCTACTGGTCCCTCCTACCCCTCGTCAGGGCTCTTCAGCGTCTCTCATAACCGACACTGTGCCCTCTGCCATTCTCCTTCAGACCTCTGTACTTTGCAGCGTTATTCCATTTGAAGTCATTTCTTCCTGCCTGAAAAAGTGCTCATCCTTCAGACTCAGCATGGGTGGCACCTTCATGTGACACAATCTCTGAGACAGTCCCTGGGCAGCCATGGCATAGGTATGGCTCTTATAGCAGTGTATGGAGAGGAGGCCTGACTTGATCATCACACTGCGTGCTCCCAGAAGCTGGGACTGTTAAAGCCCACAGCAACCCGGGCATCTAGATGGCCTAGGGCGTACCACATGCTCTTGTTCTGTGACTGAATGAAGAGGATGCCCTTTATTCTGTTTCAGATTCTAGACCCAGGCTTCCTCAGCCCCCAGAAAGCCACCAGACCCCACATGGAACCAAAGGCCCCATGCCCAGCTGCCATACCCTCAGAGGAGAGGAAGTTCCATGTTCTTGTGGGCGTCACTGGAAGCGTGGCTGCTCTGAAGTTGCCTCTCCTGGTCTCAAAGCTTTTGGACATTCCCGGGGTGAGTATCCTCTCAAGATGAGTGAAGTGGCTTCTGGGGCCAACTCATTTCTTCAGGGCATAGGATTTTTTTTTCCCCTTAATCCTGGTATGTATAGAAGGAGATCCTCTGTGTGTGCTGGTGAGTGAGTGCGGCACACAGGAGACAGATTTGTGTATAAGATAAGCAGAAGCTAGATTAAGTGAGATGGTGTAGGCGGGGCGTGACCCCACACACTGACCCTGAGGGTTCGTGACGGCCTGTGGTCTGAAGGGCAGAAGGGGTTCAGCACCCCATGTTCCCAGCTCCCGCTCTCGCTCCTCCTTGAACTCTGAGGCTCAGCTCTCTCTCCTTGTTAGATACTTTGCTTGTTTCAAACACAGTGAAAGCCCCAGGGGCTGCTCCTTGCTTGCACCTCTTGTTTCAAACCTAATTCCTTCCAGTGTTCTTAGATTCTCCAGAAGCCACTCCTGTGTGATGGGATGGGAGATTTTATTTATTTTTTCACCCACTGTTCTTGGCCAGGCCATCTCAACTTTGACTAATTTTATATATGAGGATGAGGAGCAGAAACTCCAAGACTGAAATATAACCAGCTCCAGCATGTAGATGCTTCATTTCCCAGAATCCTCTGTGGGTCTGTGTAGCCTCCTGCTGTTCCTGTGTTTCATCCAATGACCATTGCTGTGGGTTGGCTCCTGCATATAACTGCTCTTTCTCTTCACTTTTCAAATCGGTACAAACCCTCAACTCACACACACCTTCCCTGCCTATCCTAGCCTGGGTGGTTTTATTTCCTTTTAAACTCATTTGACATAGACCAGAGGCTGCATTGGGCACAGCTCATGTTAATCTAGCACTCGTATTGTGGGAGCACACATGAAGACACAGCCAAAGTTGCTTTTCCTTCCTTGTGTCTGATTAGCCCCAGAGGTGGAACCACCTAGGTGGCTGTATCCCGCATGTTCAACAGAGGGCGCTTCTCCCACGCAGATGACTGTTGTGGGTCCTTCCAGTCTGGGACTAGAAAGGCTTGTTTCTTTCTACCAACTTCTACTGAGAACGTACCTCCTCTCTCTAAGTCCCTCCCTGCCCGCAGGCTAAAATAAGTGATGAAGATGCCAACCGTGCCACAGTCAGGAGAAGGGAGACTCTCATGGCCGCCCTCTGCTTCATGTGCCCCAGAGCTGTTGGCAGAAGCTGGTCAGATAGAGCCTGGAGGGCAGAAGGCCTGGAAAGGGGTTTTGACGTCATCACTGCCCCCTGGGGAGAGAGGCTCTCAAGCAGTTCGTTTTCCCATAGCCCCAGAGCAAGTGAGTTTCCGGGTAGGAGGATGGGGGTAGGGAGTCCTGTCCCAGGACACAGATGGGCAGCCTCAGAGCACAGGGAATGGCAGCACCAGCACTTCCTCCCAGCCCACGCATGTGTGGGGGTGTGAGGAAGGGACTGCCTGCAGGGTAGTGGCTCCACCTACCCCAGGCTTTTTTAGCCTGGGTCCCTGGGAGGGAGGACAGGCTGCGTCTGGAACAGGCCTTGGCCCGTTCTTTCTCTGGCTAGGGATGGAGCCAAGTGAGGCAGCCAGAGGGCACTGAACTGTGGCGGCCTCTCCTGCACTTGACTCTTGAGAGTTGGCCTTTCTTGTTTCCAAGTAGGGATGAGTCTTCCTGCCCATCCCCCAGGTGTGGAGATGGAGGGCAGATGGCACAGTCTGACAGCAACTTGGCACAGAGCTTGGCACGTGGGAGCACTTAACAGTGCGCGTTTTCTGCCTGGCACTCTCTTCTGCTATATGTAAGGGCCTCTGGGCCAGCACATGGCTCGAGATATTGAGACTGCTGAAACACCAGCATGGGAGAAGCCCCTGGAATGACAACCTTTGCATTTGTGAGGGTCCCTAGGCCCTCATTCTGAAGGTCGGCAGCTAGCTGAACCAAGCTTTGTCCTGTAGGGCTCCAAGGTGTTGTCATGTCCTGTGGGCGTGGCCTCTAGCTTGTCTGATGGACACTTCTCTCCCTTCTCTGCACTCCTCCCTTCAGTTCCTCCCCTGGGCACTGGGCTTCCCAATGCCCCTTTCATATCAGGGTCTTGGTCCCTTGGAGCAGTCACCCTCAGCTCTTTGCTGGGACGATCATTCATGTGAACAAGGTTTTCCCCAGTTCACTTGAGGACAATCAGCTTATGAATGGTCAGTAAGCATCTGGGTGTGGGTTGTGGGTCGCTGGCCATTCTCCACACACAGCTGGTGTGGCAGCATGTGTGGGTGTCCTGGGAGAGTCACAGACCTGGAGGCTGTGCCGTCACACCACAGGTAGGCCAGAGAGAGCAGAGTGAGTTGGGGATAAGTGCTGGCCTTAGCTGATGACCATATATATAAATAGGTGAGGAAAGTCATCTGCAAGGAGTCCAGGAACCTTTTTGTGAGGCAGAGGAGTGCGCCTACAGGGCCGGGAGGGACAGCTCTTACTGTAACCCACCTGTAAGCCGAGCATTGGGACCAGGGGGCACGAGGATAAGAATTTAAGGGTCAGCCTCAGCTGCAGGAGTCCCTGCTTCAAAAAAAATAATAAGGTCTAGAAATGTGTCTCTAGTGGTTGACTACGTGCTGCTATGCACAGAGTTCTGGGAATTGTGATCTCCAGCCCATATAAAACCAAGTGTGCTAGTGCAAGCCTGTAGTCCTAGCACAGGGGAGACAGAAGCAGGAGAATCAGAAGTTCAAGGTCATCCTCAGCTCCATAGCCAGTGTGAGGCCAGTCTGGAAAACAAACAAGAGGGAGGAGGCATAGAGGTTTCCCAACACTGGGACCCTGAGCCAATTTACTTCTGTTTTTGTTTCCTTTCTCAGCCTTAGTTATCCATGCAGTGAAGAGGAGGCAGGTAGACAAGGGGTCTCTACTGAGCGTCTCTTTGGCACTGGTGTTAGAAGATTCTAGATGTGAAGGCAAAAGGGACCAGGACAGAGGTCACCCAGGAGAATGTTTTGCAAACCTTTAATTGTCATGTACCTGGACAGCAATGTCATCCAGGTTGTCAACTCAGATTTTACACCTTGGTGGGAAGTCCAGCTTGAACCTTTCAGACCAGTGTGGTGGGAACAAGACAGATACCATAGTTGCTTTTCAGGGCAAGCGGGAGCAGGACTGAACACCAGAGGGAATATCCCCCACAGGAGGAGTTGTGGTAGTCCTTGGGCTTACAAGAAAGGTAAGTTTCTAGCATATCTATCAGGACACTTGGGGCTGAAAACGAGAAAGGAGGACCTTGCTCATAGGTATATGAAGTAAACTGTGCCTCTCCAGACAGCTTGTCAATATACTGAAGAAAACGTAAACACTCATAGCCTTCACTTTACTCACAGAGTTAAATCCCATGGTTGCAAAAGTTCACCCGCGAACGAGGATGCCCATTGTAGTAAGTATTATTGATGATTTCAAAACTGAAAACAAGCGGACTGCGAGGTGCACGGCTCTGGCACGCCCACGGGGCAGCTTCCATGGGTACTTGCAGTGGCTTGGAACAATGAAGTGATCGATTCCCGCTGCTGTGGAGCACTCCGTAGGATGCTACCAAAGGGCAGGTCACAGTCCGTGCCCCAGGAAGCCATCCTCAGCAAGATTACAACAACAAGACGTAATAGTAAAAAGTGGAAAAAGATTTATTCAGTCTGGCCATATTGGGTAGCGGCTAAAGAGATCCCTTTCCCTCCAAATCGGTCTTCAGGGCCTTGAAGTGAGATTTCTATTTAAATAGAGGACCCTGGATTTGCATATCTAAGCAGTCCCAGCTGAAGTGCGGCTAGCAGGGTCCCTTTCCCCCTGGCTGGCCCAGGCTTTAAGCTTTCTCTTCTCCCAGCTTGAGGCTCCTGGGGAAGTTCAATCACTTGGGGTCTACTGTTTGAGCAGTTTGATGGCCAAAATAATATCTCTTCAAAATATCTTACTTTCTGCCAGGCCGGGTAAGGGGCTAGAAGTGAAGTAAACCATAGTGCAGATGTGAGCGTCCACAGCCCGTCTGGGCCTTAGTGTAGATGTGAGCGTCCACAGCCCGTCTGGGCCTTAGTGTAGATGGGAGTGTCCACAGGCTATCTGGGCCTTAGCCTCTTTTTGTATAACCTGCAACTAAGAATGGTTTTTAAATGCTTCGCCTCCCCCCCCCCCCCCAGTGCTAAGAATCAACCCCACAATGGTCTCATGTATGCTAGATGAACAGCTCCCTACTAAACTGCATCTCAAGTCTCAGTTTTTATATTTTAAAATAGTTAATCAAAAGTAGCTTTTAAAAGTGGTATTTTATGGCTTATAAAAGAGTCAGGGATGGTGACACATGCCCTTAATCCCAGCACTTGGTAGACAGAGGCAGTTGGAGCTCTGTGAGTTCAAGGCCAGCCTGGTCTATATAGTATGCTCCAGGCCAGCTAGGGTTACATAGTGAGAGTCAGTCCACAAACAATCAAACATGTCAGGAATGGGCTGGGGATGTGGGTCAGTTGTCAGGGGCTAGCCTACCATGCTCAGGTGTAGCTTCAACCCCCTAGTACCACATAATCCCAGCATGTTGCTGTAATCTCAGCACTCAGGAAGCAGAGGCAGGAGGATCTGAAGTGCAAGGTCATTTTCAGCTACATAGCAAGTTTGAGGCCAGCCTGGGCTACATGAAACTTTCAGAAGGGGCTGGAGAGGTGGTGAAGAACCAGCCTGTTCCATCTTACTCCTAAAAACCATTTTATAGTAAAGACAAACTAGGTTCAGTCCTGTTTATGGTTAAATCTGTTTCTTAAGCATTAGGCTATGCCCCACCTGTAACCTTCACTACAAATGGTTCTGTACTGCCTGTTCCAGGAATGGCAATCACGTCTTTGTTTCAAAAAGTTAATAACCATCTTGGAACCCTACCTTTGTTTCTAAAGGTTGTTATGGTTGCCTTGTTATGGCTACCTATTGTTATGTTCATCTTGCAACTGTGTCTTTGAGGAACCCGTGCAGGACTAACTTGTTATGGCTATGTCCTGTTCCTGAAACCTTGCCTATTTTGCCCTCCAAATCCCCCATTTGTAAACCCCCTACCCTAGAACTATAAACACCTCATCATCCTCACCTCCGATGCTGACCTCTCGAACCTGCCTTAAGGGAGGCAGGCAGCCTGTGTACATGAATCAAAAACTTGCTTTAATTAATTGCTTGCTTTAATTAATTTGGCCATGAGGATTTGGGTCAGTTGTCTTTGTCTCCCTAGCTTTGGGATTAGCAATGGCTCAGTGATTGCAAGCACACACTGCTTTCCCAGAGGACCTGAGTTTGTTTCCTAGTCCCCATGTTGGGAGCCTGTAACTCCAGTTCCTGGAGATCAGCTCAGACTTCTGTGAATCCCCACACTTATATGTATTGTGATTGTGTGCGCAGGGTCCTTTGGAGGTGGTTGTGGAGGGAGATGGACTTTATTTTGTGTCAGGGTTCTTTACTGCATGTCCCAGCCAAAAGGCGCCATGCTAAAGCTTTGATGTGTTGTCTCACCACAGGATAAGTACATGGCAGATGGGGTTTGGGTGAGCTGTTCCCCATTAGAATATGGGCCACAGTTGGTGGTGTTGTTTGGGCAATTTAGGCGGAGTGGTCTTGCCGGAGGAAATATGTCACTGGGGACAGGCTTTGAGAATTCAAAGATTCCCGTCATTCCCTGTTTGTTACCTCTGGTTCCTGCTTGTGATTTAAGATGTGGGTTCTCAGTTTGCTCCTCCTGCCGCCATGCCTGCTGGCTGCTCCTCTACAGTAATGGTGATGGAGTCTTACTGGCTGGAGGAACCGGCAGCCCCAACAACCCTTCCTTCTCTAAGTTGCTTTGGTCATAGTGGTTTCTCACAGCCATAGATCCGTAACTGATACAGGGGTATTTCCTCTTTAGAGTCCTTTGCTCCTGTGGGAACATTACCACATGCAGGCTAGAGACACCCATCTCTGCCTGTGCTGAGACTTCAAATAGTGGACAGAGCTGGTAAGACGTTTCCATTACTACCATGAGTTCTTACTGGTTAATGTTTTGAGTTCATGGTTCTCTACTAGAGCAGTCATGTCTCTAGGGACCACTGAACAATGTGCAAAGACAAGTCTTGGTGACTAGTTGAGAGCAGAGATGGAGGCCGTGGGATTGTCTCACACCATGGCTGTGAAGTATGTCTACATAGGTTTCTTTGTTCTCTGCCATAGCCTTGACCAGACTAGGGCCCTAAAGTAGAGGCATCACTCAGAATTCTGTTTCCACTGCCCTCTCCCCTCCCCCATCTTTCCAGAGACCCAGATTCCAGATTCAGCAGAGAAAAGGAAACCAGCCTTGTGAACTGGTTTCAGGAAGGAATCTCTATAAATGCTAGACACAATGCAGACAGCTTATGCAATCATGTCTGGCCAGGCTTCAGTCACATCGCACAAAGAAGTACCAGTTAAAAATACTTGATACAAAACCTAATCTTCAGAGGGATCTCGGTAGGGGACCAGTCACAGAGCTGACTCTCAGGAGTTACGCAGTGTGGGGGAGATTTTAATGCACAGCTCTATTCCACCAGGACCCACAAGGATTTCAAAGAAAGCACGGGGTCGGGGGAAGGGGGCTTCTGCCTTCAGGACATTTTCTGACCTGCCAGGACTCCTTAGCATTTATTGCCTGATGTGAATGAATGAATGAATGAATGGTCTATAGTGTGGTATGGTGTGTGTGTGTGTGTGTGTGTGTGTGTACATGCACAAGTGTACTCTTGGCGCTCAGGACCTTTTTGCTAAGTGAATGAAGATGAAAGAACGAACCCTACAGGGCTGATGAGTCAGATCAAGTGGCATCTCTTTAAAACCAGAAAAACTAGCCTGGGCTTGCCTGTTAGCACTGGGGGTGGGGAAGGGCATAGGGAAGTCCTGCCTATCAGATATGCTTCACCTTATTCCGTAGGTGAATACATCTCCCAAGAGGTTCCCTAGCAGCGAGGCTGTATACCTTGGGAGGGTAGCCAGAGTATGGACTGGCTAAGAAGTAGTGCAAAGATCTTGAAGGAAAGATCTCAGGTAGAGTTGTTGCTTAGGGTAGGAAGCCTAAAGGATGCCTGGTCGGAGACCTGTTTGTGGAAAGGCAATGTGAAGGCACTGGGGTATTGGAGGATGTTTGGAAGGAAAGCAAGTGAGGAGCCAGAGGAAGCCAGGACCCCCTCAACAAGAACAATATCAATTTGGGAGTGTTTCTGAGCTAGCCCTAGGTAGAGTCTTTCCTTATATCTGGCAGGAGGCTTCTGAGATTAGAGTGGAGTCCTTTGATCTACAGAGAGTAGCTTTCCAAGGAGGGCTTAGAGTGGAGAAAGTATAGACCCAGTGTTCAGATGACTGGGTCCTTACAAACAGAAGGCAAAAGTCCCCTACCACATTGTGTATGTCTGGGCTGCATAAAACCCTGCCTTAACAACAGAAAAGCAGGTGGCATGTGCTTTTATTCTCCACACTCAGGAGACAGAGGCAGGTGAATCTCTGTGAGTTCCAGGTCAGCCAGGACTGCATAGTCAGAGTGCCTTATTAAAAAAGAAAAGAGGAGAAAAGAAACGTGAGTTCTGTAGGGCTCACTGGGATCAGGCATGGCAGGACCAATTTTATTCATATGTGTGCATATGCCTTCAGAGGCCAGAAAAGAGCATCAGATCCCATAGAGCTGGAGTTACAGACAGTTGTGAACTTCTGTGTGGATGCTTGGAACCTGAACCTGGGTGCTCTGGCAGAGCAGCAAACCGTCTCTTCAGCCCTTAAGATATAACTGAGACTTGAGACTGTATTTTTGGCTTTAGGTGTTAGGTAAGCACTCGATCTCTTAGCTGAATCTCCTAGCCCTAGAGGAGATGTTTAATGGACATCTTCCTAGACCCCTGGAGATGTTCGTCAGGCTGTTTATAACCAGTGAAAGATCCTATTGGAAAAAGACTGTTCTGTTGGGATGCAGCTCAGTTGGTAGAGTACGTGCTCAAAGCTCTGAGTCGATTCCCACAACCAGGTAAAATGTGAGGGATGGTATAATTCTATAATTCCAGCACTCAGGAAGATTAGAAGTTCAGGGTCATCCTTGGATTTATAGGATGTTCAAGGCCAGCTCGGAGTACTTGAGACCCTGTGTCACACACAAATGAGAAGGGTACGATCTCGATTCTCTTTCATCCCTCCTCCTTTGCTCCTAACATGAGGGCCTTGTGGAAGGTCTCTTGTCCTCAACTGACTCAGTATCTTTGGGGGGTTGGGGGATGCTGATGGTACAGGTGGAGAGGAAGCCAGGCAGAACAGCAGAATTAAGATTCTAGGAGCTGCCATAGACCAGGCAGACAGCTGACTCTGGTAAGTGGGCGTTTATGAAAAAGGAGGGATGACATGCCTGATTGCATGGATGAGGACTTGGTGGTGTTCTTGCTGATTGCCAGCCCCATATGTACTGGTGGGAGTTGTGGCTGGTGCTCTGCCGTTGTGCATCTTCTGAGACAGGGTCTCTGTACCTCAGGCTTCTCGGAACTCTTCTGCCTCGGCTCCTCCTTTTCCTCTCCTTCCTCTTCTACCCTTCCCCCCTTCTCCCCCACCCTCTTGGTTTTTTGTTTTTGTTTTTGTTTTTTTTCCCCCCGGTTTTTTGAGACGGGGTCTTACTGTGTGCCACAAGCTAGTCTCAAATTCACGCCCTCCTGCCTCAGCTTTCAGTGCCCAGACTCTAGGTATTGTCACCACACCTGGCTTAATTAAACAGGTTTGTCTCTTTTCTTTTTGTGTTTGTATTTTTGCCATCTCTTCCTGTTTTTTCCTTGTGGAATTTATTAGTAAGATTCCCCTCACTCCATTGGTCTTCTTTTTTTTGTAGTTTTATATTTTTGTTCAAGTATACACTAACCCCTAACTTTGCATTGAGTTAACTTTATTAGTTTTTGTTTGTTTGTTTATTTATTTATTTTTGTGTAAAAATTTTAAGATTGCTTTTTGGCTTTTGTCTCAAGAGTCTCACTGTATAGACTTGGCTGGTCAGGAACTCATTAAGTAGATCAGCCTGACCTTGATCTCTCAGAGACTGCTACTGAAGTACTGGGATTAAGGATGGGAGCCACCATGCCCAGTGCACTGAATCTTTTTTTTTTTTGTAATTTTTAGTTGATTCCCAAGAATTTCACATCACACACCCCACTCATCTCCCAGTCCCTTCCTGTCTTCCTCCCACCCATACAGACACTCCCCCCACACACCCTGCAGAGAAAACAAAACAAGACAGAATAAAAAGAAAATCTTGTCCTGGAAGCTGTGCTATGTCACAGTGTGTCACACATCTCCATTTGCAAATGTTCCCTGCAGTGAGTCATCAATCTGCGTTGGGGACCTCTGGCCTCTGCCACACCATCTCTGCCAGATCCTCACAGGAACTTCTCCCGGATATCCTGACGTTGCCCGGTGTCATGGAGATCCTGCAACTTTGGATGTGCAGGACCAGCCCTTTCACAGGCTCCAGCAGATCATAGATGAACCCTGGGTCTGGGCCTGGGAGGCAGCTGATCTGGTCAGCCCGCCAGCTCTCCTGTGCTCAGACCACCAGGGCCAGCTCTGCAGTATTGCCCTTGCTAGCTCAGCCTGTGCCTCAGCCAGTGATGGCAGGATCAGCTCTCCTGCTCTCAAGTCCTGGGTGTTGGCTTACTGGTGCCTTTGCCCAGGTGAGGTGCAGGACCTACTCTCCTGAGTGCTGCAGTCAGTGAGAGGCAGGGCCAGCTCTTCCAGGCTTACCAGCATCCACCCCTCCACATAGGGTCTGCTCTACTGTGCTGTCCAGATGAGGTACATTGAACTTCTTATTTCTTTATAATTTTAATTTCCAGGAGTTCTTTTTGTTCTCTGAATAGATCTTTTAAAAAATAGCACTATGGAGCTCAAGAGATGGCTCATCAGTGATGGCAACTGGCTTCTCTTGCAAAAGACATGGGTTCAATTCCCAGCACATACATGGATAGCTCATAACTGTCTGTAATTCCAGCCCTGGGGCGGGGTCTGCTTTTCTAGCCTTTGAAGGCACTGCATGCTCATGGTGCTTGGATATACATGCAGGCAAAATACCCGTACACGTGAAAAGAAATAAAGCACTAGGTCAGTGTTTGCTGGGTGCATCCCTCAGCTCTGAGCTCTCGCCCCGCATCGTCTTGAGTTTCTGCGTTTAGTTGTTTGATTTTGTTTTCTAACCCAGAGGGTTCTCTTCAAATGTCTGGTGTTCTTTAGCTGCGCCTATTTAGCCGTGAAAAACTGGGTGCCAAGACTCAGTTGGGAGTGAAAGATTCTGTTGGGGGCCCTCAGTATTTAGTATCTCACAATTTCTTCCCTGAAATCCCCTAGTAGTCCAAGGGTCGTTGGGTTTTCCAGAAGGCCCCCACTGGTCTCCTGCCTGTAGACACGGTGTTTCGAGCTCAGTTGGGAATGCCTGTGCCTGGGATTCCTGTAGATGACCTCTAGCCCAGGGCCGCTTGGCTGCTGGTTGACAGCTCAGAGGGCTGCTGGGCTGGGCTACTCCTCTGCTCCCTGAGCTGTCCCCCTCCTCTCCTCTGGCAGGCTTGCTCTCATTGATGTTCTGGGTCTTGATCTTTGGTCTTCTAACCTCATCTGCTCATGTTTCCTTCCACTTTAATTTCTCAGAAGTGTGTTGATGGATCGTAACTGCTGTCATTCCCTCTTCTGTCCTTTAGAGTTTCATTTACTTTACTTGGATGAAATGTATTATGTATTATTATTCTATTTATAGTATTGGATATCAAACAAAGGGCTCATGTGAGCTAGGCAAACACTACCACTGAGCAACACTGCCAGCTCTTTTCCTTCTTATTTTGAAGCAGAGCTTTACCAAGTTCCCAAGGGGACTTCCTAGCCTCCTGCCTTAGCCTCCTGCAAAGCTGGGTTGTGGGCATGGGCCACTGTACCCAGCTTGAGTGAGAATGTGATTGTTTTTTACATGTTTATTTATTTATCTTGTATGTGTGCATGTACTGCATGTATGGAGAGATCAGAGGACAATTTGAGGGAGTCAGTTCTCTTTTTCCAGCATCAGATTCCAGGAATTGAACTCACGTCTAGTGTCGAGTGCCTTTACCCACTGAGCAGTCCTGTCAGCCCAGACAATGTGTATTTTGATCAGATGTATTGGTTATTATGTATTTACATTGATCACATTTGGACTTAATTCTGCCATCTATATTTTTTCCGTGTTGGGAATTGAACCCAGGGCCTCTACGATGAGCCTACTCCTTAACCACTTCTTTTCCCAACCCCCCTTTTTTTCCGTGGACAGTCTCACATATCCCTGGATGGCTTTGAACTAGACTTCACTATTTTGCCAAATGGACCTTGAATTTCTGATCTCCTGTCCACACCTCCCTAAGTGGAGGGATCACAGGTGTGTGGCACCCTGCCTGGTTTTATGCAGTGTGGGGATCAGACTTAGGGCTATGTGCAAGTGAGACAAGCACTCTACCAACTGAGCTTCATCCCCAGTCCCCCCTGGTTTTGAGACAGTGGCTGGCTTTGAACTCATAATCCTCCTGCCTCTGCCTTTTGAGTGCTGAGTTTGCAGGTGTGGCTACCCCTGGCGTTGTATTTAGTACTTCCTACCAACTCAATCTTCTCTCTGCTGCTTTCCCTTTTCATTCCTTTGTTATGTAGACTGACTTTTTTTCTACTTGGAAAGTTACCTGTCATTGAGTTCGTGCGTCATTCTCACAGTGTAACTTACTAAGCCCATACTTGAGCTTTTCATTGTCTTGACACCTTTCATCCATTCTCTCTGTCTTGGTGGGTCCAGGCTGTACTCCATGGCTGGGCTCTGTGGAGGGGCAGGTTAGTCCTGCCCATCTTCCAGTGCTCAGAACTGGCAAGGTTGTTCCTGGGTGCCTTGAGAGAGGCCCTCTCAATGAAGGTCTGGTTTAGAGCAGTGGTCCTCAACAGTCCTAATGCTGCGATCCTTTAATACAGCTCCTCATGTTGTGGTGACCTCAACCATAAAATTATTTCCTCTGCTACTTCATAATTGTAATTTTGCTACTGTTTTGGATTGTAATGTAAATATCTGATATACTGATGGTCTTAGGTGACCCCTGCGATAGGGTTGTTCTATCCTCAAAGGGGTAGGGTTTAAAGGCTATCTAAAAACATCCCTGAGGTTTTGCGTAGGATTAGAGATGGTAAGTAGAAGTGAGGCACAACGGACAGGTGAAGAATTCTGGAAACTTTAGACCTGCGGCTACTCCTCAGCCTTCATCTCTGAGATGTCTGCTTTTCGCCCCAGCTTGGCTCTAAAGAGTTATGCAGAGCATGGTCCCCCCACCCCAGCCCACCCCACTCTGTGCAGGGGAGAAACAGCCAAGGGAAGGGGTGGCGACCTGGCTGTGTGCAAAGAGGCAACCTTGACCTGAGTCACCAGGTTCTTATCAAGCAGCAAAATGGATGCAGCAGAATTGGAGCTGCCAGGGTGTCTCCAGCGGCCAGGAAACTGAATTTCCTTTGTGAGATCTTCTAATTTATACATTCATTAAAACTTCTTACAGCTGTCCAGGCTACGTGATGGCCCATGGTCAGACAATTCTTTGAAGGGTGATTCTTTCTGTCACCCTTGCCTGGCCTTCCTCCTTGATGAATGTCCTTCCCTGAGTCAGTGCTTTAACACTGGTTAAACAGCCCCTCATTTGCGTCAATACTTTTCCAGTGATTGACAGGGTGGAGACACTCATTCTCCCACACGAAGGCACAGGTTTTATTTTCCCAGAGCCTGTCTGCAGCCTGAGGCCCCTTCCCACACCCAGGCCTTGTTTTTGAAAGTAGGTGAGGGGACTCTACTGTCTCAATGGAACATAGATTCTGGCACCGTGTGTGTGCACCAGCCGTCAATGTCTTGTCCTGTAGCAAAGCAAGCTATTGGCACAGAACTTGGCCCTGTGAGTCTCCTTGGTCGGCCCCGGCTGCCTACAGTAGGCTTGAGTTCCCTTCCATTCTCTGCTGCCACTGCCTCCGGCCTCAACTGCCAAGAGGCAAGAGCCGCTGGTTATATACCCGAGGCTGGCGGTGACTCATCTCTCAGCAGCCCCTTGAACAGGGAAGTGAGATGTGTGCACCTGGCAGGGTCTGACCTTTGAGTGACAACGGAAGTAGCTGTGTAAACAAGAGGTTCATTGCTAAGGGGAAGTCCTGGTCAGCGCCAGGCTGTGAGGAGAGCCTCTGCCTGCGCTGGCCCTCATGTGGCCTCTCCGCCTGTGGCTCTAGTAACGTTTCCCTTTCTTCTCCCTTCCCTCCACTTTCTTGGTGACAGCTGGAAGTCACAGTGGTAACAACAGAGAGAGCCAAACATTTCTACAGCCCTCAGGATGTCCCTGTCACCCTCTACAGTGACGCTGATGAATGGGAGGTCAGTGTGGGCCCATTGCTTTTCTTCCAGCAGGACAGAGCCGTCTTCCTCACAGCCTATGGCCCTGGCTGCTGGAGCACACAGCCTGGGCTCAAGTCGGTGGTCAGGGCCATCTGGGTAGAGGCGATGAGGAAAACATCTGTCTAGCTCCTGGCCTGTGGGAGGCCTGTGGTACCGCCTTCCTTAGGCAGAGCTCAGCTTTGGCCCAGTGCCCTGGGTTGTGTCCTTGTACTTATCTGGGCTGATGAAACCACAGAGGCGCTCTGTTCCCACCACCCTCATCCACGTGGCCCTCAGCGTCCAGAGTGCCTCTCTTCCCACGGCCGCTGGCCATGCCTCTGCCCTCCTGCGGTGGGGTGGGCACCAGCGGAGTTGCCAGGCGCAGAGTGTGGGCCTCATAAGGCTGTCCTGCCAGGCCGTTTAAAACATTTCTGGCTGGGCTGCCCTTCCCTCCCTTCCCCTCCCCCTCCATTTCTCACCGCCCCAGAGTTCTACTGGCTTGGACAACCCAAGCATCCGCCTCAAGCAGACAGGCCAGGAGTTCCCTGCCAGATGTCAGTTCTCCTGAAAACCAAACCATAAAGGGAATACGCTGAGAGAGACAAGGAGCGTTTGTTTCCTCAGGCCTGCTTTTTGTCAAGCTGCTGGCTCCGTGGCTGGTGCTCACCAGCTTCACTGTGAGAGGGGCTAGATGGAAGACGGAGGAGATGGAGCTGGTTTCCTTGGCTTTTTTAGCTCACTGTACCCAGCCTATGTATGTGACCACCATCCCCTCCTCATGCACATACTGAGAGTGACTTGATTGGTGACCCCATTTCTTTTCTCTGGCAGATGTGGAAGCGCCGTTCTGACCCAGTTCTCCACATTGACCTGCGGAGGTGGGCTGACCTCATGTTAGTGGCTCCCCTCGATGCCAACACTCTGGGGAAGGTGGCCAGTGGCATCTGTGACAATTTGCTTGTGAGTGACTCCTGGTGTCTGTTCTCTCCAGCCTTGTTCCCAGTCTGCTGAACTGCAGATTTCACTGTACAAGGAAATCTGTTACTATGGGAGCAGGTCTACGGAGCAGCCCCCCTGTCACTGTGAGATGCAGGTCTATGGAGCAGCCCCCCGTCACTGTGAGATGCAGGTCAATGGAGCAGCTCCCCTGTCACTATGAGATGCAGGTCTATGGAGCAGCCCCCCTGTCACTATGAGATGCAGGTCTATGGAGCAGCCCCCCCCTGTCACTATGAAATGCAGGTCTATGGAACAACCCCCCTGTTATTATGGGTGCAGGTTTGTTGAGCCCCCTCTGCTTTTGTCTCTTTAGCAAGAAGGTTGAAGATATGGGTCCAGTGGACCATCTGGCTTTGCTGCTGATATCTGGGCGTGTCTACTTTCTCCTGCCCCCAGTGGTCAGCATCGCACCCTGCCCTCAGCCCTCTGCTCTTCCATCATCCTTTCTCACAGGCCTCCCTCCGCATGCACCTCCATTGAATTCCCAGCCTTTACTGCTTCCCCGTCAGGTCCTCCTTCCCACCAGCATCTAGAAACACACGGGAATCCTCTGAGCAGGGTGTTACTTCCTCATGCGGCTCGCATACTTATTTCTCTGTAGTCATTTTGGCCCCAAAGCTAAGACCCAGTTTTCACATTATCAGGGAAAGCTTGGGGGTAATGAGGGGGGAAGACTAGATGAGAAATGATTGCCAGATTGGCTTAGGCCTATGAGACCTCTTGGGAGCTGTCCCTTCAAGAGCATCTGCCTTCGTTTCTGTGGTAATCCTGGGAAGGTCTTTGGTCACCCCTCCCTCTGTTTCTTGACCTTTCACCTCTCATGTTCTAGAGGCTTCTACTGGGGACACAGGGAGTGCTGGCTCTAGAGAGAGGGTTGTGATCACCATGTAGACAGGAGGAAAATTCCATGGTGAGCCTATTAGTCTTTGGAGCCTGCTTGGTGCTAGGCACTAAGTAGGCCTTTAATAATACTGCTTGTATGTAGTAGGAAGTAATTCTCTCTCATAAATATTTTTGTTTGAATTTATGTTTGTGTTTGTGTGTGCTTGTGTGTAGGCTTATGTCAGACTTTTGGCAGTCCTCCTGCCTCTGCCTTCTGAGTGCTGGCATTACTGGTGTGTATTACTCAGCTCAGGTTTAGAGTTGAAAATGCTGAAGAAATGAATACTGAAGATGCATCAGGAACTTTAGGGTATCACATATGATGGGGGCCCTGTGGCATAAACCTGTAATCCTGGAAACTTGAGAGGCTGAGGCAGGAGGATCAAAATCTCAAGGCCTGGTGGGCTACAGAATGAATCTCTAAAGAGAATAAAGAGGGCTGGAGCTATAGTTCAGGGGCAGAGTGCTTGTGTAGTGAGAGGGAAACCCTAGGCTCACTCATTTCCCGGGACGGCGTGTAGCGTGTAAAAGAAAAGCAGACATTAGTATCCTTGTTTGCTTATGAGGGGCTCTTCTGGGAAGCTGCTGGTGACCCAAGCATTGTTAGACTAAGACGATAGGATGGGAGGAACACCCTTCCTGATGCTGTGGCCAGGAGCAGAGCTGGGTACAGCATGGTCCTTGCTGCCCAGTAGAAACCAGAGAGGGGGTACTCAGCCATGCACCCTGCTGTGCTCCCACTGGGAGGTTAGCAGCGGCTGATGTGTTAAAACACTCCAACCTCAGAGCTAAATCCCAGCCACTTTTTTAGGCTTCCTCCTTCCTCTGAAGAGGCAGGTCACCCCCCTTGTTGTTGATGGTATTGTTATTGCTGTTATATGTCCTGCCCCTTCCCTGTTAGAAACAGTCTTGAGCTGACTTGGAGAGATGGCTCAGAGGATAAGAGCACTGGGTGCTCTTCCAGAGGACTGGGGTTTGATTCCTAGTACCCACGTGGAGGTTCACAGCTGTCTGTAATGTCAGTCTTGAGATCTGGCATCTTCTTTTGGCCGTGGTGGGTACCAGGCGCACTTGTCATAGACATATATGCGGTCAAGACATGTAAAACAAATATAATGTCATGTAGGCCAACTGGCCTGGAAATCCTGATCCCCTCTCTCTACCTTCCCCAGGGATGGGATTGCAGGCATGGCCTGAGGGCCTGGCTTTTTTTCTTCCAGGCTGCTTGCTACACCTCTATCTTTGAGGTTCTCCTCTTCAGAATTGGCTGGACAGTGGAACATGTTCCCCAAACTAACCATTTGCCTCAGTTTCCCTTGAAGACAGATGTCTGACACAATCCCTAGTGTTATGGTTTGAGCTGTTGGCACCCTAGGTGGTGTGGCCACCTCCTCCTCACTAGGTATCTTCTTAGCGACCTGAAGGGAAGCTCTGCCTGCTCCCTCTTTGCAGACAGTTGTCTCCAGCATTGGAAGGATGCTGGAGAGCAGCTTGCTAGGTGTTCTCAGTCCTGCTCGCCAGGCCCTGTGCCTGGGGGTGGCTGACTCTGTCTGCTCTGGCCTGGCTTCCGTGCTAAGCTGTCAGGTCCAAAAAGAGGGGTCGATGCCCCAGGTTGCCAGTCTGATGCAGCGCTGGTCTCTGGACTGGGATCCAGCCGTCTGCCCTGCCTGAGCGGATTCCCAGGGCCAAGGCTGAGGCATCCAGCATTCTGCCAGCCACTTGGCTGGAGTGGCAGTGTCCTCTTCCCTTCCTGCTGCTAGTGCTTCAGAGGAGCTGGGGTTTGTCCAGGAAGCACTGAGCTGCGAGGCAGACAGTTGGGAAGTAGCCCCGCCGAGGGCAGACAGGTTGGGGTTTGCTGTGGTCAGCACTCTGTTTTGAGGGTTCTTAGAGCCCAGCCCCACCCTGTTCCTACACCACTCATCAAGAGTCCTTTCTAGGTTTACTTATGACTCCTGTCAAAGCAGCAGGTAGCACAGAGCCAAGAAGAAATGCGACTAAAAGTGTCCACTCACAGCCAGCTTGTCTTCTTGAGAGGAGCTGGTGGGAGACCAATGTTGATGCCTGGGACGAGGCAAGCAACCAGATTCCAGACTGTTTGCTGTCCCAGGAGGGGGCAAGGGCACTGGGAACTCTTTCTGGGCGGGGGTGTCACAGTTGCTGTGTCCTCGGGAGCTCTCAGGAGAAGGTGGCTGCTGTGGTCAGAGCACAGGACGCCTGTTTCTTCAGGAGCAGTCTGTGGGCCCCCAAGCTTGGGCCTGGGGTAGTGGAGGAGCGGAGCTGTGGAGCCTGTACTTAGTCCCAGGCTCTCAGTCGAGAATGTTGAAAGCTTTTGCATTTTTGCTGGGACCTGGGTGTACCCACTGACATCAGCACTTAGGAAAGCAGGGGATTGAGAGTAGAAAGTCGTCTGTCACATTGCCAGTTCAGAGGCACACCTGGGCTACGTGAGATTGTGCCTCCAAAAACTACTACCATACCACACCACCATTAAAAAC
>NC_034599.1:52314166-52322356 GCF_900095145.1 Mus pahari | reverse complement strand
GAAGGACTTACTTACATAACTAACTTTACAACACCCAGGACACTCAAGTCTTCCCAAATCATCACTTTGTTAAAAAAAAAAAAAAAAAAAAAAAAAAAAAAAAAAAATTCACATTCTTTTCTTTTCTTTTCTTTTGAAACAGGGTCTATGTAGCCCTTGGTAGCCTAGAACTTGCTATGTAAACCAGGCTGGCTTCAAACTGAGAGAGCTATGTATGTCTGCCTCCCTAGGGCTAGAATGAAAGGAGTGCACTACAGGGCCCAACTTTTTCTTTTCTTTTTTTTTTTTTAAATGACATTTATTGATTGATTGATTGATTGATTGATTGTGGGTACACTATAACTGTACAGATGGTTGTGAGCCTTCATGTGGTTGATGGAATTGAATTTTTAGGACCTCTGCTCACTCTGGTCTACCCTGCTTGCTCCAGTTGGCTCCTCTTGACTCCAGTCAGCTCCTCTCGCTCAGTCCCTGCTTGCTCCAGCCCAAAGATTTCTTTATTATTATAGATAAGTACACTGTAGCTGACTTCAGCCACACCAGAAAGGGCGTCAGATCTCATTACAGGTGGTTGTGAGCCACCATGTGGTTGTTGGGATTTGAACTCAGGACCTTTGGAAGACCAATCAGTGTGCTCTTACTGGCTGAGTCATCTCGCCAGCCCCCAGCTTTTTCTTAAAATAAAATAAAATAAAAAGATAGGGTCCTGGTATGTATTCCAGTCTGACCCGGAACTTGGGATTCTCTTGCCTCAGGCTCCAGAGGGCGGATATTACAGGCGTATGTCACCACACCTAGCATTCAACCATGGTTTGATATCAAGCCTGCACGACTTCAGAATTCACAATCTGAAGACTCTGAGCTGGAAAATAGGCAGGGAGGGAAGGTCTGAACTGGTTTGCTCTGGTGTGTGATCTGATGGTATGATCTGGCTTTGGGAGATGGGGAGGCTGCCTGGTCGAAAGGATGGCTGTACAGGTCCCTGTTTGTATCTGTGTGACCTTGTTCAACTGTTTATTTCTCAGGGAGCTGCAGCTTGCCCATCTCTGAACAAGGGACAATACCTTCCTTAGAGGGCTACAGTAAGGGTTCTTGAGATAACAGATGACGAAGGGTACGGTGTGCTGGATGTTTTCATTCTCAGAGTTCAGTTACCTAGAAGTAGAACTGTGGCTGAGTAGAGCATGAGCAGTCTGGTCCCTAGCTTTCCAGCGAGTAGTGAGGCTGACCTCCTGTCCCCCAGGGTTGATTCTCTGTCCTTCCATTGTGAGCCTGTGTGGAGGCTTAGGCTGGTGGGCAAGGAGATTGCATACAGGATGGAGGTCTGTTGGAGGTATCTGGGTCACTGTGGGTGCTGATTGGGTATCTCCTGTGTCTAGGACCAAGCCAGAGCCTGAGTGGAGATGATGAGGGATGAAGAGAATAGCCCTCCCTCCCAAGGATGCAAGAACAGATCTCTGTAGATGGGTGACACCCCATCATCCCTAGGCAACAGCTGCTCTGTTGACTATGGCAAGGACAGTAGGGAGGATTTGGGGGGACTGAGAAGGGTTAGTAGGCAGAGCATCAGCATCTCCCTCCCTACCCCCACTTCTTCATAGACCTGTGTCATCCGGGCCTGGGACCTCAACAAGCCCCTACTCTTCTGCCCAGCCATGAACACTGCCATGTGGGAGCATCCTCTCACCGCACAGCAGGTAGGCCAGCTCAAGGCCTTTGGTTACGTGGAGATTCCCTGTGTGAGCAAGAAGCTGGTGTGTGGAGATCAAGGTAGGTTTCTGTGGTGTAGTGGGTCTCTGCCCATTGTGACCTTAGATAGAGCTGTTTTCTGGGCTCAGCTTTCTCATCTAGGAATGGATAGAATGCTAGTTCTTGTCTCTCAGGATTGCTAGGCTAAAGCAAGACAGTATGTGTGAAGTGTCTGGTGGAGCCCCTGGCACTAGAACACTGTTAATGGAGGGACTCCCGGGCCTGTGCTGGGCTGTCTTGGAAGGGATAGATATGGTAGCTCCAGCTCAGGCAGAGCTGGACTTGGGCTTCTCAGCCTTGGGATGTGGGCAGAGTGCATGGAGATCTGAGTGGTAGCCACAGGCCAGGCTAGCTCTTCTGGTGCCTCTTAGTCACGGTAAACTTTGCTTCCAGGTCTAGGAGCCATGGCTGAAGTGGAGACCATTGTGGCTAAGGTGCAGGCCGTGCTCTCCCATCGTGGTGGCATCCAGCAGAGTTGACCTGGGATTTCTGTCGTGATGCCCCTGCACCCAGTGAGTTCAGCCTGAGCTGTTGAAGGATAGCAGCACACTGTGAAGAGCTTGTGCTTGTTGACGAGGGGCTAACCTGAACCTTCTTGGGGTTTCCCTTCAGTCTAACCCTCTTCAAGCTACACAGAACCACAGACCCAGATCCTACATTCTTTCTGCTTCCTGGCGGCCCTCCCATTTCTTTCTGGGATAGCCCAAATAGACTAGGCAAGCACACTGCTTCTGGAAGGGTAATCGAATGACTGAGGGACCTCCTGCCTGGGAATTGCTTTTAGACACACCACGGATGAAGCTGGGCAGAAGGCTCACATCTGTAATCCTAGCACTCAGAAGGCTGAGGCAGGATTGCTACAACTTTGAAGTTGGCTTGGGCTACATAGTGAGCCAGGCCTGTGAGTGTGATAGACTATTTCAAAACAAAAGCAACGAGAAGAAACACCATAACTCAAGATCCCTGACACAGCAGGCTCCTGGTCAGGCTCTGGAAGCTCCCATTCTTTGGTACCCAGGTGCCACACACAGTCAAGAAGCCTGTGAAGTGGCCAGACTTCAGATTTTCCAGTCTGTACTGAGAGTCGGGGCACGAACAGTTCTGGGAAATAAAGAAAAGTGACCTTTTAGGAGACTGTCCTTCTTTACATCCTGTCTGTGGCCTCATAGGTCAGGGGCATGGCCATGTGAGGCCAGAGAATGTTCCAGGCTGACAGCTGACTAGCACGGCCACATTCCTGTGTAGTCTCAAAGCAGACAGCTCAGATTCAGATCTTAACCCCACCCCTACCCTCTCCAGACCCTGACTCACCCTCGCTTTTCCATCTGCAGGGTCATGCATCCATAACAGAGCTGCCGAGAGGATTAAGTGAGGCATATGTGAAAAGTGCATTTGTCTCTTACACCCACAGGGGATACACACATGGTTCCAGCAGATGCCTGAAGTCAGAACTCCATACATTATGACGTCTTCCTTTACATAAACTGTGACAAATTATATTTTATAAATTAGGTCCAGTAAGAGATGAGCAACAATAACAAAATAGAACAGTTTTTCACTTTGTTCTGTAATAAACTATTCTCCATGCTGAAAGAAAAATAGAACAATTAAAAATATAATAGGGTCTGGCAGGATGGTTCAGTGTGTAAAGGTGTTTGCCACCTTGTGTCACCAAGCTTCACAGTGTGAGTTTAATCCTTGGCATTCACATGGTGGGAGGAGAGAACCAGCTCCTGAAAGCTGACCTCTGACCGCCACCTCCACTCTCACACTGTGACAGGTACTATTTGTACATGTACACACGTACAAAGTAGATATAGTAAATATTTAAAATACGATCTTAAAACTTGTGTGAACACGGTCTCTTAGCAACCTCAACATACAATTTTAAAATTGTATTAAGTCAAGAACTTAGATTTTCTGTTGTTTTGTTTTGTTTTCTTGAGACGAGGTTTCTCTTTGTATCCCTGGCTGTCCTGAACTTCCACTCTATACCAGAGTAGCTTGGAGCTCAGAGATCTACCTATCTCTGCTTCCCGAGTGCTGGGATTAATAGTGTGTACCATCCATCACCCTTGGCCCAGAACATAAAAGAAGGTTGATGCTTCTCTGGCTTCCCTGAGTTGTCTGCGTCACGAGTCTCGGGCTGTCCCTGAGGTAAGGTGGCTTGAGAACAAGCGCTGTGCTCCTGCAGTACTTGATTTGTAACACTGCTGCAGTAGCTGACTCTCAGTCATATTCAGCACTGACATGCTAGACTAAGTGATGATTCCTGTCTGGGTTGAGATGGAACAGGAAGTGTGGTATTTCGTACTCCTCAGCACAACGTGTGACTTAAACTATGGATCGTTTTAATGAACTTTGGTGTTTCAGACTACGATTGACCAGGTAACAGAGAGCAACATTGCAGTTAAGTAGAACTTTTCTAACTGCTGTGGAATACCCGGAATAATAAATGTCTAAAAAATGAGTGTGAAACCTGTGAGTGCACACATCTCACAAGTGCACAGGAGTGTGAAGAACTTCCCTGACAAGAACAGAACAGTCCATCTCATGTCTAGGGAAATCAGCCCCAAATCTTCCACTGACACCTTATGGAAGTGACAGGTAAGCCATCGGCAGGTTGCGACCTTTCCTGAGCTCCAGGACTCAGACTTGCCTCCTGCTCTCCACACTGGACCCCTGGCTCCTTCCTCTCAGCATGTTGCACTTGCCTGCCTACTTACATACATGCGTCCGGCCAGGAGGACTAGTCTCTTGAGAGGCTTTGGCCCAGAAACCACTTGCTGTCTCGTCTCCCTTTGACCTAGTAACTCCGAAATGGCTGCAGTGAGGCCCTCTCTGTGCACTTGTAGCTGGAGTGGGGGCTGGCTCCTGCTCTGGCTCCTGGACTAGGCAGAGTAGGCAGCCCATGGATATCCTGGAAGCATTGCAGGTACAGTGTTGATGTACCAGAGTGTGGTCTCCAGCTGCCTCCAAGAGCCCTTCTATCTTGACCTTAATCTGCCACGGACCACCCCAGCTTGGTATGGGGGTCCTTGGGATGTAGGTTCTCGAGGCAAGTGGATAAGGATTTAGCTATGACAAACAGAAACAAACACAGAGGCAGTTTGAATCTGAGTGTATTTTGCAGCTTTCAAGCATTTATATTTATGCATAGAGAAACAGGTATTACAATACTGAAAAGCTGTGTTCAGTGAAGCAATCAGGTAGAACAGATATTGTTATGATCATTTGATACATCAAAATACAAAAATCATCTAAGGGTAGTGCCAAATATCCAAAAACAAACTAATAAATCTTTATAATCAGTTACTATTTAACATGTAGTTCCTGCTCTTCTGTAACTCTTCAAATCATAAATTTAAACTGTTTTAATTCTTTTAATTTAAGGCTTTCTTAATATACCAAAACTTACTTCTGATGACACAGGTGCAGCCATATAAAATATTATTGTTGGGAAAGTTTATATTTATCAATACTATCATATACATGATTTATAAAGTGAAGTGCTGGATTTCCCGGGGATGAGGTTATGTTTTAGTGACTCCATTTCAAGGGATGGTTTTGTAGCCATAATACTCGCTTAAGATCTTGGCCTAGGCTATCAGGAACATCTCATATATAGGGGGAAAAAAAAAGAATAGAAAACATAAAACAGATAAATTGCCAAGAGAACTACTGCTCAATAATTTTTCTCCAGTGAGGAGTTCCACAACCAGTTCCAGGAGGCCTCCCCATGTTGAGGTCTATCACCTCCGTCTGTGGAACTTGTCATACAGATCCTACTGGAGTTGATATGGCATTAATCAAATGACCCTTGGAATAAAATCGCCTTAGGACACTAAAGAAAATGGAACCTAAAAGTAGGATCAAGATGGCTCAACAGGAAAAGTTGCCTGCCACCATGCCTGTTAGCCTGAGTTCAATACCCGGGACCACAGCAGGGAAAGGAGAGAGCCAGTTCCTGAGAGTTGTCCTTCCACATGGGCATAATGACATGCTCACCCATATGCATACAAAAGAAATAAGGAAATACTAAAGACAAAACAAAACCTCTCAGCTGGGCTGAAGCAGCAGAGGAGTGCCTTTCTGCCTAGCACGGGCAAGGCCCTTGATGATGAACTAAACCAGAAACCTTCCAACATCGAGTTTGAGGCCTGTCTACACTAAAAAGTGAGTTCCCTGGCAGCCTGAGCTGCCTGAGCTGCACTGCGAGACCTACTCTCCTTACCTTTGCCCCCTTTCCCTGCAACCGCTGTGACGGGTTTCTCACAGACAGTACGTGGGGAAGAGAGCCTGCAGCACTAAGTGTAAAGAGATCTTTAGGCAGTTCCCAGGTGTGTCTTGTCACCTCACCCTTTACCTCAGAGCCCTGCTCCTGAATGGAAAGAGTGATCTTAAAAGTAGCGATTCCTTTCTGCTCAGTGTGTGTAGGTGAGGCTCTGTGCTGGAGCACTTTTTTATTTTTATTTATTTTTTGTTTTTTTTGAGACAGGGTTTCTCTGTATAGTCCTGGCTGTCCTGGAACTCACTTTGTAGACCAGGCTGGCCTCGAACTCAGAAATTGTGCTGGAGCACTTTAAGGAAAGCATGTCCAAAGGTGGCCTCTGGTTACCTCTAGTGTAGCATGTGTAGGAGACAACCAAGTGACAAGTGTCTTTACAATAGAAGTAGCCATAGACTACCTGTATCTTAGGGTTTCTCTTGCTGTGATAAAACACCATGACCAAACACAACTTGGTGAGAAAAGAGTTTATTCCAGTTTATAGTCCATCACCGAGGAAAGGCAGAACAAACTGTAGAGAAACCTGGAGGCCAGAACTCCAGGAACGATGCTCACTGGCTTGCTCCTTGTGGCTTGCTCAACCTGCCTCCTTATAGCACCCAGGACTATAGTACTCAGGTGCCCAGGGGTGGTACCGCCCTCAGTGAGCTGAGCCCTCCCACATCAGTCATCAATCAAGAAAAATGCACTACAGGTTTGTCACAGGACAATCTGGTAGGGTCATTTTCTCAGTTGTGGTTCCCTCTTCCCAAATGATTCTAGGTCTGTGTCAAGTTGACCTAAGCTATACAATGCTGTTTCAAAGGCTGTGGGAGAGCCAGGCATGGTGGTGTATTACATGCCTCTAATCTCAGGACTCAGTAGGCAGAGGCGGGCAGATCTTTGAGTTCAAGGAAGACCTTGTCTATGGTCCCAGTAAAACCCTGTCTCAAACAACAACGGTGAAGGGAGGGCCAGCATGGCGGTGCATGCCGTTCACCTCTGCACTGCAGAGCCACAGGCAGACAAAGCTCTGTGAGTTCTAGGCCAGCCAGTGAGAGGCCATGTCAAACAAAAGCTGAGAACAGAGGATGTCACCGTCCCTGGTCCTGCCACTGAGGTTCACTACTACTGTGACCTAGGGCAGTCCTACATATCTGAGCCAACTGCGACTAGGAAACGCAGGACAACTGTCGGGTGCTGTGGTGGTAGTGACAAGACAGTTTCTTCTGAGGCTCTGTGTTTTTGAAATCATCATGGGCAGAACTGTTCTTCAGAGAGTGGTTTAGTTTCTTAATAACTTACAGAATCCTGTAAGTTTGGCAGAAGAAAACATTTGGGTCTGAAAGTTGCAGTCTTACTTAGAAGCCTGCATGGCATCTTCTTCGGATGCTGCTGTAGCTGAAGCCACTGTGCTGGGCTCCTCCAGATCTTCCTCCGTGCCCCTCCAGATCTTCCTTTGTGCTCTCCAGATCTTCCTCTGTGCCCTCCAGATCTTCCTCTGTGCCCTCCAGATCTTCCTCTGTGCCCTCCAGATCTTCTTCTGTGCCCTCCAGATCTTCCTCTGTGCCCTCCAGATCTTCTTCTGTGCACAGCTCATCTGGTCCCTCAGCCACTGTTTCACTGCCTCAAGATAGGCCCTGACCTCGCTCTTCTAGCTCTTCCCTTGACCAGGAGCCAACGCTGAAGGGCCCCTTGTCTGATGCCATAGTGGACAAGCCATGTTCTTTCCTGCCTCTTATCTTTGCACATGAAGCTCTATTGGAAAGACATTTGTCACCTGGCTGACTCACACATGTGCTGCTTGAAGTCACCTCTGCAAAGCCTTTGCTGGCCCACTTGGGCTGCATTAAACGATCCTTACCCAAGTTCTTGTGCCCCTATTTATTAAAACACGGGATTAGAATTGTCTTTTCTTTGTGTCCCTCTGCCATTGGGCTCTCTTGTACAGCAGCAGTTGTCTTGTGCCTTACAAAACCCAGAAAGTCATTTCAAGTTTATTGTGCCATCAGGAGTATATGTTTGTGTGGGTGGGGATGTGGGGCATATCCTGTTCCTTTCTGAACAAAGCTGAAAACATAGGAATCATAAAAACCCAAGATGGGTGTATTAGTCACGGTTCTCTAGAGTCACAGAACTTGCAGATAGTCTCTATATAGTAAAGGAATTTATTG